>NW_006780910.1:632934-635588 GCF_000442215.2 Lipotes vexillifer | reverse complement strand
GGGGGGGGGGGGGGGGGGGGGGGAAGCTGCTTTAAATAGGATGATCAAGGAAGGCTTCTCAGAGGAGGTGATGTTTGAGGTAAGGTGACCTGGACTTCCCCCGGAAGCCTACCTTGACTCCACATCTACTCCCAGACTTCTTTTTATGTGGTTTGTGGGTAAGCCTCAAATCTAGGCTGATTTAGATGCATCAACTGACCAGTCCCCATGAAAATGAGAGACTAGAATAACCACCAAGTGCTCATATTTAAAAATAGCTTGTAATCTCCCCTACAAGGCCCTGTGCTAAGTCCTTTACATAGCCTCCTGTTGCTGCTGTGGGTACCATCAGCCCCATGTTATAAACAAGAATACTGAAGCTTAGAAGGAAGGGGATGTCGATTCCCTGCTCTAACATCCCAAGCCCTGCAGGAACAGCGAAGTGTAAATGCATTGCTCTACTCCCTCTTTCTTACTAGTCTCAGCCCTATAGCCCTTTGACGCTCTAGTCAGAGGGCGGGCCGGTGTCTTCTTTCTTCGGTGGGCCCGTCTGATATGAACTTGACGTAGATATTTCTCCATGCACACCCCCCTACTCCCAAGTTAACAACGTGAAAGGCAGAGGCAGGGAGGTGAGACGTGTGTCCCGGTAGCTCCAGCACAGCCTCTGATAATACTCGCATTCAACAGTTTTGCAGCCAGCGGCGGGTCTATTTTTTGCTTTCTGGCTCTCACTCCCCGCTCCTCCTGGTCAGTTTCAGGCGGCCCCAGTCTGAACTCGGTGGTCTCCAGGCCATTTTTTTGAATAGGTAAGATTTCTCAGTCAATAACGTCAAGGCAGTTTTCTTCCCCAGCACCCTCCTCCCCCCAGAAAAGAAAGCGGGAGTTGGGGCTAAGACGGGGGAGAGGCCGCGACTGCTAGCCGCTGGGGTCTACGTTTTGTATTTCGCTGACAGCCCAGGGCCGCTCCAAAGCCCGCCGCGCAGCCAATGGGCTGCGGTGATTTATGGAGCTGACTAATGCTGGCTGAATGCGGCCTGTCAGAGCGCCCTGAATGGCTTCCCTTCGCCGCACAAGCCCCGGCTTTGTGTTGCTAAGCGATTAGAGCAGATGTAATGAGATTTTGCCCAATCCCCGCTTTGCCCTTTCCTAGCTTCGGCAAAATTGTGTGTGTGTTTGTGAATTTTTAGAGTTTGCCTCCGCATTGTGGCAAACAACGGCTAACTTTGCCCCGAGTTTAACGAGACTGGATATCTCCCATTCAGAAGTGAGCAAAAGAACACCTGTCTTCACAAGACGAAGGAGGGAAACATCCCCTTTGTGGGGACTGAAACATTATCCTAATGCTATATTCATAGCCATAAGTGGCTTGCTACACTTTCTTTGCGTTACCTTATCTGGAAACTTGCAAAGGAGCTAAATTAAAAAAATGAGAAATGCATGGCAGGGGGCGGGGGCGGGGGACCCAGCTCTGGTCCTCCAAATGAGAAGATAAAAAATAAAGCAGGCATCACAAAAGCATTACTTCCCTCAAGTAAGCTCTAAATTGGCCCACTGCTGGCAGAAAGTCCGATTATTTATGGCGATGCGGAATTTACTGATTTTTTTTTTCGCCTTAATTACGCTCATCTCTTTGAAAGGGACTGAAGCCTCAATGTGCATTCTATAGAGGGTCATTTAGCAAAATGACATCAGACGCTGTGGCGTGCTCCGCGCATCGCGGCTTTAAAAAATGATTATTCTGTGCCACTAAATGGTATAGATGTACCAACACAGACTAGATTTTTAACTCTGGAAGACGTGCTGGCTCCCTGCTCTTTGTTGCGTTTTGTAAGATGCATTTTGCGCTCGGCTTTCCGCTTGGCTGGAGACACGCTAACTGAATCTGCAAGTAATGCAAGCGGCGAGCGCGGAGCCGGCGAGAGGCGGAGTAGGATTCTGATCACGTCCTTGCTAACTGACAAGAAGCAAGCCAGCCAAAAACCCACCAATTTCTTTTTGAATCTTGGTAATTGGGTACTTTTACACGCAGCTCACGCCATTCGGATAGAGTCACAAGCTTAGATAGGCCAGTGTCTCAAAGCGACCACACATTTCTAAGGCTTTTATTTAAATCTAACTCCGGTAAGAAATTTACATCATACGTGCCCTTTACTTAAAACCAATATGCAAAGTGTGTGCTGTGGGGAAGAGGAGTGGAAAATGCATGCCTGGCAGTGAAGGAAGAACACACCTACCACTGGGATTGTGGACAGGGCTACGTCCCCCAAGCCCAGCCTCAGACACCACCATCCTTTCTCTCACCCCTAGTGTTCGTTATCTCATCCAGCCCTTTCACAGTTTCACGATGAGAAACTCGGAATGGGGCTAAGGGTTAGAAACTGGGCTGAGGACCCTCTCTTTCCAGTTCACTTTTGGAGGAAGTTTTTCAATGCAAAGTCATGTTATCAAAAGGTGATGTAGCCATTAATCGCCACCGATTCTCTAGGTGTCTGTGTACATTTGCAACATGAACGTCGAGAAAAACCATATACGTATGTGTGTATATATACATATATATATATATGTACATTCATCATAGAATCATCTTGGATAGGACTGGTCACAGCACTTATCTTTGTCATTTCTGCCACTTAGCTTGTTTCTTACCACCTTCTTCTCGCCCGCTCTTTCCC
>NW_006780910.1:630163-632328 GCF_000442215.2 Lipotes vexillifer | reverse complement strand
TCTTTCCCTTTGGCATTTTCATAATAACTTGGGCAGGGGCAGTAGCGTCAAAGAAGAATCAGAGGCAGCTGATTATTTTCATTTGTAAAAAAAGAAAAAGTTTTATTATGAAACTAGTTTGTATAAAACAGGGTTATACATGGTTTTTTTTTTTTTTTTTTTGTAAGTTTGTAATAAAACAGTAAGGAAAAAAAAAAGGCAGTGATAGAAATTTCCCAAAAGGCAACCCATCAAAACCAACTGGCTGCCACTTTGCGTTTGGACAGTAGCTGCATAAACTTTGTTCTTCTTGAACAGTATTCAATAACATCATTAATACATTGACAAAGTTTCTATAAAGTAAGACACATTGGTGCTGAAGTACATCTGGTGGCCTTTTGATCTCACCTATGAGGACAGTTCTTTACAAAACCACATAGGGAAAATGGCAGTTGTAAGGTGAACTACACATCTAAAGTATGCAGAGGTAATAGCATTACATGTTAAAGTATCAAGATATACACATTTTAAACCATTTGTACAAAACTCTATAAATTTTTTCTCTCTCTCTTATGTACAAAAATATCTTAATATATCCCCAAACTGGTTAGGATAGATACAAATAGATTTTTCTTATAATAAAAAAAATTCACAAAAGATTGGAAGCATTCTATGATGAAAAAAGTAGAAAAGATGGTGTGAGGGAGTGGAGCTTGGGGAGGGAGCCCCCCCCCCTCCTGCAGAGGATTGGGGTTTCAAAGAGCATACTTTCACTGCAGACAAATGTCCACAGCTTATCGGGATGGAGGATACAGAGACGAAAGACACCAACCCATTTCTAGAGGGCTAAGAACTGCGCTTTCAGAGGGGGCGGGGAGGTCAGCTCTGCCTGTTAGTGGTGGGTGGGAGTTTCTACAGGGCGTGCGCTGCTCCCTTCCGCCAGGAGCCCGCTCTTTTTGCACACAAGCTGCATTTTGTGCATTGACTCGGGTCCTAGTCACTCCTTCTATCTCCGTGAATGATTGGAGGGCACAGATACTGTTCTGAGCGCATTCCTGTTTTGCGAGAGCCTCGCTTCTCAGGCACGCTGTGCTTAGTTGGCGTAGGGGTTGGTTGCCTGGATTTCTTTGTTTTCTTCTTATTCTCTTCTTCTTCTTTCTTCTTTTTTCTCCCTTTCAACATCGCTGACAAGAAAGCTTAACTAAAGATGCAGGTTGCGCGGTGGCCCTGTAACATAAAAACGGGAGAGGTTAGTGTGCACTTGGAGGCCAGTAGTGGGAGCAAAAGGAGGCTTGGAGAAAGATCTGTCAGGTAGAGCGCCTCTTTTGACAGGTCTTAGTACTCTGTTCTCTGCCTCAGCTCTACCCTCCAGTTTTGGAGACCTGGACAAAGCCACTCTCAGAAGCCAAGGCTGAAACTAACATACCAGGATTTGAAATCGACGGACTTTAACAAATCCTTTAAATCAACCCCCCTCCCTCATCTCCGTGGAGACAGTCCCCCTCCTACAGAAGAAAAAGGATGAAGACAAGAAAATACCCCCGTTCCCTCCATAGTGCAACCTACCTGCTTCCGAAGTCCATTCGCACCAGGGCCTGACCAGGCCGAGCCCCTCAGAACCAGTTGGTGAAGTCGAGCAGTTCTTGCTCCTCGGGGCTGAGAGGGTCGTAGGAGCCCTCGTCCGACGAGTAGGATGAGACCGGCGACCCGGCCATGGAGTTCATGTCGTTGGAGTAGTTGGGGGAGATAGTGGGCGACAGGACGCCCGCCTGGAAGGCGGCGCTCACCGCGTCGTGCTCGTCCAGCAGCTGCTGCAGCGCGCGGATGTACTCGACGGCGGAGCGCAGCGTCTCCACCTTGCTCATCTTCTTGTTGGCCGCGCCGTTGGGGACGTGCTCCCGAAGGGTGGCGAAGCCCAGGTTGACCAGCTTGACGCGGTTGCGCTCGCGCTCGTTGCGGCGCGCCACGGCGGCCGGCTGCTGCTGCGGCAGGCTGTAGCCGAAGCCGCTGAAGTTGAGCCGGCGTTTGCAGCGCATCAGTTCGGGCGAGGACGAGCGCTGTCGCTTGACTTGCTTGGGCGCTGACTTGTGACCGCCCCCTGAGGGCTGGCCGTCGGCCGCGGGGCTCAGCTGAGGCGCCTGCGGCTGCGGCGGCGGCGGCGGCGGCTGCTGCGCACTCTGCGCCGC
>NW_006780910.1:629330-630094 GCF_000442215.2 Lipotes vexillifer | reverse complement strand
TGCGCGCTCTGCGCCGCCGCCGCCGCCGCAGCCGCCGCCGCGGCCGTGGCAAAGAAGCAGGCTGCGGGCGGCAGGAAGGGCTGCGGGCCTGCGCCGCCGCTCTCCATCTTGGCAGAGCTCTCCATGCGCAGCGGCCGGCGAGGAGTCGCGGGATCGGAGCGATCCGGGGACGCGAGGTGCGGGGCGCGCGCTGGGGGGACACAGACAGGACCGGGGGGCCACGAACAGAGAGGGAGAGAAGGGGAGAGATGAAGAGGGAGCCCGGGGGGAAGTTACAAAAATACAGAATCCCCGGGAGACTTCTTAGGGTGGAGCAAGGAAGGTGCAGCTGCTTCACCTCCTGCCCCCTCCCCTCCTCCCTTCGCAGGTTGGCTTCGGGAGCCTCGCGTGGCGCTCGCGTGTGAGGCTGCCGCTAGCGCCTTCTTGTTAAAAAAAAAAAAAAAAAACAGCAGAAGAAGCAAAAGTCGGTGGTGAGCGCGCTCTGCTGAGTCTTCTGTTCCTGTCCCCTTAGGGCTGCGCTCTCTTGCGCCGGGTCTCGGTCTCTCCAGCCGCGGCTCGGGCTGTTTGTATTATTTTGTTAACCCCCTTTCTTTCTTATTTCCTTCTTTCACTCGCCCTCCTTGGCCGGCTCCCCGTCGCTGCGCCTTCCACGTTCCCTGGCCAGAAGTGAGAGAGTGCTGGGCGGCTGGAGTGCGGCCGCCTTTTCAATGGGACACCCAGCCCCACGCGCAGCCCTGGCCCCGCCTCGCCCCCCCCCCCCCCCC
>NW_006780910.1:604610-629164 GCF_000442215.2 Lipotes vexillifer | reverse complement strand
GTGGTTCTAGAAGGGGGGGTGGGGAGGGGGAGGGCAGCGTCGCCGACGGGCCAATAGCTCTGGAAATTGGGGGTGTATGGGTGGAAAGGTTTGGGGTGAAGCGTCCCGGGATTCTCCTGAGAACTTGGAGAAAATCACAGGGAAGGGTTTGGGCAGAAAATGTGACACGGGGAGGTGTGGAAGTTGGGGGCAGTGAGGCTCCATTTTTTCCTGTTTTCTTCTCCTACCCCACTGTCACTCTCTTGGGGGTTTTCGATGCTCTTGGGAGCGGAAGGAAATTTGCTACTGAAGTTCAGAGAGATGGGGAGGACTCCGTGGGACTGTTAAAGTACTGTTAAGACTTAGGTTCTGGTCCCAATGCATCCTCTCACTAGCTCCGTGACCCTTAGTAAGTGACATCCACTCTGAGCCTCAGTTTCCTCGCCTGTAACAACAGAAGGTTGGATTAGATGGTCTCTAACGTCCCATCCAGTTGTGAAATCTAGGATATGCCCCCTACAGCTGAACAAGTGTGGAGGAGGCCAAGAAGAAGGGAGGTGATCGCATTGAGGGGTGGTGGTAACCAGAGCTGTAGGGAGACAGGTGTGTATGGCCGGGATACTCTTCCAGGATGACCTAGCTGCCTGTAGCATCACCGCCGCGCCCCGTCCCCCCCCCCCAAAAAAAGATTATTTCCGGACCGGCTAAGGGGGTGTATAAAGAGGAGAGGTCTTTGGGGTATTCCCAGGGTGGATCTGAGAAAGGAGATGGGGGGAGGTGATGGAGCTTGGGGGTGGGGGCGGAGCAGCTTCGCTGGTTGTTCGGCGCCGCTGCAGGCATCTCGGCGGCCTTGGCTCAGCCTCCATCCCGCCCCAGGCGTGTGCCCGGCGGGCCGGTGGCAGGCGACTGGGAGCCGAGCCCGGCCGGGCCGCGTGCTGGCGCCGCGAGGGAGGAGGAGGCGCTTGCAGCCGTCGCTCGGCCGCTTGGACGGCGCCCACCCAGGCACCCTTCCTGGGCCCTCGGCCCTGGCCCTGTCTGGCCAGAGCCTGGTCCAGCTTCGGGGCTCCTTGGGACGCGGCGCTGCGGAGAAAGCGGACGGAGCAAGCGGGCCCCATCTCTGTACCGCTCTGGTGGACGGAGAAGGAGACTGGGGCGCGTCTCAGGTGGCGTCTACACAGCCGGAAAAGAGCAGAGTGTCACCATCCGGTTGATTTGTCGACTAGAAATAGGCAGTTTGGGTTAGACACCTGGGTACGGGGATGCTCGTGCTGACATCCCAATAATTGCTTCTCATTGAACTTCCCTTTGTGGAGATGGATCTCTCTCTAAAAGATCGTGTGGGTGAACGGGGAACCTCCTCTGGTATGGGCGAGTGGCTATGAGTGCTGTCGGAAGAATAGTGGTGGTGAGGGCAGTGGGGTCGGGGTCCCGAGGTGAATCACATCTCAGCCTCAGTTTCTTCTTTTAAAACATGCGTTTAGGAAGCATAGGACTGAATGGGGCCAACAGAGATCAGTTCTGTAAACTTCCCACCCACACGGCCCCCTCCCCTACAGTAGCCTATGGCCTGCTGACCCCCAAGGGCCGGGGTGAACTCCGTGGGACTTACACCTCTGGCCTCTCCCCCCGCCACTCCCCCACCCCAGGAAAGGAGCTGAGAGGGCTCCAGATTACATCTGTCCCCTCTTCCAGGAAGTATAGGAGGCCATGAAGCCTAAAGCAGAGTCGCATTACCCGCTTTCCAGCAGGAGGAAGCCTCAGACCACCTGGCAGGATAGCGGGCATTCAGGCACATTCTTCCACCCGTTTGCCCCTGCTGTGCGCCCCCGGTGCGGGCCGCTAGGAGTCATCCACCCTCCTGAGCAGAATAGGGGCTGGGGGTGGGGGGCGTGCGTGGCGTACGGGGCGGGTCGTCAATATCAACACATCTAAAGGGCACTTTCCTTCACATTAAGCTGTATCCCTTCCAATTCAGACTCTATCCTTCCACACTTTACATAGGCCCATAATCCTGGCTCTGCCACCATTTCGCGTTGTAACCTTAAACAACCGCTAAGGCCCTCGGTTTCCCCATCTGTGCCAGAGCGGCGTCCGCCAGCTCATTTCGAACCGTATCTGCGAGCGGGGGAAATTTGCTGATGGCCAGAACGTGTTCTCAGTATCCTTCTAGGGTGCGGGCTCCACGGGTGCACAGAGATGCTCCTTATCAGGGACTTCAAGGCCAGAGCCTACTCCCAACCACACACATACACACACACACACACACACACACACACACACACACACACACACACACTCACACACACACAGACGCGCGCCATGTAATGGGCGTCCAGAGAGAAGGGCCAACTAGTGAAGCCGCGCATTGTAGCTGCCCTACGCTTTGGCCTCCGCCCAGGAGAAAAGACAGCGGGCGCTGGGATCCTTCCGGCCAAAGCCACGGAACATTTGTCCTTATTCTTCCCACCCCAGCCCCGAGCCAAAATCCCGTCCTCACCCTCCCCACTCCCACATCCTCAGCCTATTTCCTTACATGCTTTGCAGAACCTCCAGGAACCCAGGCTTTCTCTTCCTCCCGCTCAACACAAAGAGTGCTCCCAGCCCAACGCTGTCCTTTCCACCTTCTCCAACCCTAAGGTAGAGCAGTCTAGAATCTTTTCTTAGGGGCTTAGCCTCGGCCCTTGGGGACTGTGCACTATCAAGGGTAGTTTTTTTTGTTTGTTTTTTGTTTTTGTTTTGTTTGTTTGTTTGTTTGTTTTGCGGTACTCGGGCCTCTCACTGCTGTGGTCTCTCCCCTTGCGGAGCACAGGCTCCGGACGCGCAGGCTCAGCGGCCATGGTTCACGGGCCCAGCTGCTCCGCGGCATGTGGGATCTTCCCAGACCGGGGCACGAACCCGCGTCCCCTGCATCGGCAGGCGGACTCTCAACCACTGCGCCACCAGGGAAGCCCTCAGGGGTAGTTTAACATGTTCGTCCACTGAAATTGGCGTTCTGGTTGTTTCACCAATTTGGAGCAAAGGACTGAGGCTCAAGGGCCAATTAGAATCCTGCCTCTGATTCTGTGACCTACATTTGACCTCCCCAACACACACACTCACACACCTAAGAGAGCTGCCACATACTCTCCCAGGCTCAGGGAACTCCGGACCTTATACTGGGTGATAAAGCAGAGGCACTTAATTTGGTATCCAGGCTCTGTTACTTCAGAGCTGGGAGTTTGAGCAAAGAGCCGACGTTCTGAGTTTCGGTTTCCTCATCCTTACATGCCCATGGTTATAGCACCTAGCTCCAAGAGTTGTGAGATTTCAAAGAGATGTATGTGGAGCTCTCAGGACTAGGTCAAATGGAAAGGGATTAACAGGAATGGCCTTTTCCAAAACGAGGAGGAAGGCCCTGCTCACACAACCCACCCAGGAAGGGTTTTGTGGGAAGAGGACGCCTGGCTGTCAGCTTCCTGGAACCACACCGTGCTAATTGCTCCAGCCATTGGAGACCAAATGCCACCCTGTCCCACTGTCCCAGAACCTGGGAATGGGTAATTCCTGTCCTTTTTGAGGAATGGTGGTGATGCTTGCTGGCAAATCGGGGTGATAGAGATAGAAACCAAGTGTTTGTTTGTTTGTTTTAAACACAAACAGTAACAAGTCAGATGGAATACAGACAAGCTTCATGGCTGGCAGAGGGAAAGGGCTTCAGCAGAGCCAGTGGCCCTGCCCTCCAGCTGTCTGTGGCTCCTTTGACACACAGTGGGCCTGACTCTGAGCAAATTTCCAGGCTTTTCTTGACCAGGACACTCAAGGTCCCATTTATCTAGAAGTGGAGGGAGAAGAAAACAACCCACAAAAGGAGGGTTCCATGCTTTCATTCATAAGTGGAGTAGTGGCACTCCCTTTGCTTGTCTGTCAAGGCCTGCAGGAGAATTAAATCTGTTGTTTTTTGTGAATTCATTTTGCAAATTCTTCCACGCGTATCAGGGCTTACCATTCTTGTGATGGGGAGGCAGGACACTCACCCTCTTTGGTGTGTATTACCCCTAATATAGATATCCCAGAAAAACGGGGGGGTTCCTCTTTCTCCTCCAGTACAATAAAGGCCTCAGTTTCTGCACCTTCAGGCCCCTCTTCTATGTTAGGGAACCCTGAAGCTGGACCATACCTTAGATTAAAACTGCATTCAACACCAGGATCTACATGGGGAGATGACTTTCCTAGTGATGCATAGCAATTAGCTGCCCGGGAGACCTGAGGTGCTGAGGCCCCAAATCTCCCGCCACTTTCTTTCCACCCGCAGCTGAAGGCCAGGCCACCTTTGCTCACAGGCTACCCTCAGGCTCCGTAATTGTGCACCTTCTCTCTGCGGAAAGGAGATAGGCCTCCTTTCTAAAAGTGTCTTTGGTGTTTATTCTCTAGAGGGAGGGGAGTTCATATTGAAAGTGAAACTAGGTTTCCCATTGAATGAATCATTTAATACAATTATATTTATAGTGGATCCTGAATAAAAGGCAAAGGGAGTACAAAGATGAACACAGGCCTCAGAGCCTTGATTTGAACAGGAGATTTTTGGTGCAGCCTTCAATGTTGGTGAGTGTTAAGCCCCATAAACCCGGGGTTCTTTGAGAAAAGTGCGCGTGCAAGGAATTCAGAGCAGACACCCACCTCCAGTAGCTGTAACACAGGGCCTCTGTCCTGGGATGTTTGCGGCTCCAAGCCTGTTCTTGACACTGTCTTACCCAGGGGAAATGAGAAGTTCATTACTGTGAAGTCTGCTGTCTCCAATACACCCTTCCCAAGGTAAGTTCAGAAGCGGCGCTGCCCAGCCGGGGTTGAGTCTGACCAGCCTGGGATGGGCTGTTGCAGTCGGGGTCAGAAGTACACAAACCAGAGACCTGGCTGAGCTTCTTGGTCACAGCAGCCAGGCCTGCACCTGCATTAAGGAATCCAGGCTCCAAACCAATCTATTTGCTCTTTCCATACGCCTTACAAAGGGGGGGGGGAACTGGATAAACAAAACAAAAAAAGCACAAACTATTATTTTCTCGTGGCTTTTTGGTGAAGGAGGGGAGGTCGGGAGGGGGAGGGGGTAATTTGCAGCCAACCTCACAAATCCTTTTGAAGTTCTTCAAATAAGGAGAAATAACACTGCTAAGTCTTTATTTTTTCTAAAGCCCCATTTACATTATGATTAAATACCTTCCTCGGATAAGCATAAAGAAACTCGTTAATCTATATAGCTCTCCAAAGAATCAATACATTCGAAACTTTTGTAGGATTTGTTACACCCTATTTTGTTACAGTAGACCAGCTCCTCTCTGTCTAGGCACATGGCTCTCCGTCCCTCCCCCCTGCTTCCCCACCTCCTCCAAGAAAGGAAATAAAGTAAAGGTCTTTCACGGTAAACAAAACCAGCTGATTCTTCACAGAGAACCCATGAATAGCTGGAGAAGAAAAAAAAAAACTTACAATAAATGGTGCATTTTTTCTCTGCTGGGTATAGTATTCAAGGATCAGGGCAGTATTCAAACAGAGGTCCATTTTTTGCTCAGCAAGAGAGTTTAGAAAAGGAGCGTGGGGTCCATTCAGCGCTTTCCCCCCTTCACAATCGCCGGGTTCTATGAAACCTATCTTCCATGCCTTGTCGGAGTGTTTCTGGGGACCAATTAGTGCTTTGTTGCACGGCTTCTTTGCTGAATCTTTGAGCAGCAAGAAAAAGCGCTCTCGACTCTCCCCTTATTTTGACCATTTCAGTCATTACTCAGTGTAATAATTAATATGACAACTGGACGCTCCAGTTTGTATAGAAACACCTCAGCTACAGGAGCGAGCGTGCAGTGGGTGGTAACGAGCCCTCACATCAGCCGGGGAAGCCACACACACAAAAAAGGAATGAATGGCCAGAGAGAAAGAGAAGGAATAAAGATAAAATAGTTGGCAGAACGCAGAGGAACATAAAACAGATGAGAACGGAGAGATGGAGGGGGAAGGGGGGACAATTAGAAAGGGAGGGGAGAAAAAAACACCCGATGGAGGTTAACTTATTTTGAAACTGTTTTCTGAATAGGACCCTGGACGTGAGTGGGCCGGCTGTCAGCCCAGCGCCTTCCCCACCCCCACCCCCGCCCACCCGCGACTTTCTGAACTCTCTTGGAAGTCGGTGGGGAGGAGGGTTGGAAGGAGGGCTCCTGCAGCCTTTGGGCTCTCCCCGAGGTCCTTCTAAAGAGTGCACCCAACACACCACCCAGCTCCTAGTTTGCCTTCCAGTTTTGCAAAAATCCTGTTCCCCGTCGCTCCAGCTTCGGGTGGCAACAGAGAAGATCGGGCGCGAGTGTAGACGAGAGTTGAGTGCTGCATCAGCTCCCCGCGGGTGAGTTTTGGGGAGAGGGCACTTCTGATACACCCCAACAACTCTGCAAAGCTGTCTCGTGGGGCAGCGCCCCGCGGGGCCCTTGGCGGGGAGGGTCTTTCCCGGTAGCGCACAGCCAGACTGTGCGCTGCGCCCCGGGTCCCCGCAAGTGCGCCCCGGGGTGGCGATGCGCCCCCGGCTGGCGACCCGCTCCGTGACGGCATGATAAATAATTAGAGGGTTTAAGCGCGTTAGCCACAGCTCATGCTAATGAGCCAGATAAAGGCTCAGTCTAACCCGAAGTGACAGTTTGCATATAGCAGGGAAGAAAAAAAAATCCGTTTATTTTTTCCGTATCTTGACTGCTTCTTCTCAAATGCAGGCGTCCCCAACCCCCTATTCATTCCCCTGATTCCCTCTCCTCACAGCCCCCCCACCTCCTGCCACACACACAACACGCACACTCCACCCCCTTTTGACCCTTCCTCTGTCACCCAGGCCCTGCCCGGCCGCCTGGTGACATCGCGAAATCCCCGGGTGTCCCTATCTGACCAGCTGGGAAAGTTCACTCCCAGCACGCCCTGGCCAGTCTCAGCCCCCAAGCGGAGATGGTTCGTGTGCCTTTCTTTACAAAATATGGAACGCACCAAGGCTCGCATGCTGAGCTCGGACTTTGGGGCTGAGGGTCAGAGGCCTCTGAGAGCTCCGGGGGCCCAGCAGGCCCTTGGGCGCCCTCTGCGCTCACCGGGGCGGGCGAGGGGCGCTGCCTGCTGGGGAGAGGAACGCAGGCGCCTCCCGGGGCCCTGGAGCTGGAGCTCCTGAAACGCTCCTGCCGCCTCCTGAAAACAGGGGCAGTTTGCCGAAGTGACTGAGGTCAGTCGTGTGTCCCCATTGTGTGGCCACGTGTCCTGTGTCCATCATCACCTCCCCAAAGTCCGAGCTCAGCCCGACTCCTTGCGGCGCGGCCCGGGAATGTTCTGGCCTATAAATCAGCCAGCGGCTGCGAGCTGTCTGCACCTCCGTGCAGACCTGGACGCTGGCCCCAGCCGGCCAAGGGGAAAGTGTGCTCGCACCAGGTTAGCAAGAAAGAGGCCGCTGCCAGGGCCCAGTGTCTACTTGGGCAACTGTGGGCCCCCAAGGTGGGACAGTTGAACTCTTTCCTCCCCGCTCCCCCCTTCCCTAGACCTAGCATTTGTAGAGTCTTTGGGGGGTAGGAGGTGGAGGGAGGGGAAGAGAGTAATTTCTGATACATGGTTATTCGTTGTCTTGGAACCTTAAATAAACAGCAACAAAAACAAAATTCAATGAGTTAATATTTGTAAAATGCTGAGAATGGTGCCGGGCACCGAGTGAACACTGTATATGCATTTCTCAAGTAAATATAAGCATACTGAAATACATCACAGGAGGTATGTGCTATTCATCTCAGATGTTAGAAAATATTGCTTTGATCCAAAAGTGATCAGGGTTGACATGCTCACTGATTCGTCAAATAACTATTGAATATAATCAGAGATAAATAAGACAATCTGTCTTCAGTAAGCTTCTAGCTTAGTAGACAGAAAAGGAGGAGTATAAGACAAGAAGGTCCATTAAAACACAGTTTAAAAACAATGGAGAGCCCTCTGCCTCATGCTCTGTTAGTGTGTACTCTCACCCTCCCTCATCCTCCAGGTTACCCCCAAGGAAATACACGATCTAGGTAAAAAGTGGACTTGTTGATGCAAACACATCCAACCCCTCTTCCCCAACCAGATGGTCACCCCCAGCTTCTCCTGTATGACAATAATTCATGAGCAGACACTAAGAAGTAAACACATACACACACACACACACACACACACACACACACACACCCCTTAACACCTGTAGTATCAAGTGCAGTGAAAAGGCAAGCCACTTGAAGTCAGACAGACTCCAGGTTCTGGAACTTTCTATCTCTGTGCCCAAGGGCACATTGCTTACTCTCTCCTAGACAATTCTCCATCTAAAAAATGAGGGGACTGAGTAAAATGCTTCCCCTTCAGCTCTGACTACACAGACAATACAGGCACGACCACATGACCCTCTACTGGCAGCAGCTTCCCTCTCTGAGCAGACAAACATCTTTTGCTGATCTTTACTGCGAGGACCTTCAGAAGGCACATGACCTCATACCGCTTCATGATGGAGACCAGTCCTTGTTAGTGCCAGGATTATGGCTCCTAGGGGCCAGAGGCTGCATTATGGGGTCAGCATAACTCCAGCCCTGGGGGCCAGAGCAAGAGATGGGCCATTGGTTCATCAGGATTCCCATGAAAAGAGAAGAAACTCACCACTCTGGCTAAAGGTGGCTTTGCTTGGGTCACAGGATTCCCTTTGACTGCCTGAGCAGTTTTTGGTTTGGGATTTGGCGGCCGTGGAAGCTCGAAGTCCTCCTTGGTGGGTTGTGTGAATCTCTCGCCACCTGCCGGTTATTTCTTGAACTGCAGTGAGGACTGCGTGAAAATCTTGTTAATTCCATTCATTGCAAGTTGATTTTACTAGTTCTATCCCATACAATTCAGTTCAAGCACAGAGCACCGTGCTGTCTGTATCACGTCCACACAATACCCACATGAGAAATACATGACGTGCTGTTAATGTTCAGATTATGAAGCTTCATCCCAGACCCACCAAGTCATGATCTGGCCAGTTGGCCTTTTTAACAAGCTATGGAGTAGTCCTTTTGTACACTGAAGATGGAAAAATAGTACTCTAGAGGCATTTCAGGTGATAAGACACAGTCTCCATTATTCAGAGCTATGAAGAATTAATCTCTCCTGATAAAGAAGTTACACTAGTCCCATGAATATACTTTCTTTGGGTTAAGGGGTGTCCTGCTGACTTCTGAAGGGGGTGGAGAGGATTGGTGAGTTATTAAGGGATGGTCTTTGATGCTGGCCCTGAAGAATTGGCAACAATTTGCAGTGGGAAGAAGAGGGCTGTTGGAACAACCTACCGAGCACAGAGCCCCTCGTTTCCTAGACTTTTGAGACTCCAACAAACTTTAACCTCCACTCCTCTTTGGCTACCCTCTTTCGAGGCTATACCTTGGGTGTTGTCTGCACTCAGAACAGCTCCACCTTGGAAACCTTAACGTTCCATCGAGTCCTTCTCATCCTCATGCTTTATTATCAAGTATATTCCTAACAAGGAAAGAAATTGGTTTTTTTTTTTTAAGTTGGGGGGTTAGGGGGAGTTGCCCAAGCATATGATATTTCCCCCAGCTTTATTGAGGTATAACTAATTGACAAATTAAAATTGCATATATTTAAGGTGTACAACTTGATGTTTTGCTGTTCATATCACCACAATCAAGTTAATTAACATACTTATCACCTCACATAATTACCATTTTCTTTTCTTCTTTGTGTGTGTGTATGTGTGTGTGTGTGTGTGTGTGCGCGCACGTGCACGCGCATGTGGTGAGCACACATAAGATCCACCTGCTTAGTAAATTCCACGTATACGATACAGTATTGTTAACTATAGTCACTTTGTTGTGCATTAGATCTGTTTTGACCAGGGGCTGAAGAAAACTGGACACTTAGACCACACTCCCAAGGCTTCTGACCTCGAACCTTAAGACTCAGTGACCCAGGGCAGTGAACAGTAGGAGTGTTCCTGAAACACTTCTTACAGCTAGACAAGCAGCGAGAGCTATCCATGAAAATGACTGCAGATGACATAAATGCATCCACTAAATGCAAACTATTCAATAAACGTAACTTCATCTTAACTCCTCCTTAGCTTGATCTCAATGATGTCTGGGCCACTGGGCATGAAAAGTATGATGAAGAGGACATCAGAGTGGAAAGAGACGGCGGTCTTACCTGATTGTGGTTTAACTCTCTTTGGAAAATTTTACAGAAATATATGTCTATATATGAACCATTGCTAGAGTCCCTCTAGGAGCCGTGAAGGAGTCGATGTACGTGCAGGACCCTAATGCTTTAGCTTCATAAGCTCTATAATAAGTCTGCCTCCAGTGCCTGTGAGTAAATGGTAGACATATATTGAATGAATGAATGAATGAATGAATGATTGAATGGCTGAAGTTAAGGAACAAGAGCATGGAATTTGGACTCAAGATAGCCTGTGTGACTTTGGACAAATCACTTAATTCTTTCCTCATTTTCAAAATGGAAAGAATGATTTGTATCTTACAGATAATGTATGTGAAAATACTCTCTAAATCAAAAAGTAAAATACAAAATAGAAAAATTGTTTTTAGAAACACCACACATAAAGGAAGGTCTAGGTTCTCCACCTTTAACTTAATATCCCAATGAGTTTCAGTTCCACAGGCGTCTTCTCAATGGTTAGCCTGGAGAGCCCAACTCAGTGGATCTCTTTGGTCTGTCAAGAGCAAACATGGAGCCATCTCTGAGAATGGCACTCTCTCCATCGACTCAGCAGCCTAGGAATCATCTTTGACTTGTTTTTCACCCTCACCCACCATATCTAAATGGATACCTTCTAAGTCTTTATCAAATGCATCCTACTTTCTTCGTCTCTACCATCAGTACCATTCTAGTCCAAGGAACCATGGCCATTTCTCACCAGGACAAATGTAATCACGTCTTAACTGCTCTTACCCTGCCCCCAACCCCACCTCCACTCTCCACACTTCAGCCAGAGTGATCTCGTGATAATGCAAATCTCAGAGAAACACCGTCTCGTTACATACTTCAATGGCTTTGCAACTCTTTCGGCCTAAAGATTTAAAAAAAAAAACAATCTTAAAATGATCTACAAGGCTCTGCATGGTCTGGCTTTCTCTAGCTCTCCAGCTGCGTCTTCAACCAGGTTCCCCACTGTTTCCACCACATACGTTTGCATATGCTGTTGCTTCTGCCTGGAACTTTCCAGACAGTTCCAGGTTCCTCCCTTCCTCTTTCATCTAGGTATGTTCTACTTCATATTCTGAGATCAAGAAAACCTCCTGGGGAAAGGCTCTTTCAGTATCATGTACATCTCCTTCATGTCCTCTGTTACAGCTGTAAATTTGAATTTATTCCCGTAATTTTATTAAGGTCCACATCCTAAAAAGAACATAAACTCAGGGAGGCAGTTACATCCTTGAATCTAGAACAGTGCCAGTATTGCAGCAAAAGCTTAACATATATTTTTAGGTTGTATGGATGAATCTCACTCACTTCTAGTCCCCCAAGTGTCTCCTCAACCTTAGAGTTTAGCCAGCTTCCCCGTGGTGAGACAGATGCAGAAGAATTAGGAAAAGAATCTCTGTCTAAGATCATGCATGTGTTTTACCAAGAAACTGAGCATCCCATTGGTCTGGTAGGCTGTGGGCCTCAGTAGATGTGTTTCCCAAATTTACCACTCAGTGAATAATGACTGCAGCCACCTAGACCCTAGCTTTCAAATGGGCAAACCTACCAAGGCTCTACAGGGAAGAGGGGTCTCTGAGTGGACAGGGGTGTTTATACCACCCTCACCTTCCACAGAGAGCTCTTCTGTCGCTCAAGAGTAAACAGGAAAGGATGATGAGTATTTTTCTCAAGACTAACATCACCACCCCAGGTCTTTTGCCTCCTATCCTGCAAGACCACAATATCTCAGATTCCTCATCCATACAACGGGAATATTCAAAATCTCTCTCACTGGGTTATATAATAGAATGGATTAAGTAAGACAACCTTTGCAATATGCCTGGTACGGAATAAATATTTAAATGCAGAATAAATATCTGTCCCTTTCTCTTTCCAGAGGGGATGAGATGGAAAGAATAAAGCCGGAGGATAGCTCATTTACATCTAATTAGAAATCCAACACAGCTTTGGGCAAGTTTTCTAGGCAAGCTACCTGTTTTCTTTGCAAATTTCCTTCCTCATAGACATTTAAATGGAAGAGATAACAACAAAGACAACAAAAAAACCTCTCTCCCAATCCCACAGTCTAAAGAAAACGCCTCTTTCTCATTCTTTTTTGTTGTTTTTGTATTCTTCCTGGCATATTTACACAATGGGGAATACAAAACTTTATATTTTAATTTTATCTGTCATGGGTTGAATTGTGTGCATTTTTAGTATGATAAATGTTTATGATTTAAAAAATAATTTTTATGGCTACTATGTGAATGAAATGCAATTTAATTATTTCCCCTGTTAATGAAGTTTTCACTCCCCCGCAAAGTTTTCCGACCTGAACATTTTTGTACATATTTTTCTACATTTCTGATTAAACTAATATGAATTGAGTACTTAGTATTATGCACCAGACACCGTGCTTAGTCCTGGAATTTAGAAAGACTAAGATTTGGTCTCTAGTCTGAGAGTTCTTAATCTAGAAGGAGGAGACAGAATAGTGAAAACAAGACAACGAGAGAATTTACGGGTTTAGTTACAGAAGAAAAGTCAAGACGTCTCTGACTCAAGGAGGGGTGATGGCTCCCACCTGGAGGAAGTGCTTCTTGGAAGAGGCAGTACTTGCATTGACCAGCTGAGTACCAGCCCTTGCCAAGCCCCACTATTGCGGCGGCTTCCCCTGGCTTTGACCTTGGATTTTTCTTAAACCGAATCTTACCCTTATCTGCTTGGATTTGATGCCATAGCTCTACTGACCAGTAGCTGAGCCCACTCTGCCCCAACGTGTTTTCAGTCCCTGACTGACATTGTTGTCCTGCCTCTGAGGCATCTGACTTCGATCCAGTCCTACTTGTGGCTTTGCTGCTGTCACTATTGTTGGTGGGATGGTGGCAAATGTTTAACAACCCACTGACTTCACCCCTGACTTGTAGTGCTTGCTGATTTCCATGGAGTAAATATTCCCACTTTGGCAGATTTCAAGCTATCAATGTACGTATGATGTTGAGAAGAGAGTTGTGGTAACATATTATTATGTGGTATTTTTACTGCCCAGATAAAATGGGCGTAAATAAACTTAAGAGCATGGACAATAAAATTGAGTAAAGTAATTATGAAATAATTAAATCTTGAGGATTTATAACCTTTGTCTTAAATGTAATTTATTTAATTTTAAGTTTATATAATTTAGCTTATAATCAGGGATGTGTTTAGCAACAGGCTCACAAGACTGAAGAATCAACTCTCTCACAGCTATATGAGCTGGCTTTAGTACACCACGGGTTATAAATACATGAACTGGTCCTGCCCACCTCTCCAGGCTCAGCTCTTCCCTCTCTCCCCTTCCCTCTCTACTTTAGCCACAACTGGCCTCTGTCTGTTCCTCAAAAAATTCCCCTGTTCATTGTACTAGAGATTTTGTGCAGATGTTTCCTCCAGTGGGACCCTTCTCCCCTCATGTCTTTGCATCTGGAGTGGAGCCGTCTCATAATTCAGTTCTCCTTTCAAATATTACCTTGTTGAATAGGTCTTCCTTGTGCATCCGACTTAAATCAGCCTCTTCAAAACAGTTTATCTCTTTTATAATACCTCTTTTTAAGACTTGATCTCTTCTTGGCCATATCAGTAGTGAGTGTATCTTGTTTTGTTGTTGTTGTTGTTCTTTTCCTGTTTACTGGTCATGTCCCCTAATAGAATGTGAAATCAATGAGAGCATGGAATGTCCTGCTCATCACTGT
Organism: Lipotes vexillifer; assembly: GCF_000442215.2. Lineage (NCBI taxonomy): Eukaryota > Metazoa > Chordata > Mammalia > Artiodactyla > Lipotidae > Lipotes > Lipotes vexillifer. The sequence goes on along the minus strand of NW_006780910.1, from coordinate 615,260 downwards.
CTAGAACAGTGACTGACACATAGAATATACTCAACGAATATTTGTTTAACGAAGGAGTGTATGAACGACAACACAGTGACTTCCATCTGATCGCCAAGAAGGATGCTAAAGTAATGGCTCCAGAGTCCTAAGATTTTATATATGTGCATTTAATAAATTTGATCAAGTGCATTTGGTTTACCAACTGACTTTATTATACCCCAAGGAAATGTCTAAGTTCTGCTAAGAATTCCTAGAATAGCCTGCCTTAATTTTTATTTTGATGAAAACCTCTTCATACATTAATTGTTAGTTTGTGTGGGCATTGATTGATAGCAATCTTCAGATCGGGCTGTCTGTGTGGGAAAAGTTAGACTAAAAAGAAGCAGACCATAGAAGTGAGGTTCTGAGGAAGCTCACAGCCAGCTGCCTGTGCAGGGTGCGGGGTGGAAGGGTGGGATTCCTAAATTTTTCCAGTGAGACATTGCATTGTTCTTTAAATTCTGATAAGGAAAGAGTAGTGCTTGGACAGATAAATCCATCTTAAAGAACATCCCCATGTCTCTTCTATTGCTGGAAGTAGATTTGGTTGTGAGTGGCAGAAATTTCAAAATAACATGGGGATAAACAAAATAGAAGTTAATTTTTCTCTTATGTCAACGTCTAAGTCAGCAGTCCAAGGCTGCTGGAGTGATGGTCCATGGTGTCAAGGACCAGGCTCCTTCTATCTTGATCCTTCTCTGTTTTTGCTCTGAAAAGCATGGCTCCCATTCCTACTTTTACCTCATGATCCAATATGGCTCCTCGAACTCCAGCCAGCATTTCTACATTCTGACCCGCAAGAAGGAGAAAATAGAAGGAGAGGGCAGCTTCCTTCAGGAACAATTCTTAGATGTTACACAGACCACTTCTCTTTGCATTGCCCTGGTCAAATGTTAGACCTGTAATTACATCTAGCTGCAAGGAAGCCTGTGAAATGCTTTTATTTGGGGAGGCCTTGGGGCTGGCTAGCTAACATTCAGCGCTTCTATTTCCTGAGAGAGAAGGAAAGAAAATGGGGCAGCTATAGCCACATATGCCACATCTTTGTTTCTTCTCCGTCAAGTGGGTTAAGCCGTTCCCAAATATCAGTGTAACTACTAGGCCATGCCAAACTTCCAGAAATTGGCCAGTAAGGAAACAACAAGCCCAAATGAATTTAGGAAGTAAATTGCTCGGAGCAAAATAGGCAACATGTTTCAGGTTTACATTGGCTCCCCTTGTCCCTCAAGTCCATGGGCGTCAAAGCAGAGTGAATCTGGTGGGTGCTGAGCACACACGGGATCTGTGTCACAGCTGAGGAATACTGAGCTTAGGAAACTCTGGTCTTATTTAAGGGTTGATGGCAACTTTCCCATCCTCCTCTCCAAAGAGAGGCATTATCTTTACCCTGGAACAACAAAAATCTTCTGTGGGGAGAGGAGAAAGATTTTATTATGATAGAATTTCTTCAGGGATGGAGAGGTTCTCTATCTATTATGCTGATCAGGAAACAAATCTGCCCTTTGACCCAGAGGGAGATACTATCTCCCACTTCCAAGGCTGTTTGCTGTGCAAATACCCTTGGAAAGGTAGTCCGAGACATGTAGAAATGCCAGGGAAATTACCTCCCAACATTCCCCTTTTCTAAATTCTACATAAATGCGTGGCCCTAGTTACACACTTAAAGGAACGTCTGAATTTGTTTGAGACCCCTAGGCTCTGCTACTACTCTAATGGTATGTTAAATGTCATTGTTTTGTGGTTGTTGTTTTGGAGTCTGACACTCTTACAGGACACTCTTAGAGATGGTGAGGCCCATTTTGCAACCTTCAACTCATCACTCACTTTAAGGATTTATAAGAGGAGTCTAAGAGACCGACACAAACGATCGGAATAGAGAATTTTATTAGAGAGAGATTTGTTAGTGTGCTGTGAAATGTTTTCTTTCCATTGATTAGTGTGTTGTCACATTTCTCCTTTCTTTCCAGACATCTTTCCTCTTCACCTTATATCAAGTTAGGGAGGTGAAAAAGAACCTAACAGAGAGCTTGGCCTTTGTTCTCTGGAATTTGGGGAATGCAGGGACTATGCCTAACTCATGTATAAAGGCAAGAAACTCTCTAGCTTATTTGAATATTGAACATGGATGGATGGCCACAGTGAGAGCAAGCTAGACTCCACCATTGACAGGACAAAGGTATGTTTTACTTGAACTTGGCTGCATGGTGAGATGACCCCAAAGAGACAACTTATTGTGGGCTGAACCTCTCTAAGTCAGAAGCTATCACCCAGACCACAGAGCCATGTTTAAAATCCCCCAATGGGAAATCTTCATGCTAAATACAAAACTCCCCGTTAAAGAAATAATTAGAATTTGGACATCTTTTATGTGTGTGTGCCAGAGAACAACAATACCAGATTATAACTATAGATGCTTCCATGGAGAACAGGTATCATCCACAGTGCAGTGTAACTGGGGCTGGGGGCAGGGTTTTGGGATAAAGCCCAAGCCTCTGTGTTGCCTGATGATTTAAAATGTAAAGGGCAGGGGTATAACTCAAGGTATAAATAGTTCACAGTAAAGTAAATAGAAACCTTGCTCAAAATAAAAGATATTCTAATTAAAACCATAATGAGTTTCTTTTTCCTCCAGATTGTCAAGGATTTTAAAATTTGTTAAGTGCGGAAGAGGCCTCATGGCTGGCCTAAAGGCCACATGTCTGGGTATCTAACATTTGTTCTGCTCCCACAGCAATAAATTCATAAATGTTTTTGGCTTAAGCAGTTTATATTAGCGTGAAGAGATTGATAAGTGGGAAGTTGGTTCTAGGTTTTGTGCTGTAGCATCTTCATAAGCTTATGCAATGTATGGATGAGGTTAATGAGTTCTGTTTTTTTTTTCTCTCTTTTTAAAAGTTTTTATTATGGAAATTGACAAAAAATACAGTAAAAGTGAGATAATAAAATAATTACCTAGCTTCAGTAATTATCAATATTTTGTCATTCATTGAGTTCTGTGTGATCCAGGCAAGGCTCTGTCCAGACGTGTTTTAGTCTCATGGTCATCAGGTTGGTGTGAAGGCGAGTGCCAAGCTTCCATGAGGTCTGATATGTCTCTCATTCACTCAGATATTACCATCCATGTGTGTGTACTCAATTGTGAGGGCTATAGCCCTGCTTCTCCCTAGCTAATGTTGATAACCTTTTTTGCTGTGAATCCTGACTCAGCTGATTTGTTTGATTTACTCAAGTGATGTCTGGTCTTTCTGTGTATCTGAACCTACTTGTCAAGATTTGTCAATACTGAGGTAAGCAACCTCATATTAGGTTGGAAAATTATAGGAAATAGACACTCTCATATTTTTCTGGTAGTGTATAAATTGGTAGAACCCATATGGATTGGGAAACTACACATAATGATTTGCCTGGGATAGTTCCAGTTTATATCTGTTGTGTCAGTGTAATTATCACTAGCACTCCTTTCACTATCAAAAAATTCCAGTTGGGATGATAAATTATATGGTTACCCTCTGGAGGATAATTAATAATTTTTAATATCTATTGAAATGATAAATGTCCCACTCCTTTGACCCAGAAATTCTACTTCGAGTCTTTTTTTCATACAGACATATTCTAACATACGTGTAAAATGATGCATATACAATGTTATTCATCACGGCATTATTTGTAATGGCAAAAGATTGGAAACAACTATAATGTTAATTAACAGAGTACCAATTAAATTATGATAATTCATAGAAAGAAGTACAATGGAGCTATTAAAAAAGAATGAGGAAGGTATACGTAGTAAACAGGGTGATTTCAAGTTAACTTTATTAAGTTAAAAGTTCACAATGACAAGGTATCATGTATATTGTGCTACTATTTGAAAGGAGGAGAAAGAATACATGTACACACACAAATACAAACACATATTTGCTTAAAAGTCTCTGGAAGAAAATAATAACATTGGCAGTCTTTGGGAAAGAGAATCAGGTGCCTGAAGGATATGGGAGTGTGACAGGATTTTCACTATTTATGTTTTTACTTTTGGATTTTTGATCCACATGAGTGTTTAACTCTTCAAACACAAATAATGAAATTAAAAATCATATCTAAATGGAAAAAATAAATAACAGAGATAACCAGTATCTTAGTCAGTTTGGTCTGCTATAATAAATATACCATACATAGACTGGGTGGATAAAACAGCAATTTTTTTTTTCCTTACAGTTTTGGAGCCTGGGGAGTCCAAGATCAAGCTGCGGGCAGATCTACTGTTTGGTGAGAGCCCCCTTCCTCGTTTTCAGATAGTGAAGAACAGAGAGAGAAGAAGCAAACTCTCTCATGTCTTTTCTTATAAGGGCACTAATTCCACTCATGAGGGCTCTACCTTTATGACCTAATTATCTCCCAAAGTCTTCAGTTCCAAATACCATCACATTGAGGATTAAGCTTCAACATATAAATCTGGGGGGGGGACACAAATGTTTCAGGTCATAACAATCAACAAAGAAAAACAAATAGAAAGGATAACTTCTTAATCATAAGAAGAAAACTTGATCTATTCTTCTATAGAAAGGTTAAAAAGGAGAAAATGAAATAAAAAGTGCAGGAAATAGAAAATATGAAATAAAATAGCAGAAGTAGGTCCTACCATAAAAGTTGTTATAATAAATGTAAATGGGTTAAGCTTACTAATAAAAAGATGGAATTATCAGATTAGATTAAAACACAAGATATGTATGTGTACATACATACTTATAATCTATGTGTAAACGTTTGAATGTATTGTTTGTGTTCTACATCATTTTTGTCTGATTTATTAACTTCTGAAATGAGTATGTTAAAATATCTATATCTATCTATCTACCTAGATCCAAGAAATAAAGAATATCTATTCTTTGCTAGCATGCAACATTTACAAAAATTGACCACATGTGTTTGGCCACCAAGAAAGCTTCAATAAACTCCAAAGAATCATAATCATAAAGACTGGGCTCTTTAACCATGATGTAATTCAGTTAAAAATTAAAAAATGAAAGTTAAAAATATCTCAAGTACCTTGAATTAAATAGTAGATTACTAATAACCCTTGGACTATTGAGAAAATTATATTCAAAATTTAGAACCAAACAATAGTAAAAAACACTGACTGTATCAAATTAATGAGACACGGCCAAAGCAGTACTTAGAAACATTTCATTTTAAATGCATTTATCAGGAAAAAAGAAGATTGAAAACAAATAAGTGTTCAACTCAAGAAGTTAGGAAAAGAACAACAAAACAGGCTCAAACAAAGGCATAATAAAGAAAAGTGGGGAGAAACAATGAAATAGATGACAACACAAAAAACAAAGAGGAGCAGTCTTATGTAATGCTGACTCACATTGGACAAACATCTGGCAGGATAAGAGAAGATTCAAATAAACAAAATACAAAATGAAACAGGAAAAATAAATGTAGACACAATAGAACTTCACAAAATAAGAAAAGAATGTTTTGAACAATAATATGTTAGTTTTGTTGAGACCTTGACAGACTGAATTAATTTCTGAAAAATATATAAAATGAGAAGAAACAGAAGACATAAGTATGCCAATAATAGTTAAATAAGTTGAACTACAGTCTATTACTTTTCCTGCCTCCCAAACTTTCAGGTCCAGTATATTTACAAGAGGTCCTACCTTACCAAATCTTCACGAAACAAATAATTTCTATCTTATAGGTTGTTCCAGAAATTATAAAAACAGGGAAAGTTGTACAGCTCCTCATGTAGGGCTACTGTAATCTTGATGTCAAAATAGGATGATGATGGTACAAGTAATAAAATTGCAGTTCCATTTCACTAATAAACAGAGATGGGAAAATCTTACATAAAACATAAGATAACCATATCTGATAGTGTAATAAAAATTAATATATCATAATTAAGGAAGGTTTATCCTAGTTTGTAAGAAGAGTTTAACTTCTAAAAAAATCTACCAATGTGATTCATCACATTAATAGACTAAAAGGAATATGTCACATAATTTTCTCAGTAGATGTAGAAAAAGCATTTGCTAAATTCATTGCTTTATGATAAAAATAAGCCTCAGCACACAGAGGGCAGAGAGGGTTTCATAAATATGATGATAGTTATAACATCAAAAACGTACATTTAGCATAATATTGATGGAGAAACTTTGGCTGCATTCATAACAAATTGGGACCTAGCATGTATGTCTACTCTTGACTACTCCTGTTTAACACAAGTGTCCCCAGATTAGCCAATACATTCAGAGTTAAAGCAATTAATGTTTCAGCTGAAATATGAAAAAATAAGTGTGCATTAATAGACAAATAAACTTTGGGAAAAAATACAGTCAAGAAGGGAGACTTGACAACCAGATATTAAGATATACTACCAAACCATATTGTAATAATAAATGCAGTATGATATGGACGCAAGAGGAGACATAATGCAATAAACCAATGGAATAAAATTAAGCTTTAGAGAAAGACTCAGGTATAAATGGCAATTTCATCTCAACTCAGAAAATTCTGACCTAAAAACTGGGGAAAAGTCTTTGCCCATGTTATTGAAAAACTGACTCATGATATGGAGGGAGAAGAAAAAACAACTGGGTGATTATCATATCCCATATACAAGAGATACAGAAAGATTAAAGATCTGAATGTGAAAGAGAAAACTCTAAGGATGACAGAAGGAAGAAGAGAATATCTTAGCAACTTAGGGATGCGGAAGGACTTCTTAAAAAAGACCCCAATAGCACAAACCACAACATTATTTTAAGATGGATTTTTATTACATCTGAATTACATTTTTTCTCAAGGAAAGACATCAGCTGGCAGTTAACTGAGAGTGATAGATTGGGAGGTGGTATCTTTGTGACTTGAGAAAGGCACGAGGGTAATATCTAGACCATACAAATTATTCATGCAAATCAAGACAAAACCCAGGAAACCCAATAGAAAAATATGCAAAGTATTTGATAACGAACTATTCAAAGTATGGGAAATCCTATGTGGCATATGGTGTAGAAAGAGGTACTCAGACTCATTGGTTAGAGGAGGGATGCAAATTAAAAACAGCAAGAACATACCTCTTCACACCGAGTAGACTGGTAAATAATCAGACACTTGGAAAAAGCCCAGTGCTGAGGATACCCAGCAGCAGGAACTCTTTTGCCCTACTTGTGGGAGTATGGACTGAGTACAAGCTGTTCAAAGGGGCGATCTGGCAGTACTTTGTGAAATTAAGAACGCATGTTCCCCATGATTCAGGACCCTACCCTTCTATCCCAGAAAAATTCTCACACAGGTATATAAGCGGACAAGGATGAGGATGTTTACTGCAGTATTGTTTGGGGTGGTGGAAAATTAGAGATAGCCTAGGTGTCCATCACTGGGGAATGGAGAAATCAAATGTGGTGGATACACACGGTGGAATGCTCTACTCCAGTTAAAAGTACAAAGAACCAGCACATTCAGCAGCATGGCTACATCCTAAGAACATAGCTGAAAGAAAAAAGTTAGAAACCATGAAATCTATAGTACATGTATATACCATAGTAAATCTATACTACGACATCACTCATATCCATGAAAAATACATACACACTCCAATATTTCCCTGTATTTAACAAATCCATGGCTAAATATTAAAACATGTTAAGGATGTGGCCTCTGGGGTAAGGGAATGGGAGTGGGGAATGAAGATAAAAGAGAATGAATAAATAGAACAAGAGAGGGGCCTTGGAAGCTTTGATTTTTGGCCATGAACTCAGAGATTATGATTAACTTACCTCTCTACCTGTGAGGTTAAATGAAAAGCGATTGATAACATGCAGTGATTGGGAAATCTTCAACTTCCAAATCAGTGAAGGTCAGCCCTAAGTTTACCAGGTACACAGCTGCACATCTTGCGACATGGTGCCCACCCCTTTCTGGCCATTCACAATATCTCAGTGGTCCATAGGCTGAATTCTTGAATGTTCCTTCTACATCAATTTTCTTAGGACTCAGCACTGCCCTTGTTCATAACAGCAACACATTATATTCCATCCCAATTAAAATGATAGTTTGAAAATCATCTACAAAATTCATGTCACCCTCAATCTCATCTTAAGTGAGTTTTTATCTTATTTCATGGATACGTTTTCCCTTTTTGCCAGAATAATTTTTAAAAGAAGCTATTAAGTGATTTTCTCTGAAGGTAGCAGACAACTAATTGCTCTCTCCTCCCAACACAGATCCGGGGCATTTTTATGTGAGAGGAAATTAAGAATTCCATTTTTAGTAGGTGTGAAAAGAAAAGAGAAGTGTGCTATTATTTTGTTGTCCTAAAAGTCAGTGTTGTTCGTATTTTAAAAAGGGAAGGAAGAGTATTTATGAGCCAGTGTCTTGGAATTGGGTGAAATGTAGTTTGACTTCGAGCTACTTATCTAAACTTTCTGTGTCTCACTTTCCTTAGTTATAAAGTGAGGGTGCATGGTTCAAGTTTATGAGGGAAGAAATGAAATCATGCATGGGGAGAGCTTGGCAGTGTCTAACATACAATGTACATGTAAGTAAGTAGCTGTTACTGCTGTTTTCATTCATTGCATGCCTGTTATATGGCAATACAACAGGCGCTGTCACATTCATTGCTCTCCTTAGTATGCCAGCAACATCAAGGGATGACGTGATGTTTGCAAGGCAATCCTAGGGTGCAGTAAAACTCTTCATTTCATGTCTACCACACTAGAAAACCACTGGAGTCAGATAAAGGATACCGATTCTCCTGAGGGTGGAAGTCAAGGTCTTGCCCTCCCATGTTCAACAACACTGATCTTCCAACTTACCGTAGAGAATATTAATCACACACCCAAGGACTCCTTTTGGACAGAAATTACACTTAACGTATATCTGCCTTCTTAGCAGCCAGTAGAAATCCTGGCACATCATACAGGCTCAAAGAATCCTAAACAACAACCCTTAAAGCCCCATTTTAAAGACAAAGAAACTGAGGCCTGGACTTGACCAAAGTTAATCAGTGGTGGAATCAGGAGTTCATCTGTTTGTTTTGAATCCTGAATCTGAGATTGTTTTTCTCTTTTGGGAGGTACTTGGTCATTCCATCAAAGAATTATGGGAGGGGAGGGGGCGGATTTCTAGCAACCTCTATTATTGGCTTGTTTACTCTTAGCCCATTGCCCTCTCCTGGCTAAATATTAGGCAGGCACTCAAGGTCTTGATGCCCTTGATTTTTGCACATCCTTTCTGAACTTCTGACTCTGCGGTGCTCTTTTATATTTTGTTTTGCCTGGTGGCAATGAATGCCTCGTCTCAGTTTCTGGGTCTGAAAAAACGGAGGTGAATGACATTCTCCTGCCTACTAGCCCATCTCCCTATTTTATTTTCTTAGCTATAGGCTTAGCTCTGCCTAAACTTATTTATTTGTTTGTTTTCTGTCTCCCTCCCAGAATGGCAGCGTGGGTGTGGGCAGGAGGCAGGATCCTCCACTTAATTCACTGCTGTATCCCCAGTACCACCTGGCATGCAACAGAGGGGTCCGCAGTAAGCATTTGTTGTTGCATACTTTTAAGCAATAACTTCTAGTTATGGAGTGTTTAACTATATGGCATGAACTGTACTAAGTGTTAAATGCATCACCTCATTCTTTCTCTTATCCACATTCTTAAAACATCCTGGCAAGACTGAGCTTGCGTCCTCTTCTGGGCGCCCCCAGCAGTGACGTAAACAGCTCCGGGACACATGGCTGCATTTCAACCCAGGTCATTTATCTTATTATTATCTTTGCTCCTTATCCACTGTGCCCAGCGTTCACAACATCACCGATATGTAGTGTTCTGAAGTCCGAGCACACAAAGGCAGTTTCCTTAGTGGTAGCATAGAAAGGAATCCCCCCCTCCCCCCATCTCAGTTGAGATCTTGGCTCTGTTTCTTATAAGGGTTATCATCAGGCTGTCACAGGTTTACACCAATCGCAGAGAACCCGTGCCCAGGCTTCTGAGAGTCCCAGAAGTGCCAAACCTGTCTAATCGCCAGGGCACATGTGGCCCTGCGTTCTCTTGTTGGCCTTCCTCGATGCAAGGCGGGCAAGCCAAGTCCGTACTCCCGTCACCAGCCACACCCTCCCCGGCCCGCTCCCCCTGCCCCTCCCCTCCGAGCGGTCCAGGCGGGGGTGACCCGGAGCTCGCCGCGTCAGGACAACGCCCACCGGGGGCGTGACTGTGGCGGGTAAGCGCTGCAGGAGACACCTTGGAATCTCTCCTCCCTAACGCCAGGTTTAAAACCTCAGCACCACGTGCTGTTTGCACTGTTTGCAAACCCGCCTGCGACTGACGCTCCAGAGCTCCGGAGACCGCACGCGCTGGGAGCTAGCATGTCAGCCGTGGTCCTGGAGAACGGAGGCTCGGTCAGGAAACTCAGCGACTTTGGACAGGTGAGCCAGGGCGGGCCTTACCTGCGCAGGGAGGGGAGTTTGGCCCCCGGTGGAAAGAGATCTGAGGAGTGTTGGGTTTTCCTACTCCCATGAGTTCACCAGGAAGGCTGAATTCATTTGAAGATGATGAAAATGTCTAGGAAGTTAACAGATAACACATGTGCTCAACAAATGTTTTCCAGTGAGAGGACATCTGTCCT
>NW_006780910.1:601286-604600 GCF_000442215.2 Lipotes vexillifer | reverse complement strand
AAAGAGCACGGCTTGAGGACTCAGGGGATCTGGCTTCCAGAGCTGCCACCAGCTAGTTGCCTGTCTTTGGACAAATCACTGCCTGTGTGGCCTCCTTTATCTTCTGTAAACTGGTCCTTGACAATCTGGAGTGGCAGTTGGGGTTCATCCAGATCTGCTCTTCTTTGATGTTTATAAGTGTTCTCAGCCAGGTATCAAAATGGCAAAATTATGAGAAATTGTAGCTTCTTTTCACCTTTGGGAGAAAATGGGGTATGAAGACGTCTCAAACTTACTCAGACCTGAGGAAGAAGAAAATTATAAAGAGAGGAAAAAGCACAAGACTTAGCCTTGGACTTGGAATGTAAGAGAGCCCCAAATGTGGCAGGGATAATGTCCAGGGTGTATTCCGTTCGCTAGAATTTTTGCCTTTCCCTTGAGGTGAACAACTGCAGAATACACTCTTTAATCGACTGATCACACTCCCAGATTCTGGGGTTCAGACTTAAAGTCCAGCCCTGGGAGATAACGTGGGTCTAAGGCATCTGTCAACTGTAGGATTAGTGAGAACAATCTAGAGAACAGGGAGCCTGGACAGCAGAGGTTGATTGATGTTTTAGTATAACTAGAGACTGCAGAACTTTGGACTAACTTGTTTTTGAGTCCTGAAAGAAAGACTTGCTTTGAAAATGGTACGTAGGGCTTGGGAGGCAGAACTTCACCTTGAAGACGGACGGCATGGGCGTCAGACAGATCCCAGAACAGATGCCAGCTGTGCCATCATTTAGCTTCTGTGCTGCTGGCCTTGGGGCCCCCGTGACTATGGCGGGAGGTTAGGGGCAGCGATCTGGTTAGGGAGCTCTGGGGACTAAAGTTTTATTTGTAGAGCACTTAGAAGATGGAGAACCACCAATTGTCACTGTCGATGACTGGGGGTAAAGAGGAGGGTTTAGAGAGTGCTCTGTAGCACCCGTGTGTTGAAAGCAAGGGATTTAACTTTGCAGATCCTCAGGTCTATTCATATGAAAAATTGGAATAAAAATATCCACATTCTAGAGTTAGTATGAGAATCAAGTGAAATAATGTCTATAAAGGTCTTAGCACACTTCCTGGAGCATAGGATAGTGCCAGGGATGTCTAGCCAGAAATGATTTGTTTGTTCAACAAAATGCATCAGAACACTGGCAGCAGGAACACACACTGAGTCAAGCACAGTGGCTGGTGGAGCTTTGCAGTGGTAAGATGCCAGACCTGGAATTAGGAGTTGTGGGCTCTCGTGTTTGGTTTACTGAAGCTATGTACTGAGAAGTCACCTAATTGGGCTGGAGAGGCTCAGTCTGGTATCTGTAAAATTGCGGGGGCGGGGGGGGGCGGATTTTGAACTAGAATAGTCTTCAGGACTCCTTCCAGCTCTGACAATCTGCAAAAAAGACACATTTATGCCTTCTGGAAGCTCCAACCCAGATGAATAGAACACACTAGATGTAATCCTGACATAAGGCTGGTCTCCACCTGCAAGCACAACAATCCTGCGAAAGATGTTCAGCTCATTCATCCACTCAACAAAGACTTACTGAGCACCTACTCTGAGCACCTACTCAGGCACAGTAGAACCTCTGCCCTGATGAAAATTACATTCTTGTGGAGGAGGCAGACAGTAAAAAAAAATTAACCAAATGAACATATAGTTTCATGTAGAGATAAGTGCTGTAAAGAACAGAGAACAGGGTGATGGATTAAAGGATTAAGGGAACTCAGAAATCACAGCTCTGAATGGCACAAAGCCACGGTTCAAACCCAGATGTGACTCCCAGCACCCTGTGTACTCCTCCACCACACTGCTTCCGCCTGTAGATACATTCCGGAATGTATGTCCAAGGCAGGATGTCTGCACCTTGTTTTTGGGTGTCTTACACTGTAGATGTGTGTATGTATAATCACACATGTGAATACACACCTCCTCCCATGACCCCAAAAATCACTACGATTGAATGTCAGTGCCGCTGGAATATCCTTGCTGCAGATTAATTGCTGGTAATTGTGAAAACTGCTCTTTCCCAAAGATAACAGAATGTATTTATTAGACACAACCAAAGAGAATGTATTTCTATTGTTAAGGGTATTGCTCAGTGATCAAAATCCTTTCCTTCTTGGTTGCTAGTAAAGTTTTTTTCTCCCTGCTCTCTTCCTTCTTTTCTAGTTTCGGAGCTACTTTTCTCTACCTTTATGCATCCTGAGTGTACATGTCTTTCTAAGTCAACTCATATGTCTACTGGAAACAAATAAAGTATAGATTATGAGCCATTATAAACATGTTCTGGAAGAGGTTTGTCCAAGATCTCATGCTGATCCGCATAACAATGCTGGAATCAGAATCCACTCAAGGCCACACCATTTCACAAAATTCCATGAGCTTCCTTTCGTTTCAAGTCCCTCAAGCTTTGAAAAGGGGAGCTATTGTCCCAGTTGGGTCACTGGGGGGTGGATTAAGGATTTTGGAGTTGCTGGACCTGGGTTCACATGCAGACTCTGCCACTCGTTAGCTGAGTGTCCTTGGACGAGCCACTTAATCTTGCTGAGTCTATTCTTTCATTTTCAAAATAACAGCACCCATCTCATGGGGCGATTGTGAGGACTGAATAAGCTATTATATGTAAACTCTTTTTTTTCTGCCAGTGCTAGTTTCTACCAATGGTGATGTTTATTAACTGTAAAAAGTACCAGATATGGCTCCAGGCACATGGTGGGTACTCAGTCATGGCCGGCTCTACTTTCAATATTAATAACAATAAAGCGTAGTGCCTTATGGTAAATGTGAGTTTGCAGACACAGATGAGAAAAATCATAATTAAAAAAAATAGGCTATGTATTTACCAGTGGTTTCAAAATCTTCCATGGTTAAGAGTCCTCTGCGATGCTTTTGAAAATGCAGATTCTAAGACCCTACACCAAATATTCTGATTTGGTAGGTTTGGGTGGGGCCCAGGAATCTGCATTCAAACAAGGAATCACGAGGCAATTTTGGAGTGGAGACCCAAGGAACACCCACTTAGAAACCCCGATCTAGAAAGTATATGGGGAGAGTGACAAAAGTGAAAGGGGACAGACGTGGGTAAGGTATAGGCTGTTAGGAGTGGTATTGAGTAAACTTCTGGTGATTGGACCAGAGTACAGCCCTTACTATGCAAGAAACAGAGCCTTTAACGTGGACATTGTGTCTAGAGCAGAGGGAATTGTATAGAATGAATGACATTTAGGAGCCTGAGTTCTTTTTTTGTTAATTAATTAATTTTATTGGAGTCTAGTTGATTCACAATGCTGTGCTGATTCCTGCT
>NW_006780910.1:593101-601226 GCF_000442215.2 Lipotes vexillifer | reverse complement strand
CTGCTGCAGAGCAAAGTGACTCAGCCACATACATATACATATATATTCTTTTCCATTATGGTTTATTACAGGATACTGAATATAGTTCCCTGTGCTACACAGTAAGACATTGTTTATCCATTCTATATATAATAGTTTGCATCTGCCAATCCCAAACTCTCAATCCATCCCTCCCCCACCCCCCTCTCCCCCTTGGCAACCACAAGTCTGTTCTCTATGTCTATGAGTCTATTTCTATTTCTTGGAAGTTCATTTATATCATATTTTAGATTCCACATGTAAGTGATATCGTATGGTATTTGTCTTTTTCTGTCTGACTTACTTCACTTAGTGTGATAATCTCTAGATCCATCCATGTTGGCAAATGGCATTATTCATTCTTTTTTTTATTGCTAATATTCCATTGTATATATACACCACATCTTCTTTTTTTTTTCTCCATCATAACACTTCTTTTTTATTTCACTTTTTATTTTACATGGGAGTATAGTTGATTAACAATGTTGTGTTAGTTTCAGGTGTACAGCAAAGTGATTCAGTTATACATATACAAGTATCTATTCTTTTTCAAATTCTTTTCCTAATTAGGTTGTTACAGAGTATTGAGCAGAGTTCCCTGTGCTATACTGTAGGTCCTTGCTGGTTATCCACTTTAAATACAGCAGTGTGTACACGTCAATCCCAAACTCCCTAACTATCCCTTCCCCTCACCCTTCCCCCACTGGCAACCATAAGTTCATTCTCTAAGTCTGTGAGTCTGAAATAAGTTCATTTTTTTTTTTTAGATTCCACATATAAGCGATATCATACGATATTTCTCTTTCTCTGTCTGAATTTCTTCACTTAATATGACACTCTCTAGCTCCCATCCATGTTGCTGCAAATGGCATTATTTCATTCTTTTTAATGGCTGAGTAATATTCCATTGCATATATGTACCACATCTTCTTTATCCATTCATCTGTTGATGTACATTTAGGTTGTTTCCATGTCTTGGCTATTGTGAATAGTGCTGCTGTGAACATTGGCGTGCATGTATCTTTTCAAATTAGAGTTTTGTCTGGATATATGCCCAGGAGTGGGATTGCTGGATCATATGGCAGTTCTATTTTTAGTTCTTTGAGGAAACTCCATACTGTGTTCCACAGCAGGAGCCTGAGTTCTTAATCTGCCACCCACTGCCTGTGTGATGATCTCAGGTGGCCCATAGTCTCTGCATCTGAAAAATGAGAGTGTGGAACTAGACGAACTCTTAAGACAAGTCCACCTCTTTGAGTCAATTATCAAGTCCCATGTGGGTATCAGAGGCCAAATGGAACAAACAGATCAAGGAGGGATTGTTCGCCTTGGCTGAGGAGTACATAGGTTTGCTGAGAGAAGTGAGACCCAAGAGGGCTTTTGAGGAAAGACGATGGTATTTGAAAGGGGGAGAGGGAGGGATGCAGTGCATTTACTCTAATGAGGAGTTGAAAGGGCAAGGAGGAACCAGTTTTCTGGAGGGGAGGGAAGCTCAGGAGGTGGGGTACTAAGGGGACTTTTGAATATCGGAAAGAGGTCTTGTGTCCTGTTGGCCATGGGGAGCCCCTAAAGAATACTGAGTAGAATAAGGACACAAGCAAAATTCTGCTAGCAGGGCTCAATCACTGCAGATCACTAAGAGCTGGATTATTGTGGTGGCCGTGGGAACCAAAGAAGGACCTGACCCCAAGAATCATTTCTGGAGAAGGTCAGACTGGACTCGGTGATTGGCTGGACACACACAGGAGTGGGAAAGTGGTGGATGACAGAGTTTTGAGCACGGCGCGTTCACGTCGGAATTGCCCCAGTCATAGGTGACATCCATTGAGGTGTGTCAGAAATATGCTCCCTTTCTTGGAGGCCAACAGGAGAGGAGAATGTTGCCAAGTGAACTAGAAATGGGAATCTTTTGTCATTTCAAGGAAACTGGAAAGAACTGAGGGCTCAGTGTCCTTTCCTAGGAAGAAGACTGACATCAGAGACTGCTCTGCGTGTCTGTGGCAGAGTTTACTAGAGGCGGAAGGTAGAGCAGAGCCTGCAGGAAGCTGTGATTCATGGACAGCATGCTGGGATCCAGTGGCGTGGGCTCCGCTGCTAACCGTGCAACTCTGGACAAGTTACTTAACTTCTCTAAACCTTCATTTTGTCATCAATAAAAGGGGCACTTGGAAAATAGTAAAACTTACTTTCTAGATTGTTATCAAAATTAAATGAGTTAATCCAAATCAAGTGCTTATTATAATATCTGGGACATTATACGGGCTTTTAATGTATGGTAGATTAAAAAAATTTTAGAAAGATAATATCATGGTCCATATAATGATATATAACAGTTCAGTTTTGCAATTCATTTAAGGCTTCCTCTAATCACACTTGCTGATAATTTGGTTCTTCCCCTGCACCTCTGTTTCACGCAAGGTTCTGGGAAAATCTGAATTGAAAGAATTTCATCCTGAGGGTCATCCGTGTTCATACAGGGCTTATGATGCCAAGTCACTGAGACCCTGCCCAGCACAGCCTTCTCATGGAGATGATGTAACAGCCATTCCACTAATTTCATTAACTTGCTTACAGCAGAGTAATTGTTCTGCATGGGTTTTTTTTTTCCCCCCCAGTTTTAGGTATATGCTGTTTATTTGAAAGCACACATGGAACTCTATGTATTATTGTAAAACTTAATTTAACACTTAACTTTAAAATTTTAAAAGATTTTGGCAAACCCTTTCTGGAATGGCAACCCTAGTCCCACCTTAATTTGCTGTCACATGCATGTAGAAAGTTGCTAGATCCTTGACATTCTTTGCTGTTTTAAGGCATCCATCTTCCAATAAGTTATATATGTGCTCTTATGTACTTAGTGACTCTTTTTCAACAATTGGTGTCTCAGATCCCAGCATCTGGGAACAAGTTTAATGTTCCCATGACATCTTTGCCAAAGGCCAAGCAATCATTCGTGGGTATTCTTAATATTTCCATCATTTTTACATATTTCTCTTAATATTATATTTAAACTATTTTATCTTTTTCATCATCTGAATACTGTTTTGACAGGGCTTGTCATGATTACAGATTAGCCTGCTTTCACACATGAGGAAGTTAAGAAGCCTAAGCTATCCCAAAGTGTTCTGGTTGGTAAATGGAAGAGAGAGGATTCCAACCCATGTCTTTGGACTCAAAAGCCTGTGTGTGTTCTATTTTTAGTATTTTCCACCCTGTATTTCTCAATGCTTCCCTGGGACAATTATTGTGCATATTATACCACCTCTAAGATCTTTTTTAATTTATCTCATTGGCTGTGTATGTGTCTACTAAGTCAGAATTTGAACTTCTGATGAATGGGGCATCCTCTCATTCATCTTTGTTTCTCTCAGAGCCCTAATTGTACCTAGCACTTGGTAGGTGCTCATTAAAAAGGCAGTGAATCGATAGTGTAACTGGTGACATTTGTGAATAATTAGAGCTTTCTAAAATTGAAATCTGATCTAAGAGCACCACTGAACATTTTACTTCCCTTGATTTACTTATTTTCCACCACACACATACTTCTGTATAGAATATATGTAGCTCATTGTGTTCCAAGACTTAACCAGAAGAGAAAGTTCGTGCTCGCCTCTTCCTTGGAGGTTTCACAGGAATGAATTGCTGAGCTGTGAAAAACATTTTACCCAAGTGCATTTAATCCTGTAGGAAACAAGCTATATTGAAGACAACTCCAATCAAAATGGTGCCATATCACTGATCTTCTCACTCAAAGAAGAAGTCGGTGCGCTGGCCAAAGTCTTACGTTTATTTGAGGTAAGTGCTTTATTCATTTCCGCCTTGAATAATGGCATAGCCGACCTCTGTGTTATCATCTAGTTTGATGTAGCGAAAAGGACATAGGATCTGGAATTGGAAGACTTGATTTTCAGCTTAGGCTCATACATGACCCAACCGTGTGAACTTAGTTAAGTCTTTCATTCTCTCTGAGCTAGGGCTTCTCCATTTCATAACTAGGATCATTCAAAATCCCTGGCTGCACACCAGGAAGCCAGTGTTGGACTCACTCTTCTTTCATCAAATTTTCCTTGAATTAATTAAGGTCAAGCCTTCATGTTTGCGAGTCCTACATCCCTCGGATTCAACCAAAATTTCCATCTGGGTTTGGCTGAATCCGCAGGTATGCAGCCCATTGGTAGGGAGGGCAGACTGTATTCATTGTACCACTATTACCATCTTCTATAAGGGTCTTGAGCATCCGAGGATTTTGGTACCCACGGGGTCCTGGAACTGTTTCTGCATGGATACAGAAGGACACCTGCGCTATCCTCTCAGTGTTCCCGAAGCACTCTCTGACTTTTAACTGCAGCACTTATTTGCCTTGTGAAATGTATACATTTCTGTTTGACCCCAGGATAGTCTCTTCAGGCAAGGAGCCTTGTGTGAGTCATCTTTGTGTCAGACTCAGTGTTTTTTTTGTTTTTGTTTTTCTTTTAACATCTTTATTAGAGTATAATTGCTTTACAGTGTTGTGTTAGTTTCTGCTGTATAACGAAGTGAATCAGATATATGCATACGTATATCCCCATATCCCCTCCCTCTTGAGCCTCCCTCCCACCCTCCTTATCCCCCCCACCAGGTAGTCGCAAAGCACTGAGCTGATCTCTCTGTGCCATGCGGCTGCTTCCCACTAGCTATCTATTTTACATTTGGTAGTGTATATATGTCCATGCCACTCTCTCACTTCATCCCAGCTTACCCTTCCCCCTCCCCGTGTCCTCAAGTCCATTCTCTACGTCTGCATCTTTATTCCTGTCCTGCCCCTAGGTTCATCAGAACCTTTTTTTTTATTTTTATTTTTTTAGATTCCATATATATGTGTTAGCATACGGTATTTGTTTTTCTCTTTCTGACTTACTTCACTCTGTATGACAGACTCTAGGTCCATCCACCTCACTATAAATAACTCAATTTTGTTTCCTTTTATGGCTGAGTAACATTCCATTGCATATATGTGCCACATCTTCTTTATCCATTCATCTGTTGATGGACACTTATGTTGCTTCCATGTCCTGACTATTGTAAATAGTGCTGAAATGAACATCGTGGTACATGACTCTTTTTGAATTATGGTTTTCTCAGGGTATATGCCCAGTAGTGGGATTGCTGGCAGACTCAGTTTCAATATACATATTAAATGTTCAATTAAGAGTGAAATTTAATTTAAATATGAGCAAAGGAAATTAGACTTTTCAAAAACACTTTCGGGGGCTTCCATGGTGGCGCAGTGGTTAAGAATCTGCCCGCCAATGCAGGGGACATGGGTTCGAGCCCTGGTCCGGGAAGATCCCACATACCGCGGAGCAACTGAACCCATGTGCCACAACTGCTGAGGCTGCGCTCTAGAGCCCACGAGCCACAACTACTGAAGGCTGCGCTCTAGAGCCCACGAGCCACAACTACTGAAGCCTGCACACCTAGAGCCCGTGCTCTGCAGCAAGAGAAGCCACCGCAATGAGGAGCCCGCGCACCGCAACGAAGAGTAGCCCCCGCTCGCCGCAACTAGAGAAAGCCTGTGTGCAGCAATAAAGACCCAATGCAGCCAAAATTAAATAAATTAATTTTAAAAAGAAGGTTTTTAAAACCAAACAAACAAAAAACAACACTTTTGCCCTGGATTTTAAGAAGGAATATTTCTGAAGCAAGTAATTTTTTACCCCTAGTACTTTAATTAAATTCTACCTGGCGACTGCATACATAAATAGATGGAGAAGAGACAAATCTCCCAGGCAGAGGAATGCCAAATAATTTAAGTAGATCCTCTGGAGTCAGAGAAGGAAAGCATAACTTCCCACTCCTTAGGTCTGGGCCATGGAGAGTGACTTGATGAAATGGCCCTTTACCTCTGTGGCCTTCCTCCCCCAAACCCATAACCCCAGTCTAACCATGAAGAAAACATCAGGCAAACTCCAGTTAAGGGACAGAATACAAAATACTTGACCAGTACTCTTCAAAACTGTCAAGGTCATCAAAAACAAGAAGTGTCTGAGAAGTTGTCACAGTGAAAAGGAACCTAAAGGGATATGACAGCTAAACATAATGTAGTGTCCTGAGTGGGACTGTACAGCAGAAAAAGGGCATGAGATATAAACTGAAGAAATTCAAATAAAGTGTGGTCTTTAGTTTGTGATAAGGTATCAACATTGGTTCATTAATTGTAACACTTGTTCCATACTAATACAAGACATTAATATTAGGGGAAAACAGATACAGAGTATATGGGAATTCTCTGTACTATCCTCTCAATTTTTTCTGTAAATATAAAATTGATCTAAAAAATAGTCTATTTTAAAGAAATTAAACTTGGATATCCAAAAGGAGGAAGAAAATGTCTGCCTGAATGAGAGCAAGAAATGAGTGTAGAAAAGAGAGACAGAGTGCCGTCTGAATGACAAGCTGGTTGTAAGAAAGAATATATCCGTAAAATATAGGAATGTCACATTCTAGTCTGTGTGTTTACGGTTCATCAGCATTTTCCTCTTAAGAAGTCAGGCCTTAGTCAGGGTTAATAAATTAAATAATAGTAAATTAACAAGATGTTTTCAACCTAATAAATAAGCCACAAATAACTAAAGTACGAGGATGAATGCACCCAAGGAGCATGGACTGTATGTGGGATGGTTGAATCCCAGAGTTCATTGACCTTGACAGGTTGTTTAACATGTGCGCCTTTGTTTACTCATCTATGAAGCAGGGCTAATGATCCATACCTCCCTGGGGCCATGAGATTTTATGTGCTATGTGAAATGCATGGCATGACTGAGCCCATAGATGATGCTCATACGATATCTATTCCTTTACTCTTTTCACATGTGTTCTGTGAAACCTATCAGAAATCTTTGAGAACATGTGAAGAGGAGAAAGATGACTAGAGACAGTCAAAAGCCTTGATTTAAAAAATTTTTTCCCAGAAAAGTAAAAAAAAAAAAAAAACCCAAACTTAGAATGAATTACTTAGTATATTTTGTGAACATTTATAGCAAATGGCAATGACCAAGAGTGCCATTAAAGAAAAGCAGAGTAGCTTAGTAGAACCAAGGGATTATGGTGGCCACAGTGTATTTGTGTATTTCATGTCTTTCATGGTATCTGAATGAGATGGAGAAGTAAGTGTTAGATAAAATTACAGACAAACCCTTTAAACTGTGTAGTTGACACTAAACTTCTAGACCATATAAAATGAAATCAAAGGTAATAAATGGCAAAAAAAAGAAAGAAAAAGAAACAGGAAAAATCTAAACTACATTTTTGGGCAGTGTTTTCTAAGCAATATTCTATTGAATGCCACAAGTTAGTAGATGTTTTACTAGAGAGTTACAAGGGTGAATATGGCTGGAAAATTCTGCATCTAGATTTTGGCGAGCCATCATGCCTGTGAAAATATTAAAGACCATGGAAAGCCCTGCAGAGTGGAAACCTATTCAATGCTATCTTACTCAGAATTTCCCAAAATTTTTGGTCATGGAACCTTGTTCAAGAAAGACCTATTACCATTTTGCAGGCACGAGTGTTCCACTGAACTTATGCTATTTTAGAGTTAGGAGCTCCAGACTATCAATTATAACCTAGATTTGGGACCCTGAGGCATAGAACAGCATTGGGATTAAGACTATATTGTCTGGAACAAAACTGTTTCAGTTGAAAAACCAGTTGTGCCACCTGTGAGCTGGGTCACCTTAGGAAAGTTATTTATCCTCTTGGTGGCTTAGTTTCCTCATTTTTAAAATGAAGGTAATAATAAGCTTGCTTTATAGGGCTGTTGTGAAAATTCAATGAATTAATACATGCAAAGTACTTATTAAAGTATCTGGCACAGAGTAAGAGCTCAATAAATGTTTGCTCTCATTATTTCTATGCACCATAATTCTGGAGAGTCATGGAGCATCAGAGACTCTTAAATTCTTAGCTCTATGAGAAATAGTTAAAGGATTAACGGGGGCTTCCCTGGTGGCACAGTGGTTGAGGGTCCGCCTGCCGATGCGGGGGACACGGGTTCGTGCCCCGGTCCGGGAAGATCCCACTTGCCGCGGAGCGGCTGGGCCCGTGAGCCATGGCCGCTGAGCCTGCG
>NW_006780910.1:561512-592962 GCF_000442215.2 Lipotes vexillifer | reverse complement strand
TGAGGGCGCCGGAGACCAAGGAAAAAAAAAAAAAAAAAAAAAAGGATTAACGGGACTTCCCTGGTTGTCCAGTGGGTAAGACGCCGCACTCCCAATGCAGGGGGCCCAAGTTTGATCCCTGGTCAGGGAACGAGATCCTGCATGCATGCCGCAACTAAGAAGCCCGCATGCCTCAAGTAAGACCTGGTGCAGCCAAAATAAATAAATAAATAATTTAATTAATAATTTTTTTTAAAAAAAAGGATTAAGTTTAATTGGCTTGAAGAGGGAAGATGGGGTGAGGAAACAATAGGTTCATTCGCATATTTGAAGGGCCATTGTGGAAGAATATTAGTTATTTTTTATTACTTCAGTGACAAAAGGGCAAAGCATAGAAATGATAGGAAGCATATTTCAAATCACTTGAAGGAAACATCTCTACTGTAGAAGGGTGCTGGAAGCCATTGATTTCAAGCATTATTGCTATCAAAACAGCTAACAAAAGGCAAGGCAGAATCAAAGCAAAAATTATGGTATAAGTAAACTTACGTTTCCTTAATAAAGACAGAAGATAAAAATCTATTCCAAGGATTCCCTGGTTGTCTAGTGGTTAGGATTTGGGCTTTCACTGCCGTAGCCCAGGTTCAATCCCTGGTGGGGGAACTGAGATCCCACAAGCTACACAGCATGGCCAAGATAAAAAAAAAAAAATACATTCCAGCTCCTCCAAGATTGGCAATGGAGGAGAAACATTCCATATGGGAGAATCACCTGCTCCCTGTGAGTCCCTTGCTAAGTACTCCTGCAGTCACCTCCGTGCCTAATGAGCACTGCCGTCTTTTCCTTAGATGATTAACACCAAAGTCATCATCCCATTAAGGGATGATGTTGCCTGCCAATGGGCTTGTGGTCTATTAGACTTCAGCTAGTAACAACAACAGAATGCAACACAATAGGCTCGATTATTATAATGAAGATACGGATGTATAGTGTTTACATGTATTGGGTGGGTGGTAGGGACAGTGAAGCAGATGGTTTAGTGGACTGGGGCCAAACGATGAGAGCAGGCTCCTGGGGGAAGTTGCAGAGAAGAGGTCTCCCTTCCTCTGCCAGCACTCCGCTAATCGTTTTACCGTGAATTCGACAGGGGAGGGAACAAGCAAACAGGCAGATATACAGAGATCTAGAGTATCAATACATGGGTGTGTTCAGCTGTCATCATTTAATTGATGGAGACACACAGGTTCAGACTAAGCAAGCTGCCCCAGGCTAGACACTTAGAGGTAAAAACTGCTTCCAATTTCACCTTCCGTTTTCATGGTAGATTGGTTTTTTGAAAACAAATCTATATATTTGTTTATAGTCTAAATGTGACATATACAGTCTATATTTGTCGCATTCACTTTCTATGTGACCTCTGCCCAGATGACCCACGCCTTCCCCTCATCAGATAGTCAATGAGCTCTTATTTTCTCATTTATGCATTCAATTAATGTACTTTGAGTATCGGCTGGGTTTTGTTTGTTTGTTTATTTGTTTGTTTTTATTGGAGTATAGCTGCTTTACAATGTTGTGTTTCCACTGTACAGCAAAGTGAATCAGCTATGCATATACATATAATCCCCTCTTTTTTGGATTTCCTTCCCATTTAGGTCACCACAGAGCATCGAGTAGAGTTCCCTGTGCTATACAGTAGGTTCTCATTAGTTATCTCTTTTGTACATAGTATTAATAGTTTTTATATATCAGTCCCAATCTCCCAGTTCATCCCACCCCCGTTTGCCCCCTGGGTGGCCATACATTTGTTCTCTACTCTGTGTCTCTATCTCTGCCTTGCAAATAAGATCATCTATACCATTTTTCTAGGTTCCACATATATGCGTTAATATACAGTATTTGTCTTCCTCTTTCTGACTTACTTCACTCTGTATGACAGTTTCTAGGTATCGGCTGTTGTCAGACCGTATATAGGTGCTGAGGAGACTGCGAAGAGCCAGGCAGTCAGTCTCTGCCCCTTAAGAACGTGGAAGAGCTCAAGTTTCCATGAGCTTTCTTAACCCAGGCTTAGGGCAAAATTGGCCAGGGGAGGTTTCTTGCAGATACAATGTTTAAGCTGAAACCTAGAGGGTTGGCTATGGGAGAGGAAGGAGGGACCTACATTCCAGAATGAAGAAACAGATGACTTGAGTTGAGAGAATAAACAAGTGGCAAGGTCACAGAATCCTCAAATCCCCTTACCATCTACCAACCTCAGTGTTCCTAGAGACAGAGGTGGGATCGCAGAGGGGACATTCGGTCAGATACGAGATGTTTATTACTTTAAAGTTTGGACTTTAAGGTCCTGCCTGTGACCCCTGGGTCTGATGAGCAGGACAGAATCAAGAGTGAATCACAAGGGTTGCTTTTGCCCCTTTGGCCTTAGGTCCAGAGTAGTTGTGGCAGTAAAATGTTTACAGGGAACATTCCATCTTTAATCAAAATAAGAAGAGCCTTGAGTTCCACTGGGGGGAAGAAAGTTCTTACAACCCAGATGACTTTTTCATCTTATTTAAACCCCCAAATATAGATAATGATATAAAGAACGCCCATGTAACTCACACCCTGCTTAAGAAATACATCATTACAGAAATGACTGCAGTCCCTGGGTATCTCTTCCCCATGCACGTCCTTCCTCAGAGGTAGCTGTTAATCTGAATTTGATACATACTATTCCCATGCATCTTTTTTTTTTTTTTTTTTGCGGTACACGGGCCTCTCACTGTTGTGGAGCACAGGCTCCGGATGCGCTGGCTCATCGGCCATGGCTCACGGGCCCAGCCGCTCTGCGGCATGTGGGATCTTCCCCGACCGGGGCACGAACCCGTGTCCCCTGCATCGGCAGATGGACTCTCAACCACTGTGCCACCAGGGAAGCCCCCCATGCATCTTTTTAGACTTTGTCATACAGAGATATCCACTAAGACATATGGCATGGTTTGGCAAGTTTTGTTTTATTTTTTTGAGGAATAGTTGATTTACAATGTGTTAATTTCTGGTGTACAGCAAAGTGATTCATTTATATATATAAAAGAATATACAAATGAATAAATATATAAATATATATATATTTCTTATTCTTTTCCATTATGGTTTATCACAGGATATTGTATATAGTTCCCTGTGCTATACAGTAGGACCTTGTTTATCCTGCAAGCTTTTAATCTTCATAAAATTGGAATCATATTGTAACCATCCATCTGCAGTTTTCTTTTTAGGGAGAAGGTGGGGAACATTGTTTTGATATTTGCACATATATTCTTGCTCATTTTCCCGTATCTTCCATCATGTGACCATATTTCCATATTGGTGGATATTTAGCTTGCTTCCATTATTTGTCCATGCAAGTGATGCTACCCTAAACATTTTGTGTAGGTTTGGTGATCTAGCTATTGAATAGAAGAACCTCAAATGGAAAACTGGCACTGTTTTCAGCTGCTGACCTGTTCAAAGCTGGGCATATTTGAGAAACAGCAACACGGAGCTGACTTTCTAAACTTTCATCATGAAGTTAGATCCCACGCTGTGAAAATGTAGACAGAGTGCTGTGGTCCATTGATGGCACATGACTTGTGATTGCGCATCAGTAGCCTGGACTGAAACAGGCCACTGGGCCGTTTTGATTTTCTCTCTCCAGTGGCAAGAAAAGGGAGAAAGGGGAACTTGGGACAAGAAAGCTCTTTTCTCTAAAGCCTTGAAAAGAGCCTGGATTAAGCTGCTAGCCCGGCTCTTCCCCAGGAAGGGGTTCCCTCCGAGTTGGACACAATCCCGACCACGTGGAAGGGAGGGTGGGGGAAGAAATAACCTAACAAAGAGGGACAAGACTGAGGGAAGAAAAGACCAAGAGATTACAACAGAGACCCTTCCAGGAGAAGCGAGAGTGGGATCCCAAAAGATGGTCTCCAGGGCGTGAATCCTTCTGAAAGTTCAGCTTGAACCTGCCCAAGAACTTGCCTCCACAGTAGAGTGGGAGATGATCTTGAGCTCCCTCTAGAATTTAATTGTGCTTCTCCTGCTTTCCTGTTCAGCCCAGTGGGTTTAATTTTCAGACTCCTGGTCAGCTAGGGCCGTTGCTGGCCCTCTCGTGAGCGGAGATCAGTAAAACATACAGGAAGCCCTGCCGCTACTCCCGTGAGACTTATCTTTGTAGTTACCATTTCTCACCCCAAACGTTGACGTAGTCCCCACACTGTTTCTGCCTTTGTCCCACAACAGTCCATTCTTCTTTTTTTTTTTTTTTTTTTGACTGCGCCATGCGGCTTCTGGGATCTTAGTTCTCCAGGCCAGGGATCGAACCCATGACCCCTGCAGTGGGAGCGCAGAGTCCTAACCACTGGACCGCCAGGGAAGTCCCCAGTCTATTCTTGAAACAGCTGCCAGACTGCTCCTTTGAAAACATGAGTCAAAGGATGTCTCTCTCTCTGCCCTATTACCTCTGGTAGCTTCTTAATATCACTCCAAGTGAAAATTAAAGTTAAGATAACGGCCGATAGGTCATTCTTGGTTACTTCTCTGCCTCATGTCTTATTGCCTTCTGCCCCGTGCTCACTCTGCCCCTCTCACGCTGGCCTCGTTGATGGTCCTCAGTCATATTGCACAATATCTGACCCCAGGACCGTTGCACTTGCTGTTCCCTCATGATCTACTCCCTCATTGACTTCAGGTCTATGTTTACATGTCACCTGTTTATTTTTTGAGGACTTCCTGACCCCATTGTTTAAATGGCACTTCCATTGAACCCCTGGAATATTCTGTCCCTCTTTCCTGCTTATTTCTGTCTGTTCCATCTGAAGGCAGTATATTTTACTTATTTATCATAGTCATTGTTTGTCTCTTCCTTCAAGAATGTAAGCTCCAGGAGGGCGGGGATTTTTCCTGCTTTTTTGTTTTTGTTTTGTTTGCTTTTATTTTTCTTCTTTTTGCCACGCCGTGCATCATGTGGGATCTTAGTTCCCCGACCAGGGATCGAACTCTCACATTGGGAGCATGGAGTCTTAACCACTGGACCGCCGGGGAAGTCCCCAGGTTTTTCCCGGTTTGTTCACTGTTGTAGCCCAGCACCTAGGACAGTGTTTGGCACAAGGAAGGTGTTGGATCGGCTGAGTTATGAAAGCCTCCTGTCCGTTTGCTTGAGACCGATGACGTGGAGCATCGTTTGTGACTGTCTTTGATGTTGGCCCCAGAAAGCTCTGAAACAGGCCAGGGCAAAACTTCATTTGCACTTATGCCAAGGCAACAGCATGTAGGGGGTCCAAGAAACTCCCGCTTTCCAGTCTAGTCTCATCTAACAATATGCTCAGCAATTCCTTCTCCTTCCTAAAACATGCTCTCAGAGAAAAAGCTGAGAAAAGTTTAAGGTAAAGCAAATATGAAAGGGTAAAATGACTCATCAGCTTAATGTGCTTCAATTCCCAGGGAAATGTGTCTCTATACCAGGTCGAGAAAGGTAGTGTATAATGAGTTCTTACTGAGTATCTGTGAGCGAAGCCACAACTGTGCTAGGTACTTTCCCTCTCTTTAATTCTTATTAAGCTGCCAGGTAATATTATGATTTTTATTTTAAACACAGACAAACAAAAGTTGAGAATGGCCAACTAAAGTATCCAAAGGTAGTGAGTAGCAGAACAGAATTTGAACTCAGATTAGTTCCAAAGCTCACACGCTTTTCGCTGTACCATTCTTCCTTCCTTGAGGAATGAAATGGAGGAGGGGAGGTAGGGGCCCTAAGCTGGAGGTCAAGAAAAGGTCCAGAAGCATGAATCTGTTTTTCACAATTCATCATATTCATTCTGTGTATCTATAGCTTTATCCACTTGTGACGAATCCCCTTGTAGAAAGATTTCCTCATGGATGGGAGCAGAAGCGGGTTTCTGGTCAATCGTTGTTCAAATAGACCCTTCATTCCACTTTGCTTTTCTCTGGTCCCCACACTGTCTGTTCAACAGTCCTGAGTAATCAAGTTGTTGGTCAGCCATCTTGTACGCAGAAATTAAGTACTGGACAAATTGTGAAATTGTCTTTGGAATGTCGAACTCTAAACCTCTCTTGCCTCTGCTAAGATGTCCACGTGTATTAACACAAAGAATTCTTTCTTTATCCCTCCCCCGAGATGCGGTGAGTGTGTAGGGGTCAATTTTTAACCTGCATAGAGCCCATGTTTGAAAATAAAAATTCATTTACTAAAAGGTAACTAAGATCATAATCAGGCTTGGAGGTTGATTTCTAAAGCCTCTCTTAGCAACCAAAGTTATTGGTATCTATCTAAGGATCCACACTGTTAAACTGGAAAAACTCCGCTAAGGAAATTGCATGCCAAGCTAGAGGGTTAATTGTTAACAAATTGATTCAAATGGGAAAGAAGTCGTTTAAAAAATTTGGCTGGATATTCGTAGCCAGAAATTTCACTCACATTTAAAAGATATAATTTAATTTTCATTATATGCGTAATATTATAAGACATTTGGCAAATAACTAGGAGATACACATAATCTCGTCATAACTCATCATGATGCATTTCATTCTAGCCTTTTTTTCCTTGGCCTGGGCATAATTTATTTTAATGATCACATATCTATATCCATCGTATTTTCCCAAATGGCTGTCATTATAACCATTTAAGAGAGAAAGTTCAATTTTCATTATAAAAGTAATAAATGTTATTTTTAGAAAAGTTGAACTGTGATAAAAAAGAAAATAGAAAGGAGACAAAAATCACCCCTAGGCCCATCATCTAGAGACGATCACTCATATCTTGGAGTGCTTACTGGCGCTGTATTTTATGCATGTTGTTGTTGGTTTCTTTCTAATAGTTGCATAATCTCCACTGAATGATTACACTGCAGTCCACCTAACCATTCCCCTGTTATGGGAATTTAGTCAGCTTACAAATTTAGGTAAAAATTTTCCCATAAGTTAGGTCTCCAGAATTATAAAGACTGAGTCATGGGGCACACGTTGTCTTATGGCTACTCCCAAAGTGCGAGTCTTCTCTCTGGAAGTGCTGTCACATTGGGAGCAGTAGGGTATGGGTGGGGAACATTATCAGCCTGTAGTCTGCCTGCCAGCCCGTTTTTTCACTCTACACCCTTTCTCACCTCCTACGCCACCCGCCCTCCCACACTGTCTCCCAAAGAACCATGCCGAAGGTGTGTGCACTCCTGGCTCTTGGCTTTGCTGTTTTCTCTGCTCTACACAAGGCAGAAATTGGTTATCTCTTCATTTGAAGTTTCAGCTTAGGTAAATAGCGGGCGGAGCTTAACCATTCTCTATCATCCTGAGCCAAGAAGGATGACATTGCTCTGGGCTGCGTTTAGGAGGTCACCTCTGTTTGCATAAAAAGCTTTAGAGCGGCCGCTATCTCTCTGGCCTTCTCTCCTCCACATTCTCTCTAGTCGGGACTCCCACATTGGGTTACCTGGTCAGGGGGTGTGTTCTTTGCAGCTGGTGCCCATAAATAATAGCTCCATCATGTACCCCTGAAAATTATGAGGAAGAAAGAGCAGGAAGGGTGCGTGCGTAGGAATGCTTTTTACTGTGTTTACTACACCCAGAGGTTTCATTTGGGGGCGGGGGTTGGCATAATAGCAATAACAATGATAAAAGCTGATATTTGGGGGATGCTCACCGTTATCTCTGGCAGGAAAGGCTGTGTGGTTAGAAGACCAATGTCTGAGATTAGAGGAAAAGGGCCTCCCTCTCCAGTCACTTTTAACAAAGCATCTTTATCTCTGATTTCATTTTTTACATGTTCCTTAACCTCTTCAGAGGTTTGTTGGGAAGGTCACAGAAGATAATTCTAAACTGTAAAGTGATATTCAAATGCACAAAGGTATTGTTATTGTAATTACCCCTGTGCTCTTCAACCATATGCCACTAACCATCAAGAAAAAAGATACACTTCTTGAATGACAAGGTCAATGAATTTCATTTCTTTGAAATTATAGAGTTATTCAAGTTAAACATTTTTTTTCTGGGTACATTTTGTCCATTTCAATGTTTGGGGCAACCCCCCTTTTTTTATTTTAATAAAGTAAAGAGGTTTGGTTTTCTTCACAAAGAACCGTACTGTCAATGAAATCAGACTTTTGAATAAGTAGCAGATGAGTACCACACATTCAAATTTGAGGACCAATTTAAGTAAATAGTTCTTCTTAAATGACAAACCCCATAATAACTAAAGTACCACCAGCTAAAGACATTGAAGTTGAGAAATTTTATTAAGTGAGTATTATTTTTGTGGCATTTAATGAATGCCTGTACATGAGCCTTCCCTTCTCGATGCGACCTCATGTGTCCGCTCTATTAAATACTGTAATCTCCCTCATTCCATCCCAGGAGTGCCTGTTCCCTTCATTTCTGCTCTGCTTTGTATTTTTTCCTTAGCCTTTATCATTATAATCATTACAAAATAATACACAAATCGGTTATCTTTTATATTTGTTGTTTGTCTCTTCACAACTTGAATGGAAGCTTTATAAAGGAAAATATCTTTGTCTGTTTTGTTCACTGATATATCCCAACCACCTTGCAGAATGACCAGTACCTAGTAGGTGCTACATATACATTTGTGGCATAACTTGAATGAAAAGTAATTATATAAAAATACGAATGATATTATACTGGATAATTTTAACTGAGCATTTACTAAGTACCTGGCAATGTGTTTGTATCATCTCATCCAATGTTTCCAACAAATTTATGAAGTGGGTACCGTAGTACCACCAAATTACAGGTGGAGAAACTGACGGTTAGAAATGTGAAAGTACATTTTATAAGGTCTCATAACCAATATAATTAAGAACTTTGATTTAAATCCAAGAAGCCTGACTCCTGTGGACTCTATTCAAGCCGAACAATGTTGCTTGTATTTATTGAGGTACTATTACTGAGATTCTGTGAGATGTCATTCAGGAAAGGAGGTTTCCCTGTGTAAATATTTTTGGCAACCACCGACCCAATGAAATCTTATGTTTGCAGTTCTAAGCCTTGAGCAGATTTCCACGTGATTAAATTCTGTGGCATTTGAGCTATCTCCCCCACCTCTGGTGATTAGTTATTTGGTTTTGCAGAAGAAAAGGTAAACAACTTTTGCAGTGTTAAAGACTTTCTTCTATTCTTATATTTAAAAAACAAAAGACAAAAAAAAAAAAAAGAACTACTCTTCCTCATCTCTTCTCCTTTCTTTGTGTTTTGCTCTGGCTTTGAGTGTTTGGTCTGTGTCAATTCCAGTGACTGCCCCTTTCACATACTCCCTTACACCTATTTTCTAGGAGAATGATATAAACCTGACCCACATTGAATCAAGACCTTCACGTTTAAAGAAAGATGAGTATGAATTTTTCACCTATCTGGATAAACGCAGCATGCCCGCTCTGGCAAACATCATCAGAATCTTGAGGCATGACATTGGTGCCACTGTGCATGAGCTTTCCCGGGATAAGAAGAAAGACACAGGTAAGAGACAGGAATTTTGCAGCACAGATGACCCTACATTCTCATCATAAAATAATGGCAAAAATAATCTCTACCGGGCTTCCCTGGCGGCGCAGTGGTTGAGAGTCCGCCTGCCGATGCAGGGCACGCGGGTTCGTGCCCCGGTCCGGGAAGATCCCACATGCCGCGGAGCGGCTGGGCCCGTGAGCCATGGCCGCTGAGCCTGCGCGTCCGGAGCCTGTGCTCCGCGACGGGAGAGGCCACAACAGTGAGAGTCCCGCGTACCGCAAAAAAAAAAATAATAATAATAATAATAATAATCTCTACCCTGGAAGACCAGGATTAAGTGAGAGGATATAGGTTAGGGACACAGACGAGTACCTGGCATATTTAGACATTTAATAAATGTTCTTTTCTCCCTTCCTCAAGATAGCTGTTTCTTATATTAGTTGTCTTCTGCTGAAATTTTTATATATTTTTCATTTGTGGATTATTTTGCTCTCATTTTCATAATTTCTAGAGGTAAGATGATTAGGGTATCCAGGGTGCTTTCTATATAAATATAATTTCAAGACAAATTCTTTAGTTATCTCCATTTCATCTCATAGCCTCTCCCCAAGTCTTTCTCGTGACATGTCAATTCTGGAGCTGGAGCTCCTTGGCTCTGTTCTTAGGTCTTTCACTGTCTCTCTGTCTCTTCCACTAGATTACAAGCTCCTCGTGGGCAGGGAGAGTCTCTTACCTATGTTAATATCCTCAGCGTTTAGTACAGTGCTTAATACACTGCTCTCAGCAAATGCTTGTGAGTGATGGCTAAACAGAGCAGTTGTCATGACTTGTCCTGCCCCCTTATTTACTTACTGAAATTGCTACCGAGTCCAAATTTGTTCTGCTGGGGGCATGGCAGGCCAATAAATCAGGAGAGGAGTTCTTAGGGCAAGGAATAACGACTTTATTCAGAAAGCCCTCAGACGGAGAAGATAGCAGGCTAGTGTCTCAAAGAACCATCTTACCTCATCAAAGAATTCAGGCCTTCACTGATACTAAAAAGGTGAAAGAGTTTGTTTGTTGCAAACTTCTTGGTGCAGGAATCCTTTGTTCTTGCAGGTGTCCACATAGGTCAGGTCATGATATTCCTATAAACCTCCAACAAAACAAATACTATTCTCTGTTCTGCAACTAGTTATCCCTGTATGTATGAACTCTTAGAGGTCAGAGCCCTGAGAATAGGCTATCCTGTATATTTCAGGCTATAGACAACATTCTTTTACAAAACGTGCAAAGCCATCATGACTAAGCACAAGCAACAGAGTACAAAGGTTAAAGTAAAAGAAACAGCTCTAATATGGAGTCAGATTTGTTCTTCCCTATTACAAAATGTAATTGATGTGCCCTGGAGGGGAGTAGGGCAGTAGAGTGAAGGAATTAGGAGTATGGGCTTGGGGTTGGACAGGCTTCAGTTCAAGTCCTACTTTTTCCACTTATTGGCTTTGAGACCCTTGACAAGTCTCTTTAACTGCTCTGACCTCAATTTTTCATAGGGCTTTTGTGAGGATTAAATGAGATCTTCCATAGTCTGGTGCTTAGAACAGTGCCCAGCTGGTTAAATGAGAGTATGTGATGGTTGTTAAATTGATGAGCCATGCTAATACATTATTATTAACTAAAGGCTATACATTAGGGATCATGCTTTGTATTGTGTAGTTCTGTTGGTTTTGGTAAATGCATAATGTCATGTATCCACCATTACACCTCATGCAGAATGGCTGCAATGCCCTAAAAATGCCCTGTTTTCCCCCTGTTCATCCCTCCCTCCTTATCCCCTCCCCCTGGCAACCACTCATCTTTTTATTGTCTCCATGATTTTGACTTTTCCAGAATGTCATGCATTATGAATATGGAATTATAGAGAATATATCCTTTTTAGACTGTTTTATTTTTACATTTAGCAAGGTTCCTCCATGCCTTTTTGTGACTCGATAGCTCATTCTTTGTAATTACTGAATAATGTTCCATTGTATAGATGTACCACATCTTCTTTATCCATGGGTAAGGCCGTTAAACATTCATGTGCAGGTTTTTCTGTGGACGTAAGTTTTCGACTCATTTAAGTAAATACTTAGAAGTGTGATTGCTGAGATGAACTACTTTTTTCCCATATAATCAAAAATTTTTTTCTACCGTAAAATCAAAAGCTTTTTTTCTAGCCAAAACATTGAAGACTAGCTCAAGATGATTTCAGGCTCTGTACCTGAAAATGGTATGTTAATAGGCAGAGATGCTTTAAAATGAGACAAGACCCACCTCTTTGCATAGGCCATTGAAACATTTTCCAAAAGACACCTCCGAGGCCATCCTAGGAGACCTCCTCTCTTCCTGCTCGTGTCCTCCTGTGGCTGTAACCAAGACAAGGAAGGCCATCCTGGGCTTCTGCCTTGGCCAAGGGTGCACAGCGATGCACACGGTCTCTGGTCACTGGGGGCGCGTACGTGGAATTCCTCCTCAGATTAACCCTATCTGCCTTCCTTCCTCTTCCACCTCCCAAGTGAGCTGCTGCCCCGATGACAATGGCCTTCTCTTGCTTTTCCGGCCACCTGCTCCCAACAGGAGCCACAGGCCCTCAGGGCAAAGGGCCTGCCGGAATCGTGGGTCAAGCTCTGCCTCTGCTCAGAGCAGGTAGAGGGCAGGCCAGCTGGGACCCTGGGGTCGGAAATCAAAGCAACTGACAGGCAGGCAGGCAGCCCCCTGGGGAGGCAGGGAAGATGCAGAGATCGGCTGAAGGGCAGGCAGCCTGAACGGGAGGCTCAGAAATAGGATGTGGAAGAACAGTTAGGAGCCCAGACTCCGGAACCAGGATACACACTTGGTGTGACTTTGGGCAAATTACTGATCACCACAGTCTATCACTGTATCAGATGGGAGTACGAGTCTCTGCCTCACAGGATTAATGAAATAACACCAGTGGAGCACTGAGAACAGAACCGAGCATGTTTAAGGGCTTAACAGAAGTTCTCTATTCTTAGCATTATCATCCTTGTTATTATAAATTATGACCTGAGCACGGGAGCCATGAAAAGCCAACCTGTACACAACTACGTTTTCGGAGATTCTGGGAACTAGAAAATAACCTCACAGGTCAGGCAGCCCAACAGACTCCTTAATTTTTCATCATAAAGAATGGAGGCCGTGACTTGCCTTAAGGCACAGAGTGAATTCTGTGCAGTTGTGGGCAAGCGGATGTCTAACACTGCTCTGTGCCTGGCACCGTGCTTGGAGCTGGAAGGAGAGACAGTCAGCACGGCCTGTCCTTCGTGAGCTCATAGGCTGGCGAGGATGACAGGACAGCCAGGTGAATACAGAAGAGGGGCGGGCGCTGTGATGGAGACCCGGCTGGTGGAATTCTCCACTTTTCTCTTCTCCACTTTTGACTCTGAGGATCCAGCAAGTGTGAAAGTGAAGAAGCCAATGTTCTGACCCAGAGGCACCACGTCATCAGTGTTGGGCTCGTCAGAGGTGGAACGTGGCACAGGTTTGATTCCCTGATGGGGCTCAAAATGGCAGGGCGTTGACGTTTAACGTTGGATTGATATTTTACCTAGTGAGGAAAAAACTGCTCAGACTAACCCTTTAAAACAACATGTGTTTCTCGACCCTTATTTCTTTGGATGGTTGTTCACCCTGTTCCATATTGGCTGCCACTCCCTGACACGGTTTCCTGACCTTCATGTCCACGTAACGGACCGGCTGATCTCGATGCAGTGATGCCGAAACAGCCCAGATTTGCACCTGCTGAGAGACATGGGCCCTTTGGGTTTCTGGGGTAGTTTTTGTGAACTGGAATCTGGGCCCAGAAACAGACCATTTTAGGGGAAACAACCATCCCTTTGCAGAATTGTTCTTTCCGTCGAACTCCACAGGAGGATGATTAGAAGAAGAAAGGCATCATCACAGATCCGAACCTTTGATTCTTTCACTTGACAAAATGCCCTTTCTCTTGAGGGGCTCAGATCTCAGGGGCGAGTCTGACAGCAGGTTGAAGGGGAGAGATCTGAACCCCTCAAATCAATTAGGCTAAACCACTTTCCATTCTAGTTTTCAAACCGTTCAAAAGGCCGTGTGGGCGCTAGAAAATGAAAGTTTTCAGTTTCTTAATTGCTAAAGTTCCCCACCCAAAACAGCTTAAGGGAAGGCTAATTATGGTGACATGTTAAAGAAACCCCAACCTTCTAAAATGCCTCCTAGAGAAGCTGATGGGAGTTTAATAGGATTTTAATCCAGAGAGTCTTTTGAATACTTGAGGTCTATTCTCCTGCTACCCTCTCTCCTGATGACCCCAAATCCTTCCTCAACCCAACATGAAAGAGCGTTAATATCTTCCATCGATCAATCTACTAATCCTTTTACCTTCCCTTTGAGTCTTCTGCATGACATTACATTGAGCGGGGGGGAATGGAAAATTCCTGCATGGAGCCAGATTGCAGCCAGGAGAAGCAGATGGACAAAATGACTTGGCTAGACAGAGGTGTAGGATCATCACATTTTGAGACATTTATCCGTTTGGCGTTATTTTCCAAGAGCGCTTGGCCATTGAGCAGATTTCGTTCATGCTGTGGTGATTGTAAGGGTCTTGCTGTGGAAACAAAGGGAGTCCAGACTGCCAGGACAACTGCAATTTTCTGTGGGGAGTAGAAAGGCTATTTCTTTATGTATTCATCTCTCTATCTACTACCTATATCTAGCCTAGGGGCTCTTATGATTTTATGTGTCTTCTTATTTGGATTAATTCCTGAAGCGAGACGACAAAGTAACATCATTATATTTATTCCTTCTCTCATATAGGCCCCTCTCCCCTCCCAGCCCTCTTGAGTGTTTCCCTTTTCTGCTTCAACATCGCTGCCGTGAAAGGCGGTGCCATGATAAGGCTGAAGTTTCAGATCCATCGTGGGAGGAGGAAGTTAGGGTTCCACGGAGGAGTCTGAAAAGCCCCTGGGATTTTGGGCAAAATGGTACATGTGCACCTGCATGCATATTTTTTAGGAGAGAAGATTTTCAAAAGGGTCATTGTTCCCAAAGAGTTGAGACCCTGTAGAGAGAAGCTGCTTAGGGCAGGAGGGGGTCCAGATGGTCGGGGGTTTTCTCCATTTCCGTCACCTGTGCCTGCTTTTCCTCTCTCTCTCCCTCTGCTCCTCTGTTCTGTTTCCATCATCTTTCCTTCGTCACCCTCCTTACTTCCAAACCTCCTCCCGTGCGTTTCACTCAGCCCCAAGTGTGCCTCAGGGCTGTAGATGTTCGTGGCCCTGGGCCTGCAGGAGACCGAGGGTCGGGTCGGCATGTTTGTAAAGACACACGGGATTGATTGACAGCCTTTTCCGGTCTACCGGGATGCTTGCTGCCTGTGTTGATGTTGCCGGAAGTCCTCTGGCAGCTGAGGATGGGACTTTCGTTTCCACTCTGCCTCATCGAGACAAGCAGACTCGCAGCTGAGAGGATAAGCCCATTGAGGGGAAGGTGGCATCAACCCTGCAACTGGAAGCCGGTCCAGGGTTTGCTCCTTCGCAATCTGTCAGAGGCAGCTCTATTCACTGGCAAGGGAAGATCCCGAGTAAATGCTGTGTTTGTAGCCAGTCTGTTTGCCAGGTCGCAGGGCTTCGAGCTGAGGAAGATCATAAGATTATAAGCAGGCTTTCATTCTAACAGGAATTCCTTATTTGCATGCCAAATCCAAACGATTTTCCCCTTAGGTGGTCTCACTGAAGCTTTGCCACAGTCAACTCAGATAGCTAGGGCAACAGATAACATGATTCTCATTCTCAACATTAGGAAGTGAGACAGTGGTACACTTGAACCGTGGTGTGGATTTTGGAGTCTTCACTTTTGCAGTTCAGTTCCAGGGCTGTAGTTGTTTTGGCCAAGTTACTCGCCCTCTGTAGGCCTAGCTTTTCTAGTCTGTAAAATGAAGATATCTGTGTGCCAGTGCGGTTGTGTGGATTCTGTGATACACTTTGCACAATGTGCCTGGCATAAAGGATCCATGCAAAATGGTCAGTAAACTTGCCCCTGAGTCTTTTCTAAGGGTACCCGGTGAATCTTACGGTTGAGGCAAAGCCAGAATCCCCAAACTCCTGATCTTTGGTAAAGAGAGGCCACCATGATGTGCTTTTGGGATTGTGAAAATTACAAATAATTAGACTGAGAACCCCTTTTCTGTCTGTGACAGGTGTGTTCCGTCGACTGAAGGGGTAATAAAGGAATATGAAATGATTTTAACTGAATGTCAAGTTGCCATTCATGCTGGATTGAGGGAGTATCATAGCAAGTCAAAAAGAGCAATTAGTTTAGAGTCTAGAGGCAGGATTTGGATTCCTATTCTGTACACTGCCAGCTAGGTTTGAATCCCATCTGACTCCCTACCAGCTGGGAGACCTCTTTACCTCTCCTTCCTCATCTGTGAAATAGACCTGAGACCCACTTGGCCACTTTCTAGGGCTCATGGGGTCTTTGTGCAAGACACTCTGTGTGTTAGGGTGTTTGATGGATTGAGTTGAACTTGCTTGAGTTGAATAGGCCCTCGATCTTACTCCTCCTTGAGCCTCGATAAGGGGGGAGCTTTATGATCTGTAACCTCAGCTTAATGTCAGACTATTTGCCAGCATCAGCTCCAACGGGTGGACACACTGACCAGGCTAATAAAACAGAGGGAGTTGGTGGCAGTCACCCCCTCACTGGGGCCAGCCTCACCTCGCAGCCAGGGAGATAACTTCCTATTTGGGATGATATGAGGGACCCTGGGAATGGTATCTCATTCCCAAAGCTGACTTCCTGTGAACATGGTTTGGATGCTTGACATTATCCACTTGGCCGTGTGTTATATTGGAAATAGCACTGGTCTAGGAAACAGCCTCCCATTCAGATTTCCTGCTTTTTCCCTCCCTCCTTCCCTTTGCCCCCCTCCCTTTTTTCCCTTTTCTTCCTTACCACCCTGACAACATCCATTACCGAAAGCAGTAACCTCTTTCTCGTTTTCATCCTCTTTGAAATATTTGTAGCATTCGACGCCATTTTCCCCCTAGAATTCTCTTTTTCCTTAGTATTTTATGAATTACGTGGCTCTTACTTATTGAAATCCTGAAGATTGGGGCTTTCTTCCTCTTTCTCTTACTACTCCTCAAAAACCAGAGTATGCCTTACCACCTTCTTTTCTTTCATTCACATTTATGCCCTAATTCGGTTGATCATTCATTCATGCAACTCATATTTATTGAGCATCCATTCAGTGGCAGCCGCATGGAGGGATGCAGTAGGAAAACAACACACGTGGTGCCTTGACTCACATGTCTTATGGTGTAGGAGGTAGTTGCTGTTTGGCCGTGTCTCTGCAGGGACAGGGAAGTGGGCGTGTGTCAGGAGCACCTAGGAGATACACTGAAGTCATTCTTGGGCATGGTAGGGAGAGGGGGAGCAGGGCCAAGGAGGGGCTCCTGGAAGGGGACAGACATATGGAAAAGGCTTTAGATGCATTCTGTTTGATCCAATGGAGGTTGACTGTAAGTAGCCAGTAATCAGATCTCAGGCAATGTGAGCGCTCAGAAAACAGAATTCAGTATTTGGGAATATGGTGGACAACCTGCCAGTAGGGAACTTTATAAGATAAGTGACATCTTTAAAAGGCTATTAGGAGGATAGCTCCAGGTTAGATTGGTGATTGGAATAAATGCCCTTTTCTTTATTCATTATTTCCCTTGTATCTTTCACTCATTCCATCCATTTATTCATTTCCACACCATTTCACTCTTTACTTCCTGCTAGGCTCCTTTTATTCATCTGGTTCTCATTCTCATTTTGACCTGTGGACGGAGAGATCAAAGGCTTTGCCTGGGCTGTCAGTGATAAAAGTGGGCCCTGCCCTACCACGCCTCCGCTCCATCCACGAGGCAGGGACCAGCTTGGCTCTGTCGGCCAGCGTTTGGGTCACCCGTTCTCGCCAAGACCTTCCTGAAGGGCATTCCTTCTTCAAAAAAGAAAATAGAAGCTCCTTAAAAGAGAAAACTAACCCCCTCAGAAGTCTTCATCTGTTGCGATCAGCACAGCAAAGGCTTCTCTGCCCAGCTGGAGGCCATCGGAGGCTTCGGAGGGGACATCCAGGAGCCTGGGAAGAAGGGGTGCAAAACACCCTTCTATTTTGGGCCTAGGAAGCTGAGGATTTATGGCTCTCCCTGAGACAGCCTGGAGACAGAAGTCTGAGGCAAGCCGGGGTGCCTTGTTGGCGACACCCTGGGGCTGGTGGAGGGAGGGGGTTAGATAGGACCCAGGCTGCACCCTGAACTGCTATAAATTTAATGGGCCAGTTCTGACCCGCTGGCCGGGAAGCAGGCTCCAGCCAGGCCTGGGGGCTGCGGAAGGCTTTTGCTCAGGAGCACTCCTGAGCCAGCCGCCCCTCGGTGCCCAGGCTGAGCAGTTGACCCCGACTTAATGAGACCACGACGTGGGTGTCCAGGGCCAGCTCTCCCTCGGGCTGCTTCCCTTGGAGCCAAATCAATATTTATTAATGATCCGCACCCCGCCCCCACCCCGGATGTTTCTTTCTTCACAGAGGGCCTCTGTTGCACCAGCCTGCCCGAGCCATTCATTAACTGCGGAGCCCCGCAGCCCAAGAGCCCGTGGAGGGGCTCACAGGGGCCAGCCCACCGCGGATGTATTTGCAAAGGTCATTAATGAGCTAATCTGATTTAACTTTTCGAAACAGAGGCCTGGGTCGCTGGGGTCAGTCTCGATTCCCGGCTTTGTGAGTGAGACTGGGTGGGAGGGGAAGGGCCTGTGAGTGTCACTGAAGAAGAGAAAGAAGACACTGGAGGTGTCTTTGAGGAACCGAGGACTTAGGTGTTAAATAGTTACCGTCCCTAAAGCCAGGGGGGCTCGGGATGGAAGGTGGTGAGGACCCGAGACTGTCCTAGGGATTTTCTTCAAGCCCCTCTAAACTCCTGTGTTAGTTTGTCATCTCCTTCCCCTCTCCAGGCAGGAGAACAGAAATCTAAAGTCAAGGGCCGCTCACCTGCACCTTATTCTAAAGCAGCCTAGCACAGCTCAGTGCAC
Source organism: Lipotes vexillifer (assembly GCF_000442215.2). Taxonomy (NCBI): domain Eukaryota; kingdom Metazoa; phylum Chordata; class Mammalia; order Artiodactyla; family Lipotidae; genus Lipotes; species Lipotes vexillifer. The sequence continues at coordinate 574,425 of NW_006780910.1, read as the reverse complement.
AAGTTCAGTGCACAAGCTACAGAGTTCGGATTCCCGCCCAGCCGGTGCTGTGATCTTGAACAAGTCGTTTCATCTCTCTGAGCCTCACTTTGCTCATCAGTAAAGCGGAAATAATCGTGTCTACCCACCCTAGTGTTACTCTGAGAATTAAAACAGACAATGGAAGTAAAGTGCTTAGTGCAGCCTCTGATGTATGGGAAGCTCACAAAAAATGTAACTTTAAAGGAAGAAAAGGTAACTGTAACTTTGGGGCTGGGAAAATTAGAAAAGCCCAGGTGTCGAGGATGGAGACACAAGTATGAGCCCTGCCCCTGCCACCAGTGGCCTGCGGAAACTTACTTAACCAGACAAGTGTCCCTGGGACTTTTTTTTGAGAGGTTCAAGTGTAATGATGACACAGGTCTACCTACTGGGGGTCAGTGGCTTCTCATCCTAACCGAAGAGTAGGTGAGCGCTTGGCTGCCGCACCTGTTTCACAGATGAGAAGCCAGAAACTCAGGAATCAAGGAACTTTCTCTGTGGGAGGGATGGGTAGGAAAGCTGAAACTTGAACGCAGACCTACCGGCTTCCAGTCGGTTCTCTGCAGTCTCCTGCCTTTAGCACTTGCGGTCCGCACCCTGTTTTGCTTCCCAGCCGTGCTCAGCTGGGCCTCTTCCCCAGGCAGTGAGCCATGGCAGGACCTTGGTTCCCCCCGACCCCCCAACACCCAGAACTTGACTCTCCTGGGTCTCATTTCCTTAAGCCCTGCTCGTCCCTGCTTCCCAGGCTGACGGCTGGTGAACTACTCTTAATCGTCAAGCCCAGTCTGGGTCCTCTTTTCTACCACAGAGGCTGTACCCAAGGGCCTCCGGGAGACGACACCTTAACCTCACATGAGGTCTGGGGAGGGAGGGGATGGGGGAACCGATGTAAAGGTAGGACTGGGCTGCTGCCTGGAGAAAGTGTGTAGCAGGCCCATCCCCCCTTATTACCTGGCTTTCTCTAATGATAATAATGATCACGATAGTGATAATAATACTAAATACTCATAATGTGAGTATCTGTGCCAAGCACTGTCCTAGTCCTGCCTTAGCTCATTTAATCCTCACACACTCTGAAGTACGTACTCTTATTTTAGCCGTTTTACAGATAAGAACCTGGGGAACAAAGGGGTTAAGTAATTTGCACAAAGTCTCAACATCTCAAAGTAGCAGAGGTGAGATTTGGACCCAGGCAGTCTGGCTCCAGAGTCTGTGTGACTAGCCACAAAGCTTTGCCACTTCTCTAGCCTGCTCTGTTCTGGGCCTTTTCTGGATGATGATGGGGCCCAGAAGCCACTGAAGGCCCCTTGACTTGGGTGAGCACCCCATGGCTTTGCAGTGCCCCCTCCCCTGGGGGTCCCTGACAGTCTCCCTGACTAGGTCCTGGGGCTTGCTAAGTTGCTTCGACCTTTGCCTTCTCTTTGCCAAGACTTGAATCCTTTGAGTCTTTGCAGCCCTCTCAAGTTCTCTGATATTTTTTTCCACCAAGAGGTCTGAACCAAGCCGTGTGGCCCAACTACAAAGTGTTTTCCCTTTGGAGGAGAGAAGAAAAAAAAAAAAAAAGTCAGCCAAAGCTGAAAATATGCTGCTTCTGCTGCCCTCTGGCGTTCAGTTGGGAGCCGGCCCGCACACCCAGCTGTGAACCAAGGCGGGGACAGCAAAGCTTCTCTCTGCGGTAGAGCCCTGTTTCTTGGGTGAGAGAAAGGGAAATGGTGGGGGCCGTGCATTTTAGATCCTGAAGAAATGCAGTGGCTCTACTTCCAGAAACAAGCGAGGCCGACACATTAATTGACTGGAAGTACCAATATATTTTCATGTGTCCTCTGGCCAGCCTCAGCCCTCCATAGTTGGAATATGAAACCCCAAAGGGACTGCAGCGGCTAGTGAATCCCCCAGCTTGAATTTTTAAGATGTGTCCCATTTCCTATAGCATTTAATGTATGCAATGATGGCAATAATAGGGAATGACAGTTTTAATCCATTTCGTGGCTAAAGAAACTGAGGCTCTGAGAGATAAAATACGCACTCAGTTACACAACAGGATAAGTGGTTGACTTCCTGGCCTTGCGGAAAGACTTTCTACTCTGCTCCCTGCACTATATTAACGGCAGAGGAAAAAGAAAAAAAAAAAAATCCCTGGAGCTTGCAGCTGAATAATACTAGTACAGACGTACCTCCTCTATTGTGCTTTGCTTTACTGTGTTTCACAGAGTCTGTGTTTCTTACAAATGGAAGATTTGTGGCCGCCCTGTGTCAAGCAGGTCTATTGGTGCCATTTTCCCAACAGCATTGGCTCACTTCCTGTCTCTGCGTCCCAATTTGGTAATTCTCACAATATTTCAAACTTTTTCATGATCATATTTGTTATGGTGCTCTGAGATCAGTGATCTTTGCTGTCACTACTCTGACTCACTGGAGGCTCAGATGCCGGTTAGCATTTTTTAGCAATAACGTATTTTTTTATTTAAGGTATGTACATTGTTTTTTCATACATAATACTATTGCACACTTAACAGACTACAGTATAATGTAAACATAACTCCTATATGTACTGGGAAACCACAAAATTCACGTGACTCACTTTATTGTGCTATTCTCTTTACTGCGGTGGTCTGGAGCTGAACCCACAATATTTCCAACATGAGTCTGTATTTACTATGTACCAGACACTGTTCTCAACAAATCACACATATTAACTCTTTTAAACTTATGTTGTTTCTATAAAGTATACTTTATTATCCCCACTTTACTTATGGGAAGACTGAGGCGCAAAGAGGAATAATTTGTCCTGGATGCCACAGAGGGTAAATATAGAGACAGCACTCAAGCCTAGGCTGTGTGGCTCTGTTATCCAGGCCCTTAACCATGACCAGTCTGTGTCTCCCTGAGGCAAATAGGGAACCAGATCTGGGACAGATCTAGGAACAGACTCTGGCTATAACAGTCCCCTTGAGCCATGGCAAGATCGTGTCATGTCTCTAGGACCCTCACCCTGGGGTCTGGAGCCACAGGATGTTGTATAAAATAGTATCCCCATCTCCTTGTACTGCTTTGTTCTTCTTTAGGAACTTCCCGGCATTGTTACAGATTTAAATTTATTTATTGTTTACTCCTTGTCACCCTCACTAGAATATAAGCACCACAGGCATGAAGACTCCACTGTATTCACCTCTCAACGTCCAGTGCCTGGTAGTAGTGGATGCTCGGTACATAATCATGGAAACGCCTTTGGCAGGGCTAACAGCCGCCCCGCCCCCCCCCCAAGTTAGAAAGGGGTGCAGCAGGAAGGGTCTGGGGGCAGCTGTTATTGCCAGAATTATGGATAATTTTTAGGCAAAAGAGAGACTATGAACGAGTGGGGATGGACTGCCTTGGAAGTGAGGTAACAGGGTGACAACATGCTAGAGAACCAGGAAGGGTCTTGGAGGAAATCCCGAGTCCTGACTGACTGCAATAGGATGTCCTTCCTCAGGCCCTTCCAAACTCGGGTAGGGAATAGACCCCATTTTCAGTGCTGACAACAGAGGTCCATTGTGCAAGGGAAGGCACTGGATTCAAGGAGAAAGAAAAGCTTGAGGAGAATTCAGGTGACAAAGTGGGAAGTCAGGTCCCATGCTAAGTGAGCAGAACATGGTGCTGAGTCATCCCAGACTCCAAAGTCTAGCCCTTGGGACCGCAGAGGTCCATGAAGAGACTTACCCTCCCTGTTCCTCAGTTTCCTCTTCTGTAAAATGGGGATAATAATAACTCCTACCTCATGGGCCTGTTAGGAGACTTGGGTGAGGTACGGTATGTAAAGTGTTTAGGACAGTGCCTGGCACGCAGCAAGAGCTATATAAGCATTAGCTGGAATTACTACGTCTGTTCCCATTATTACTATCATAGGGAGCCCACCTTGAGAAGTGGGCTGGTTTTAGGGGCATGGAAGCCTTCAGGTGGGAAACTGTAAAGACAATCAGGCCGTCAGGCTCCAGCCCTCACAACCACTGTGCGCCCCACCCCCATACCTGGCAGGACAGATTTTGCGGTCCAGACCTGAGACCACAGAGTCATCCAAGCCCGAGTTCCAATCTTGAATCCACTGTTTCCTAGCAGTGTGTGTATTTGGGTTTGTCACTTAACCTCTCTGCATCTCAGTTTTCTCACTTATAATATGGGGAGACCCACAGTACCCACCAATAGTACAAATACTAACTAAAGTATTTAAAATGATACTCAGTGTTAGTTTTTATTGTTAACATAGGAAGTAGAAAGCTTAGCATCTCAGATCTATGGAAGCGAGGCTCTAAATGGACCGTTATTACCGCTATTCAGATAAGCATCTTCTTTTGGTGGAATGCGGCTGATTCCTGTCTGCATGATGCCCTTATTATAGACCATGGAAGACAGTTCCCCACTCTGGCCACTAGATGGCATGCATGTTCTTTCCTGCCCCACCCGAGCAGGGCCAGAATCAGAAATAACGTGCAAGAGATGGAAAGCTACCTTTTTGTGGGCCACTCGGCTGCACCCTTTGCCTGCATTCTCATTTACACCCCGCAACAATCCCAAGATTAAAGGAGATATTTCACCAAAAATGCTAAGCATAGTGCCTGGCACATGGTAAGGTCTCAAAAATTGTTTGGGATACTTTCTATTGCTGTTGCTGCTATTCTCCGTTTTACGGAGTTGGGACTGAGACACAGAGAAGATGAATAGGCAGCTAGGGCCTAGATTCTAAGCCAGACCTAATTGGCTGTAGGTTCAGCATCTTTTCCCCTAAACTTTCCTCCCTCCTTTCCCTCCATGCACCTAGAACTACAGTGCACTCCTGCCTGGTTCCTGACTTCTTGGAACTTACACTTCAAAATGGCCTCGTCTGTTCATTCTTAGGATGGCTCCACTCCCAGTGTGTCTTCTTTCTTGAAGCCCACATACATTTAGGAGCTACCACCTGCGCTTTGCCCTGGGGTCCCTCTGCAGGACCCAGTCACTGTGGGTCACACAACGCAGACCCCATCTCCTCTCCCACTATGCTGCTGCTTCAGAACAAGCCCACAGATTTTTAGGTGCTGCAAGGCATCGTCAAACTGCTGGACTACATTCATTCTATGTCACCAGTGGCTTTCAAATTGGCTTTGGCATCAAACGGTTTTGCTGGGGTCCCTGGGGGCCCTTTTGGGAGGGAGACTCGTGATAGGAAGATGGGGTCATGAGAAGAGAGCTCACGGGCTCATCTGTGCTTACAGTAGAACAGCTCTGTTTTACCTAATTTGTATTCCGGAATATACCTGAAACACATATTACATGAAATATTCTGCTGCTACAGTAAACCTTCAAAACCACTCCACTATGCCACGATAGGTGGAAAGGAGATGAATTTTGAGACAATTCAGAGAAAATTTCCAGGAAAGAGAGTATGTTTAGGAATGTGTTTTCAAATTAGTTTCCAAGGTACTAAGTGAAATAAGTCAGACAGAAAAAAAAAAAAGTTAAATACTGCATGGTATCACATCTAGGTGGAATCTTCAAAAAGAAAAAAGGTAAACTCATAGAAACAGAGAGTAGATAACTGGTTGCCAGGGGCTTAAGGGTCGGGAAATAGGGAGAGGTTGGTAAAAGGGTACAAACTTTCAGCTATAAGATGACTAAGGTCTGAGGATCTAATGTAAAACATAATGACTATAGTCGATAACACTGTACTGCATCAATGAAATTTGCAAAGAGAGTAGAATCCTCCCCCCACAAAAGATAAATATATGAGGTGATGCATGTGAATGGGGAGAATCCTTTCACCATGTATATGTCTATCAAATCCCCATGATATATGCTTAAAATACCTTAAATTTTTGTTGATTATACTTCAGTAATGTTGAATAAGCAAATAAGTAAATAAAATTAGTTTCCAAGGAAAATAAGATTTGACTTTCGGGGGTTATCTGGGACCCCACTTGCCACCACCATGGACTTTAATTGGAGCTGGTCCCAAGCTTCTGATCTCGGTGAGGCCTTTGGCCATGTCCTGCCAATCTGCTGCTCAGGACTATGCCCTTTCTGTGTTGCAGTGCCCTGGTTCCCAAGAACCATTCAAGAGCTCGACAAATTTGCCAATCAGATTCTCAGCTATGGAGCGGAACTGGATGCAGACCACCCCGTGAGTCCATGGTCCCTCTGATGAGATTCTATTAGTACCTCCCCTGCCGCACCAGACTCCCCGCCCTTCCTTTGGAGCAATGTGTCTTTGTTTGCTTGTACCACAGACATTTATTGAGTGCCTACTTAGACATCTTCAGCAACATCATTATCATGGTTACTATTGTTGAAGCAAATACAGATCATTATCTACATCCAGAAACTATTGTTTATGTATCATATATGTATGTAAGTGATGTGTATACACACACACACACACACACACACACACACATATGTAAATTACCTTTATTTCTGACTTGGTCCAACTCCAGAGGTTTAAATCAAGCATTTCGGAAACACTAAACTACTAACAACTCTGCCAGGTACGGTGGAGCTGTAGGGAGTGGTGACACTGGAACTGGATTTCAAAGCCTGAGAACACGATGCTAGTCCAATAAGGAACTGAGAGGCTTTATGAGCTGAGGGTACAGCATATGCAAAGGCTCAGCGTTCTGAAAGTATCTGGAATATTTGGGGAATGGCTGGCTGGTGTGTTAGGTGTGAGCGTTTGAGAGTGTCAGATTAGGAGCCTGGGCGGTGGGTTGTGGTCAGAATTTAAAAGATCTGATGTATCTGACAGAGAACACGGACTGTGTCCCATGTCCTTTAATATTTCTAAGTGAAGGACCGGGGTCAGGGATCTTAATCATTCCCCTTTTCTAGGGCGCAGTGTTCCAGGGAGGAGCAGCCCGTAGGTGAGAAATGCCACCATCATGTTGATGGTCTTTTATTCTCTGCCCAGGCAAATGGTTCCTCAATCTTTAAATGACGTGGAAGCTGTTTTCTTTCACAAAAGCGATGGTTACTGTAACTTACTGGGAGCCTCTGCATTTCTTCAGGACTCTGTTTTCTTCTTCCACTTATGTGGTCTTTGAGCAGGTTGTGAACTTGCTCTTCACAAGGGCTCTTTTCAGTAAGCAAAGCAGATGTTCCCATTTTACAGATAGAGTCATTAAGGCCCAACATGAGTAAATAACTTTTCTAAGGTCCCATGCTGAACTTTGGATCCTTTGACCCTTACCTCAGTGCTCATGGTGCCTGAGGACAAACGTCTAGCCAGTGGCAGAAATTCAGGCCCCTTCACAGAGACAAACAGCAAGCTATTTTGGGGGTAGGCTGGCCTTTTAAAATATGAACAGTTGTTGTTCCAGTTCAAATCGTAAAACCCTTAGAGTGGACTCAAAAACACAGAAAAGCATGAGGAAGAGAATGAAGATAATCCATAATCTCTTTTTTTATCTTATTTATTTTTTATTTCTCTTTTCTCTCTTGGTACTATTATGAATTTTTTTACACTGAGAAAGTGTTTTATAAACAGAAGCAAAGGTGAATTCCCCCCCCCACCCCGGCTCCTAGGCTTCAGAACAGAAAAAACAAAAATCACCTATTACACTGTCCAAAAATAATCAATATTTTATTTCTTTATTTAGACAGACATGAATATATATGTTTTAAATGCAGTGCCATAACTTACTAACCAGCCCCCAAAAGCAAGCTTGTAGGAGGTTTTCAGTCTTTCACTGTTATGATAATTTGGCAGTGAATCTTTCTGCCTGTGTGTGTGAACTCCCAGAGCTTCTTTGATTCTTACTTGTGAAGTTACTTAATCTAAGGATAGAAATTGGATTTCAGGCTCCTCATCTTTAATTAATTAATTAATTAATTTTTATTGGAGTATAATTGCTTTACAATGTTGTGTTAGTTTCTGCTTTATAACAAAGTGAATCAGCTATACATATACATATGTCCTCATATCTCTATCCTCTTGCATCTCCATCCTTCCCACCCTCCCTATCCCACCCCTCTAGGTGGTCACAAAGCACCAGGCTGATCTCCCTGTGCTATGCGGCTGCTTCCCACTAGCTATCTATTTTATGTTTGGTAGTATATATATATGTCCATGCTACTCTCTCACTTTGTCACAGCTTACCCTTCCCCCTCCCCATATCCTCAAGTCCGTTCTCTAGTAGGTCTGTGTCTTTATTCCTGTCTTACCCCTAGGTTCTTCATGACATTTTTTCCCTTAAATTCCATATATATGTGTTAGCATACGGTATTTGTCTTTCTCTTTCTGACTTACTTCACTCTGTATGACAGACTCTAGGTCTATCCACCTCATTACAAATAGCTCAATTTCGTTTCTTTTTATGGCTGAGTAATATTCCATTGTATATATGTGCCACATCTTCTTTATCCATTCATCCGATGATGGGCACTTAGGTTGTTTCCATCTCCGGGCTATTGTAAATAGAGCTGCAATGAACATTTTGGTACATGACTCTTTTTGAATTATGGTTTTCTCAGTAGTGGGATTGCTGGGTCATATGGTAGTTCTATTTGTAGTTTTTTAAGGAACATCCATACTGTTCTCCACAGTGGCTGTATCAATTTACCTTCCCACCAACAGTGCAAGAGGGTTCCCTTTTCTCCACACCCTCTCCAGCATTTATTGTTTCTAGATTTTTTGATGATGGCCATTCTGACTGGTGTGAGATGATATCTCAATTGTAGTTTTGATTTGCTTTTCTCTAATGATTAGTGATGTTGAGCATCCTTTCATGTGTTTGTTGGCATTCAGTATATCTTCTTTGGAGAAATGTCTATTTAGGTCTTCTGCCCATTTTTGGATTGGGTTGTTTGTTTTTTTGATATTGAGCTGCATGAGCTGCTTGTAAATTTTGGAGATAAATCCTTTGTCAGTTGCTTCATTTGCAAATATTTTCTCCCATTCTGAGGGCTGTCTTTTTGCCTTGTTTATGGTTTCCTTTGCTGTGCAAAAGCTTTTAAGTTTCATTAGGTCCCATTTGTTTATTTTTGTTTTTATTTCCATTTCTCTAGGAGGTAGAGCTAAAAGGACCTTGCTGTGATTTATGTCATAGAGTGTTCTGCCTATGTTTTCCTCTAAGAGTTTGATAGTTTCCTCTCCCTGCAAAAACCAGAGGTAAAGTCGGAGCATTTGGATGCCGGTCCCATCTTCCTGGGTAGGATGCAACCCAGTCCCATGTAGCCCTGGGGATGGCAAATGTCATACAAGGAGAAGCTTTACATCCCCTTTGATGAGTCAGTGTCGGGCCGCTGTGCCCCGGGAGCAAGGCATTTCCCAAAATACTGTTTCTACGAAAAGCTGGCCACCCTTGACCCCATACCTGGTATGGGCCCCGTCGTGTTTTCTCCTCTTCCCCAGCTGCCTCCTCCTTCCCTGTCTCATGTCCCATCTATTGGCCACGTGCCTGGCTCACGTGGAACAGTGGGGGAAGAGGCCAGTCCTCATATATGGCCTGTTCCCTCTCTTTATCCTCATGTCTCCTCAGAGGCAGTCAGGGCTGGGCTTAAAACTCCCCTGGAATTCATTGTCTTTACAGATCCGGCCCATGTCTTTGGGTCCCTGGCCTCTCCGTGTCATGCATTTTACCATAAAACTATAATTTATCAGGTACACAGTCCCCCTGACGAGGAGGCCAGGCTCTCTCTGTTCCTTCCTGTGGCTTCTCATCAGATCCCAGGAACTCATGGGCCAATGTCAAGAGTAAACCCTCCAGGGTGCTTCCCTGCAGCCTCTGGGCCTCACAGGGCCTGGCCTCGCCATGAGGAGTGGCTGGGGTGTCCTCCCCGAAAGAACCCTCCGTTCCTTGTGGTCCCCTGGTGTTCAGAATGATCTCCCCCTGACCCCCTGCCCTGGCAGCATGCGCTGACTTTGGACCCAGCAACTCACTTCAGGGCCTCCAAAACAGCCACTTTGAGAAATGAGACCAAGGAAGATTGTTCCTGAAATGCAGGGTAAAGGGCATTTGCCTTTCAGCTCGCTAGTGAAGCGGGACCGTGCAATGGGGCAGCTGACCTTTCTTCTGCCAGCAATCTCCTGCCTTCTCTCCATCCTTTCTTCCTTCCACAAACATTTATTAAGCAAATGACATTCACAGCTAGCATTTCTTCAGCGTGGACTGTATGTCAGGCACTGTGCTGAATGTTTTATCCACATTTTCAAAATTTGAACGTTATAACCATCCTGGGAGGATTGTATTTTCTCATTTTCAGAGGAGAAATCTTAGACAAAGAGGGCTGTGTGGCCTCACGTGTATGTGAACTGTGTGTGTATGTGAACTGTGTATGTGAACTGTGTCCCAAGCCGCGTAGAGGAAAGGGGGTTGAAATGAAAGACATGGTTCCCGCCCTCCAGGGGCCTTCAGTCTCGGGGTAGAGGAGAGAGGGGTGCCCACTCTTCCCAAGGGATGCCGGAGGGGACTGGGATACAGCTTGGCAGGCGGAATTCAAGTGGGTCTGCGGGATTCCCATTTCTAAAATGGACTCTCCTTTCTCTGACCATCTCCCAGCCTCTGTGCTCCTGTTCATGTCATTTCCTTTCCCCGGGACACGTTTCCTTATCCTCTCACTTCTTTCCCTGCTGGCAAACCTCTCTTCATCTTTTAAGGCCCAACTCTTATATCTAGGTTTCCGTAAAGGCTTCCCCCTGCTTCTTTCCCCAGGCCAAGCTTTTCACACTGATGCCGCAGAACTGTGTGCACTGTGTTTTATACTTTGAACACAGAGTATCCGATCAAAATAAATTCACTACCTCATAGGACTTCTACAAGGGTCATGAGCATGATTCTCAAATTGTAGTCTTTGAAAAGAAATTCATGATCAAAGGGAGAAAGGCTGTATTCTAGAACCTCATTTTAAGCATTTACAAGTCCCATTATCTCATTAGAGGCTTTGGAAAATCCTGTAAAAATGAAACCCATTCAACCAATGCCCCTTAAGTTTATTTACCCATGGAACCCCTTTTTCATGGAATACCATGCAATATTATCTTAAATGGTAAGTGTTCCATGAAACACAGCTTGGGTAATATTTGGTTAAATCATAACACACAAAGTACATGATTAAACACCAGGTTTAATGAGTCAGATAGCATATACACTATCAGTTCTAAGTTCACGATCAGTTCTAAGGTTCAGTCCAGTTTTGGGACTGGAATGGTTAGGGAGGACTTTGGGAAAGAGGGAGATCTGAGGTGAGCCCTCTAGTGACAAGGTCAATAGGGCCAACTGTTTATCAAACAACCCCCAAATCTCTATGGATTAACCCAATAAAAGTTCATTTCCAGTGTTGGTCAATAGGGAAATTGCTTCATGCAGTCTTGGCAGAGACCAAGTCTCCTTCCATCTAATGGCAGCACCCTCATCCGGGTCCTGGAAGCTGTCTCCGTGCTCCCAGGCATGGGAGAAGAAAGAGTAAAAATTACTCCTGGGAGGTTTTTATGATCCAGGATTCAAGATGACTCACTTACCTTCACTCGAATTCCGCCGACTGCAGCTCAGTCACAGGGCTGCTAGTTCCTGCAAAGGAGGCTGGGAACAGTGGTTTAGCAATGTTCTCTGAAAGTAAGGGGGCTCAGATCTTGGGGAGCACAAGGAACCTCTGCCGCACAGACCCAAAGCCCAGAGCTCCCTCCTCCAGTTTCCCTGGCACCTGCACCTGTATCTAAGCTGAAGATGTGCACAAGGGGAGGCTTTCTGGGGGAGAAAAATATTCGCTAATACAACTGCTTTTCTGTGTCTCTTTCCACTTCTTGATCTAAATCTCTCAAACTGCTTTTCAGTCTTTCAAGGCGTGGATATTGATTTTCTCTGCTCTCCAAAAAGAGCCTCGCTCGTCCCCAAGAGCAGGGAGGTCTTTCCAATACTTCTCTCCTTCCCCCTTCCTTTGCCCATCCGTCCTTCACCCGAGAGCCCTGTCAAAGTCTGTTCTAAGGATTAGTCAGCTATAGCTGAGTCATCAAAGACTTCCTTTATTTAAAAAAAAAATTATTTATCTATTTGGCTGCGCTGAGTCTTAGCTGTGGCACAAGGGCTCTTAGTTGAGGCATGCATGCGGGATCTAGTTTCCCTGACCAGGGATCGAACCCAGGCCCCCTGCATTGGGAGCATGGAGTCTTAACCGCTGGACCAGTGGGGAAAGTCCCTCATCAAAGACTTCTTGCACTTCTACTAAGCTGCTCTGTCAAAGCATAACTTTTAAAGAGATACAGGTAGATAGTGAACATCTGTCTAAAATCCATTGACTCGGTTAGTAAGGGAAACGACAAGGATGGTGCAAAGGAAGATACAAGAGACCAAAGCATATATATGGTCATTGAAAAGCGGGACGCTGCAATGAGACTGAAAAGGTGGATACACATGATTAACGTCCTGTAAAACAATAAGCCATCACCATGAGTGTCTTCTATTGGAAATAAGTCATTTGCAACTTGATCATAAAATAAATGTTTTGCAACTTACCTATCTTCTATAAGTCAACATCTAAGTTTGAAGAGTTTGGGCCTTACTAAGTAGTCAATTGCACATCAAACAAATATACCTGCCCCTAGAGCATACAGTGAGCTTGTTAGACAGTGATCTAATAGGACTTTGAAAAGGCACACAGTAATTTTTTTTTTGCCTAACTTTTGCGTAATTTTTCTTAACAGCTCCTACTCAGGAGTATGCTAAGTACGCTTTGCCCTGAAAATCCAGTGATAAGTAAGATAAACAGATTCCTGAGTTTAGTAATTATTAACAAATATAATGACTGAAAGGAGAAACGCTCAATTTGCCGAGGGAACCTATTATAGAGGGAAACCAATAAACTTCAGGACAATCAAGGCAGGTTCCTAAGCTGAAACACCAAGTTGGAAGGACCAAGTAGTAGCTTGTTTGTCTGAGAGAGTGTGAAAGAG
>NW_006780910.1:536852-561380 GCF_000442215.2 Lipotes vexillifer | reverse complement strand
TTTGTCTGAGAGAGTGTGAAAGAGTGTTCCAATCAGAGGCAACAGCATGTGTGAAGGCCTTGACATGGGAAAAAGCATAGTGTGTTCAAAGAATTCAAATAAGACTGATCTGGATAAATTTGGAGACATAGTATACAGGCAATTGTAGTTGGAAACGTAGGCAGGGCCAGATCACGTACAACCTTGTGCACAATGTTAAGGATTTTGGACTTCACCCTAAAAGTGGTAAGAAGCCATTGAAAGTCTGTAGAGCAGAGAGAGACCCTACCAGGTTTGTATGTTGTAAGTCTCCTTGGGCTGAAGTGAGGGAGGGGTTTATGAGGGACAGACAAAGAAAGGCCACTTGGAAAGTATTTGTAGTAGTCTAGGAGAGAAATGATGGGGGCCTGAATCAAAGTGTAGCAGTGAGATTAAAGTAAAAAGGATAAACTCAAGATATTTTGAAGGAAAAATGGACAAAAATGATCAAATGTGAAGAGGAAAGAGGTAAAACAATTCCCAGATTACTGACTTGGGAAGTCAGGTATCCGAGTCTTTTCCAGGACAGTCTCCTTGGCCTTATTGGTGGTGACCATGGCCAGCAATGCAGAGTGGGCGAGAGGAGGGGTTGTGGTCAGCACCATCCTTGTCTATTGACTTGCAAGTCTTTGGTGAGTGTCTACAGCAATGGCGATGGCAGGTACTTAAAAAATACGACTTTGAACTTCTTGTCTCCTGTGTACCATCCTTCCTCCAGTTGGTGTGGGAATGATAGAATGCAGAAAGCCTCTCACTGTTGCCCTAGATGCAATATAAATAGCAAGGTAAGAATTCAGCAGACGCTCTTTTAAAAGCCCAGGGATGGGTGACGGGACTGAGTGAGCCATTCCAGAGTACATCCTTTTCATATTCTGAGCCAGACTTCTCAGCTTGTGGATTTCCCACCATTTTGCACAAATGCATCATTTTTTCACTGTCTCCTTTGTACTCGGAATTTTACTTGATACCCTGCTTACGTTACCTAATCTAATCCACCCGACACTGTGAGGTAACTACCGTTACTAGTTTCATTTTACTGATGAAGAAACTAGGGCTCTGAGAGGTGAACTAGCCGTCAGGCCATGCTCCTAGGGATTGAATGAGTGAGTAATCCAACCCAGCGTGTTCAACTTCAGTAGTCTAAAGATGGCATTTCTGAGGTTTAATCTCCGCCATGATATCAAGAAATGATAAAGATCTCAGTCTAGAAGAATACTCACTCGGAAGACTTTTGCATATGGTTACTGTCTCCCCAAAATCCCCGCTGAAGCAGAAGCACAGACTTCAACACCACAAGTCACAAAAATGCTGAGATTAAGGAAAGTGATTGCATGTGGACCGCAGGTGATGTTACAACTTTGCACCCTGTAGAGTTCTCTCCCCTTTCTCCCATCCACTTCTCTCTCCCCGCTCCCCCTCCCCACTCCTTCACCAACAATATATTTTCCTGTCAAAACATACTTGGTTACATGCAGTGCAACCAAAATTTCTGCCATTAGCTTAATTGAGACAGAGTGATTATAAATAAATCGCATGCAGTGCTACTGAAATTGCTGCTATTAGTCTAAATGGAGACAGGATGATTAGTCATCACCAACTGTAGCTTAATTCAGAGTGTATTCCACATGTCTGCGGAGGCCTGTGGTCACCTGGCAGCCCAGAGGATGCAAGACCAAATCCCTGAGAGATGGACCCCAGACTTCCGCTGCTAACTGAGAGAGCAAAAGTCTGTGCCGCCTAGTTGGCAGGGTCCCTTCGCAGGCTGATAATGCACTTCTTAGAAACCTGAGCTGGCAAAGGACCATGGTTAGAAACCTTCCCATATAGAAAATCTTTGCATTATATTATATTTGGATGTGTTGATGCAGCTCAATGTATGAATCTGCTGTCACCTCCCATAATAATTTGAGATGGATTTTTAATATTATTTTACTTTTTTTCTAATTATAAAAGGGGTAGGGATAAATTAGGAGGTTGGGATTAACATCTACACACTACTATATATTGAATAGATAACCAACAAGGACCTACTGTACAGCACAGGGAACTATAATCAGTACTTTGTAATAACCTATAAGGGAAAAGACTGAAAAAGATATATATGTATACGTATGGATAACAACCACTGTGCTGTATACCTGAAACTAACATGATATTATAAATCAGTTATACTTCAAATAAATAAAAGTGAAACAATAAAATAAACTCAAACTGTAAAAAGGAAAAAGAAATCCACACTCACAGTAGAAAACTTCAAAAGCCTAAATAGTACAGAAGAATAAAACAGTTCCCATTTTCATACCTTTTGTTGGATTTGGTTGTATTTATTCCATCATTTCATTTTTATACTATTTATGTAATCCCTCTGACATAGTTGTTACCTACTGGATATATAATTTTATATTAAGCTATTTTGTTTTCACTGATGGAAAAGTCTTTAAACTGCCTAGACAAAGTACATTGAAGATTAAAGATAAATGGGAAGAGAAATTGCCATGGGCATCCCATTCTGGAGACGGTATAATGAAGTGGAAATCCACTGGTTAAGGGAATTCTTCACTTGCCTCCCTGGTTACCTGTCTCAGCCCTCAAACCTCAACTTACCACCTGGCTAGGACCAGAAAACCCAAGTGGAGGTACAGGTTCTGCAGTTTAGGGCCCCTGAGCAGTTGGCTCTACGGGCTTCACTTTCTTCATGTCTAGATCAAAATACAAATATAGATATTCTCCAAGGCACCTCACAAGCGCAAAAGTCTATGCTTTGTATTTAGGGGCTAGAGAAGGCCATGACTGTTAAATAAGACTTGTAGATGAGGATGACTGTAAAGGTCAAGCATTGATGATTGGCAAACATTAACGTTATATTTTGAGTCCTAAGTGTGGAGATGTGTTCTTCATTTAGCCCAGTAGACAGGTTCCTAAAAGGGTGTGTTAGAGTTGCTTGGAAATCAAATGATAGTGCCCAATCTTCTTACTGTATCATCCCACAGCAACTTACCTTCACCCAGTAGAACTGGGCCCAGCATAGTTTTAAGTTTTCAGATTCCTAAGCTTTCCTGTTTATTCAAAACCATTCAGTGTTTAAGAGAAAACACTACAGTTATACTTTGTAATGACCACGTCCTGGAATCTTTTCTAAATTGAATAATCACTTAATTTATCTGGGATTTAGTTTTAGAACAAAAAACTAAACAGTATGGTAATTTTACTTTACTTTTCCAGTGTGAAACATTTAGATTTCTCTCTTTCTCAAAATATATCCTGGGAAACAAAATAGGGAACTCCTTTCTTCCCTCCCTCCCTCCCTCCCTCCCTTTGTTTATCCCTCCCTCCCCCTTATGTTTTTCTTCCTTTCCTCTTTCAGCAAGTGTTTGTAGTTCTTTCTGTATGCCAGACTCTATGCCATGGATTGTCAGGTGAAATTACATTATATACATGAACCCCTGGTTTTTTTGAATTATTGGTAGAGCTGGATTTTAAAAAAACAAAAAAATAACCAACCAACTCATCAAACAAACAAAAAGACAATATCTGAAAGTCAGGGAGTACTTATCCTTTAAAAAAAAGTCTTTACGTATTACTCTCCGCGACATTAGCCTTTGTTTTTGATTCACTAATGTCTTGGTTTGGAGGGATGGTGGGACAGAGAAATTTCAGGCTAAAATGATGGACGGCATGGTTTGTTGGTAAATGCTTGGAGGGAACAAAGGAAAGTTCTACAGTGGTGACACCAGTGTCTTGTCTTACTAAAATTCAGATCACAATCAATTTTGGGGGGAAAATGACCTTTTTTCTAGCTTTATTGAAATATAATTGACACAACATCATGTAAGCTTGATGCTGATTTAATACATGTATATATTGTGAAGTGATTACCATAATAAGGTCAGTTAACAACTCTATCACTTCTCATAATTACCATTTTTTTCATGTGGTGAAAACCTTTAAGATCTACTCTCTTAGCAGTTTTCAAGTATGTAAAACACTTTTGTTAACTATAATTGTCGTGCTGTACATTAGATCCAGAACTTATTCGTCTTATAACTGGAGGTTTGACCCCTTAACCAACATCTCCCTGTTTATCCCACTCTCCATCCTCTGGCAACTACCAATCTACTCTCTGTCTATGAATTTGGCTTTTTTGGATTCCACATATAAGTGAGATCATACAGTATTTGTATTTCTCTGTCTGACTTATTTCACTTAGTAAAATGTCCTCAAGTTCCATCCGTGTTGTCAGAAGGTCTCCCTTCTTTTTTATGGATGAATAATATCCCACTGTTTGTATATACCGCGTTCTCTTTACCCATTTATCTGTCAGTGAACACTTAGGTTGTTTATTATGTCTTGACTATTTGAATGAGGCTGCAATGAACATGGAGGTGCAGATAGCTCTCCAAGGAAGTGATTTTATTTCCTTTGGATATATACCTAGAAGTGATATTGCCGGATCATATAGTAGTTCTATTTTTAATTTTTTGAGGAACCTCCATATTGTTTCCCAAAGTAGCTGTACCAGTTTACATACCCACCAATAGTGCACAAAGGTTTCTCCACATTCTTGCCAACACTTATCTCTCGTCTTTTTGATAATAGGTATTCTAACAAGTATGAGATGATAGCTCATTGTGATTTTGATTTGCATTTTACTGATGATTAGTGATGTTGAGCATCTTTTCATGTACCTGTTGGCCATTTCTTTTTTTTTTAAATATCCAGTGCTTTTTTTTTTTTAGATTTTGGGGGTAGGAGTTTTAGTTATTTATTTATTTATTTTTGCTGTGTTGGGTCTTTGTTTCAGTGTGAGGGCTTTCTCTAGTTGTGGCAAGCAGGGGCCACTCTTCTTTGCGCTGCGCGGGCCTCTCACTATCACGGCCTCTCTTGTTGTGGAGCACAGGGTCCAGACACGCAGGCTCAGTAGTTGTGGCTCACGGGCCCAGTTGCTCCGCGGCATGTGGGATCCTCCCAGACCAGGGCTCGAGCCCGTGTCCCCTGCATTAGCAGGCAGACTCTCAACCACTGCGCCACCAGGGAAGCCCTCCTCTGCCTATTTCTAAATCAGATTATTTGATTTTTTTTTCTATTGAGTTGTATGAGTTCCTTATATACTTTGGATATTAACCCCTTATCTGATGTATGGTTTGCAAATATTTCCTGCCATTTTATAGGTTGCCTTTTCATTTTGTTAGTTGTTTCTTTTGTTGTGCAGAAACTTTTTTGTTTGATGTAGTCCCACTTATTTACTTTTGCTTTTGTTGCTTGTGTTTTTGGTGTCATATCCAGAAATTCATTCCCTAGACCAGTGTCAAGGAGCAATCTAGAGAAAGAAGAACAAAGCTGGAGGAATCACATGTCCTGATTTCAAACTATATTACAAAGCTACAGTAATCAAAACAGCATGGTACTGGCATAAAAGCAGACAGACTAATAGAACAGGATCAAGAGCCTAGATGTGAACTCATGCACATACAGTCAACTAATATTTGACAAGGGAGCCAAGAATACTCAATGGGAAAAAGAATAGTCTCTTCAGTAAATGATGTTGGGAAAACTGGATATTAACATGCAAAAGAATGAAATTAGACCCCTATCTTACACCACTCACAAAAAATGAATTTGAAATGCATTCAAGACTTAAATGTAAGACCTGAAACAATAAAACTCTAAGAAGAAAATATAAGGAAAATGTCCTTTTAACCAATTGGGATCGTGTCCATCTCAGGGATGTGACCACCCCCCCACACCCCCAACACTGAAAGACACACTTGGCCTCTTTTCACTCAGAAGTGTGGTGCTTGCAAATTGCTGAGGAAAGGCTGCCTGCAGGTCAGCCTCAGAGGAGAAATTATTATCATCCTTTCTATGTACTGAGGCAGAATCTCAGTGAGTTGAGCCCCTGCCAAGTTGTAAAGGTTGACATTTACTGAAGTGAAGTGAAAAGAGCAAGAACTGGGTGGTTCAAATCCTGGCTTCAACTTCACCGGACTGCACTTCTCTGAGTCAGTGTTTATTCTGGAAAGAAAGGGATAATCATACCGATCTACCTTACACATTTGTTGTGAGAGTTATAAATAAAATAAGTTCGTAGCATGCATAGACTAGTACATAATAGACACTCAATAAATGGCATTTTTTTCTAAATTGCAGTAGCAGTAAGCATGTACCTGTTTGTCTCTCAAGAAGTTAGGAGGCAGTGCTAGACACATACCATTGGTCAGGAATTTAGTGGCTATTGTATATTTTCATCATAGACATTCATCCTAATAACTCTGCCGCGTTTAGCAAGTTTATAAGTTAGAATGCTGTAGATGAGATATCTTTAAAACCTGAACACTGTTTGCACTTTGGAATCCCAAGGCAGAGGCTCACACTGAGTTGAAAGCATTGCTAGTAATGTGTCACTCACGATATTTAGTGGGAGAGCTTACCCTCTGTTTAACTGAGACTTTATTTTCAGAGTATAATCAGGGGAAGGAGAGATGCACCGTCAGAGCTCAAGGACCCCCATTCGAAACATGCATAGATATGCCAGGTCTCTCCCACGAAAGCCTGGAGAAATCAAGTATCTCCTGTCTTCCTAGGGCTTTAAAGATCCTGTGTACCGAGCAAGACGGAAGCAATTTGCTGACATTGCCTACAGCTATCGACAGTAAGTCTGCTCTTCGGGGTGGGAGGTGGAACAGGGGGTGGGGGGCGTGAGAAGAACAACTCCTAGCCTGCCTCTCCCTCGCCCAAAGGGAAACTACCGGTGTAGAGAATCCTCCCCTCTGTGTGTGTGTGTGTGTGTGTGTGTGTGTGTGTGTGTGTGTGTGTCTGTTTAAACCCTCCCTTGAATAACACACATTTTAAAAAATCGACCACAACACAAAACAAAATTACCCTCTGTGCCAGGGCCCAGCTCTCTCCCAGGCTTTGTTGTGTAATTATGCAGGGATGTCTGAAGTAATTATAAAAGGCCTCAGTCCTGAATAAAACAGCCTCTGGTATTCTCCACATTGAACCGGAAGCTGGCAAAAGAGAATCATTTACATTCAAGAAGGAGTTGGCTGCTTTACTGAAATAGTGAATCATTGGAGGTTTCAGGAGAGCCAAGCCTCAGGGTTCTACTTTCATCTGATCTGACCCAGATGTGAAGGGCAATTTTAGGATGAGTTTATTTTTTTCTATCTGGGGTTCTGTGCTCCTCCTCTACCAGATTTCAGTCAAAGGAAAATGCAAATGTCAAATATGTTATTTGGGATGAGCACCACTTTGCTATTTTGAGTCCTCAGAAACTACAGAAACGCGCCCATGAGAAACTCAGTGTTTTGGGACCTGAGCTCCATTCCTGAGTTAAGCGTGTGAGAAAAGACATGGCCAAGAAGAAAGGGACAGGTTGTTCAGAACACTCAGGTGATGGTATTTTAACAGCTTTGCTAGAATATGAGGGAGATAAAGGAAATGCTAGGGCTCTGTATATTGCTCTGTATATTTACTGAATAAAAGCCTACCTTCCAAAGGGAAAGACTTCCGGAGAAAATGAGAAAATTCCTTTCTCTGAATGAGTCCTGGTAGTAGAAAAATCCAGAATAGTGCAGACCTTGGTCATGTCTAGACCCAGGTGGGTCTTGGCTTGTGGCAAGCAGGAATCACAGAACATGGTGACCTCTCTCCCCTGTCCCCACCGTGGCCCCAGCATGGACAGGTAGACACCATCAAATCAGGTACAGACAAGAGTCCTTCTTGAGATAGTCAGTAATAATAGGTCATATTTATCGTCTCCTTGCTATGTCTGGGGCTTTGCTAAATGCTTAGTTTACATTATTTCATTTAGTTTTAATAATAACTCCCTATTTTTCAGGTGGAAAAACTGAAGCTTAAAAAAGATTAAGTAACTTGCCAAAGTTATAGAGCTAGTAGGTGGCATAGTCTGGTTTTGAACGCAGGGTTGTTTAAATGCAAAGTTGTGCTCAGTCACTTCCCTGAGTGTCTGGGGATCTCTGAGTCAGGAGACCACACTTCTCCACATAATCCAGGAGCTGCTCACGAGATACATTCACTCCTTCTTGGCTGTTGGGATTTGAAGGGAAGAACTCAAATCCACCTCCTTTCCATAAAAATGTTACACCTGATGAAAAAGTATGGAATTGGTTGCATGCCTCATGATTCTGGATGGTCATCAGAGAAGTTAAACTGGCTTTTGAAAACTATTCATAGATGGCTGGTACTCAGAGGAATACCA
Source organism: Lipotes vexillifer (assembly GCF_000442215.2). Classification (NCBI taxonomy): domain Eukaryota; kingdom Metazoa; phylum Chordata; class Mammalia; order Artiodactyla; family Lipotidae; genus Lipotes; species Lipotes vexillifer. Next base: position 553,141 of record NW_006780910.1, on the reverse strand, counting down.
GAGATCTTCCAGTCAATTTTCTACCTTGTACAGATGAATCCCAAATGGTTAAGTGATGTACTCAAGGTCATATATCTCATTAGGGACTGAACTTGTCCTCCAATTCAAAGCCTATTTCCAGCCTCATCTCAGCTCATCTCTTTTGAACTTTTGATGCTGTTTACTACCCCTTCCTTCTTTGCAATTGTCTTTTATCTCGGTATCTGGTACAATTGATTCTCATTCTTTCAGGATTGCTCGCTTGAATTTATTTGAGACCCCCAAACTCAGGGCACTTTCACACTCATTCCCAGACATGCGCAGAGCAGGGGAAAATGTGAGTCCCCTGCCACATCTGTTGAATTTTTGTTCTTTTTGTCAGTAATTTTGCTGTTTAAAATGGCCCTCCAGCGTAGTGCTGAAGTGCTGGCTAGTGTTCCTAGGTACAGGACGGCTCTGACACGCTTGATGGGGAGAATGTGTTAGATACGCTTCCTTCAGGCCTGAGTTGTTGTAGTGCTGTTGGCTGTGAGTTCAGTGTGAATCTATCAACATGTACATTAACCAAGGTGTCTGCGCCAATAAGGAGAATCAGCTGTACTCTGCTCTCTGCTGGTTTCCCTCCTTCCTCTTTGAGGCTTCTTCTCAGTCTCCTCTGGCCTCCTCCTCCCACCCCAGAAATTGTCATGCGTCTCAGGACTCAGCTTTGACCCTCTTCCTTGGGCTCTGCCACCCTCCATGCCAACAGCCCCACATTCTGGTCTCCAGCGCCTTCCCAGTCATCCTACCACATGGGGCTCAAACTCCTGCCCCTTGAGTCCTAGAATCACAGGATCAGTTGATACAGTGTGTTTACTGTGTTCCAGGACCCATGCCAAGAACAAGACCAACAGACTCTGTGTCTTCTGGGGGATCATTGAGAAAGACAGACAATAACAAAAAGAACAATAAATGCAATAGGTATGACTAAAGTCAAAACACAAGGGTCATGAGGCCACAGGCTTTTGTTTTATTAGTAGTTGTATCAGTATATATTTGGGGCCAGAGCTGAATTACTGGAGACAGTAAGGAAGCAGCTAAACCCTGCTCCTGTTTGCCACCCTCTTCTAGGCCCATCTACCGTGTCATGCTTTGACGCTCCTCCAGAAGAATATTTAACAAAAGTCTTAAAACATCACTTTGAAGAGGCACTGATTACTGTTGTGTTTTGCGGGCACCAAATTATTTGTCCTGGTAATAATTCCATGTGTGGGGACTTGGTGTAAAATAAGACTGAGTGAGGAAGGCTATGCCAGGTGCTGGAGTACCTTGAATGCCATCTTTGGTTGGTGGAATAATTCAAAAGCAGTGTCTTCTCCTTAAAACTTGTTTTTTGTTGTTGTTGTTTTTGGAAGAGGGATCCTAATGGGCTGAACTAGAAATCCTTTTATTTCAAGCCAAATTGATACTCTTCCCAAAAAATCTTAGTTTATTTTACTTAATGAGATCATAGTTTTAAAAAATTAATTGACGATATATTCAGAGACTGAGGATCTTGTAGAACCTCAGGTCTCTTGGTAGAAGGAGATGGAAAAAAGGTGCTGAGTTCAATTCCTAAGTAGACCATGGAAGCTGGGGTGTGTGTGTGTGTGTGTGTGTGTGTATAAAACTAAATTCTGAAGTATTTACTATATCCAGACAGCACTTCACACATTGCTTACTTGATTATCACTACAATGTTACTAGGTAGGTTTGATTATCCTTAATTTGAAAAAAAGTATATAGATACAGATACAGGTACAGATATAGATATAGATATCAGAGAGTGGCAATAACTTGCCCAAGGTCTGACACAGCTGGGAAGCTGCAGAGTTACAGCTCAGATTCTCCTGCCTCTTCCCAGAAAAGCAGGGACCCCTGGGCCACTCACGTCTAGGTTGGGATGAGCTGCCCCAGGAGGCATGTAAAGAGCACAGAGCTGTCACTGCCCCAGTCTGTAAGGATGGGGGCTGTCAGGCTGAATCTGCAGGATGTCTGAGTCAGAACCTCAAACAGGCAAGTGCAGGTGAAAGGAGGGCTCCAGAGTGAACCCTCACCTCCTTGGGTCTTTATTCAAATGGCACCTTCTCAGCCAGGTCTTCTCCAATGTCCCATGTAAGACTGAAACCCCTCCCTAACACTCCCCGTAGGGACCTTTGCTCTTCTTTTTCTCCCTTATGCTTTTCACCATCTAACAGAATTGTGTGGATTTTCTGTCTCCCCTGCACTAGAAATGTGGGCTCCACAGGGCAGGGATGTTTCTTTTTTGTTGTGGTAAAAATATTTAACATGAGATCTACTTTCTTAACAAAAATTTAACCATACAATACAATAATATTAACTGTAGACAATATTGTACAGCAAATCTCTAGAAATTAATCATCTTGCATAACTGAAATTTAATACCCATTGAACCACAACCTTCAGTTTTTCCCTCCATTCAACCTCCATTCAACTCTCTGCTTTGTGTGTCTGACTCTTTTATGTACCTCATGTAAGTGGAATCACGCAGTATTTGTCCTTTAGTGACTGGCTAGTTTCACTTAGCACGATATCCTCAAAGTTCATCCATGTGTTTGCATGCGACAGGATTTCCTTCTTTTTTAGTGCTGAGTAACATTCCATTGTAAGTGGTAGGGATTTTTTACTGTTTTGTTCACTGCTATATTCCCAGAGCATCATGAGTGTTCAATAAATATTTGTTGAATGAATAAATGAATGCGTGAACCTAAGAGACCACATGGTAGTAAAGATTCAAAGCGGTAAGTCAGAGATGGAGCTGGGAATTGTGCCTAGAACCACCTAGAAGGCAGCTGCAGCAGGTTTGGATTATGTTACTGGGGTGGGGGTTAGGCTTTAAAATTTTACGTAAGAATACGCTAAATGGACTGTAGGGATTTATATCTTTCAGCTGCAAGTCAACTCAAACAAAAAGGAGGCTTTTCTTGGCTCCTATAAGTGAAAAGTTTAAGGGAAGTAGCTGGGGCACAGGTGGGCCTGGGACTCCGCATCTCATTCTCTCTCCCTCCCCCGACTCTGGTTGTCCTCTGTAGGGGGCTTGCTCAGAGGCACTGGCCTCATGTCTCTTGGAGGTGGACCCCAGCACCGCCAGGCTGACACCACAGCCCAACCAGAGATTCTGTCTCTTTTCAACAAAATCAACAAAAGTTCTCTCATTGAGTCTCATTGGCTCTCATCAGGACATGGGCCCATCTCTCAGCCAGTCGCTGTGGCCAGGGAAATGAGACACTCTAATTGACTGGGCCTGGTCACATGCCCACCTCTGAAGGTAGGAGTAGTGGAGTCTCCTCTTACCTGAACCTGCAGACTGAGATGGGAGAATGGTGCTTTACTGGAAGAATGGGAATGGATATTGAACCCCTGGCACGGTAAATATCAACCAGGGGGACAGCTCGGTGCCTAGGACGTTACTAACTCTTGAAAATTTGTTGCAGAAATAGCAGATACCCTTCTTTCTAAATGAGAGTCCATTATCATGATAATTGCCAACTATCCAATGGTATTATTGTCAGCACCAGTGTTACGTACTTTATACATAGCATTTCTTTTCTTTTTAATTAAAAAATTTTTTTTTAATTTTTTAACATCTTTATTGTATACATAGCATTTCAGTTAACTCTCTTCCGTACCCTCCAAAGAGTTAGTTGGTATTAGCCCACCTAACGGCTGTGCAGACTAGGCTCAGGGAGGTTTACTAAATTGCTTGAGGCCATTCAGCTAGGCAATGGCGAGCAAAGCAGTCAACCCATCTCTGTCAGTTTCCAAAGCCTGTTCTTTCCCTGCATTGGCACTTAGCCCTGAAACAATGGTGCATCCATAGGCAGGGGCTTTCCTGATGTTCTTTTCACAGTCCCTACGCCATTATAGAACCCTCTGGGCTTGTGTTGCTTTCAATTCTGAAGCAACGGTCTGTCTTTTTTCCCTAATCCCTGCCCATCTTTCCGTGGAACATAACGATGACTTTGCTTTAATGTCCTTGGAAGAGCGACAACTCTGAAAGGGCAGGAGGGACCTAGTTTGGAGCCTGAAGATGATCCATAATTCTAAGGTAAACAGTCTCGCCTTGTCCCAGACACCGTGTACCCTGTTAGGAAACAGGCCTGTAGCCCAGAGAACAGTCACGGGTCTTTGAAGTCAGGCTTTGTTTGGTTTTCATTTGTTTTCGCTGTTCAGAACACAGCTCACTCTTAGATGGTTTTCAAAAGGACCTTTCGAACTAATGACTCTCAAATTACAGTGTGTCACCTGGGAGCTTATTGGAATCCAGATGCCTGGGCCCTCCCCTCCCCCACAGGTTCCGGATCTGAGGGGCAGGTCCAACATACATACTTTAATAAGCTCCCCATACTTTTGTTATGCCATAGCGGAAGATTCTAGGTAAGCAGATCTTGCACCTAGCATGCATTTAAGTACCTTTATAACTTCCTAGGGGCAGAAATATCAAATCCAGCAAGTACATGCCCATTAAACAAGGGATCTCAAACTCATGGTACACATATTAAATCCACTTTAGCCAACAGGTAGAATTGCTTTAGTTTGCTTGAACTTGGATGCCTTTGTTTAGAAAGAGGATGTAGTCTTCACTTGACTCAGCCTCCGCCCTCCTATTATATGTACCTGTTACTTCACACATTTGTATTACAGGCTCCCGAAGGTAAGTGAATTTCCACACTGGGTAAAGAATAGGAGATTGGAGAGCAGAAAAGCCAAGTGGTTTCCCAAAGTGAGAGGAAATCCTTGGTGCAGTGGACGAGGTGAGAGCTTGTATCCTTGCTTAACCAAGTCACGTGAATGTTTGCTATATCAAGAAATGGAATTTTCCTCTTTCAAATCACTTATGAAATATGAAATCCGCTGTGGCTGGGGGCGGCAGCTCACAGACTCTGAACCCGTCTCCCTCTGCAACGGCTCCTTCATCCTCTACTCCTGCACCTGCCCTGCTGCAGACAAATATTTCATGTCTGTATCCTAGTGGGCAGCCCATCCCTCGAGTGGAATACACGGAGGAAGAAAAGAAAACATGGGGGATAGTGTTCAGGACCCTGAAGTCCTTGTACAAAACCCATGCTTGCTACGAGCACAACCACATTTTCCCACTTCTGGAAAAGTACTGTGGCTTCCGCGAAGATAACATCCCCCAGCTCGAAGAGGTTTCTCAGTTTCTGCAGAGTAAGTCCACATCAGGGTCAAAAGGTCGGTGTGGGGAGGATGGGGAGGGGAAGAAAAGTAAATGGAGGTGAGTGTGTTCATGCTGATGCAGGCAGGTTCCTTGTCCCAGGAAAACCGGGATTGCACAGGCTCCGGACGCGCAGGCTCAGCGGCCATGGCTCACGGGCCCAGCCGCTCCGCGGCACGTGGGATCTTCCCAGACCGGGGCACGAACCCGTGTCCCCTGCGTCGGCAGGCGGACTCTCAACCACTGCGCCACCAGGGAAGCCCCCGAAAGGATTTTTTAACACTCAAAGCCCAAGGTGCCTCGTCCAGGTTCTTCCTGCAGCTCCCGCTACGTTATGAGCTGGCTGCAGTGTGCGTTTGTGTAAGAAAATGAGATTTGTGTCGAGATACCTGAGCTCTAAGTCTATGCATCTGGTATCTGGAATCTTGCTTTGATCCTCTCTAGTTGGGAGAAACTACCTCAGTTTAGTCATCTGTCAAATGGAGACTGTCAGCCTTTTAGCCTTTCTCCTAGGGAAACTGTGAGACTGAAATAAGATATTGAATGTGAAAGCATAGTGTTACCTAGTGTTACGGTAGGTGCTCATTGAATTTGGGCTTCGCTGGAATCTGAGTAACTCAGTGGGTAAATTTGTGATCGGGTTGACCTGCCCATCATTTCCAGGGGAGATAAATGTTTTCCTTTCTGCCAGGTGGTGTTGACTCAGCAAAATCAAAATAAACAGACAAAACATATTAAACGTCTATTATGTGCCAGGTAAAATGAGGGAAAGTGGGGATACAGACCACAGGGTTATAGAAAGAGTTTTCCGTGCCTCTGAACTATGCAGAGATGCTATGGCCAGCTCTGGGGCAAAAAGCCAGGGAAGCTACGTGGCAGGGAGGCAAGTGGTAGCTAGGATAGATTGGGAGAGGGGGCGGCTAGATGACCTTTTGAATTCCTTCCGTTTAGAGTCTTTACTTCTCAGATAAAGAGAGGAGGGGGTGGGGGGGGCCAAGCAGAATGAACTTCAGCCTGAGGGTCTAAGGCACGTAATCGGAGGGACAAAGCGGTCTTAAAGACATTCTTTGAATAATTACCCACGTTGCTATGGCCAATAACAAGAAGAATACAGCAGTAATACTAGCAGCTGGGGAGGTATAGAGTAGCAATTAAGGAAACAGACTCTGAAGCCAGACTGCCGGTAGCTATGACCTTGGGCAGGAGCCTTAACCTCTGTATGCCTCAGCTTCCCCATCTATAAAGTGGAGATAATAAGAGCATCTACCTCCTAGAGTTAGGATGAGGATTAATTAGTATAGGATGAGGATTAATTAGTATATATAAAGTGCTTAGAACTGTGTCTGACATGTGGTAGGTATTGTATAGTGTTAGCTATGATTACCATGATCACTGTCATTAGTATTCTCCTTCCAGGTTTGGAACAAATTGAGAGACAGATATAGGAACCAGAGAGATGGGTGATCAAAATGTCAGCTGTATTACTGATAGAAGCTTCTTAGAGAATGTGGTATAGTTGTGCAGCCAAAATGGATTTCCTAATATTTCACCCCTGGATTAGGTAAACTTACTTGCCAATTCAGTGGTGCAGTGTGTAGTCCATTGCCTGGGCCAAGAGCAGACCAGGAGCTCCTGTGTGGATCGTGAAGAGAGAAAGGGCAGAGAGGGTTAAATTGAGAATATTCATTTCCTCTTCTCAGATCCTTCAATCAGAGAAGTCACTGTTCCTCATGGGGTGTCCTGTGTGAAGCACATATAGAAAAGCTAGAGGTGTTCCTTTCATACTCTTCCGTCTTGGGAAGTGGAGTGAAAATTCCCTCCCCACTCTGGAAACATGAGAAGTAGGGAATAAGCGTTCCACCCTAACAAACAATAATGAAAGCTAGATTTATTGGGTGTTTCCAGTGTGCTAGGCTCTAAGTATTTTATATTTATTAGGTCTTCTGATTCTCAGACTAACCCTAAGACGTATCTACCCACATTTTGCAGATGAGAAAACTGAGGCTCAGAGAAGTGAAACTCTTTGACTCAAATCACCCAGCTAGAAAGTACTGGGGCATAGATTTGAAGCCAAGTCTGCTTGGCATCGACACCCATGCTCCTGGACAGTTGAGTGTACTGGTTCCCTCCCTAAAGGTCTTCAGGCCCTTTTGGCTCCCTGTGATGGGCTTTCAATTTTCTTTCTCCTTTGCTTCCCAGCTTGTACTGGTTTCCGCCTCCGACCTGTGGCTGGCCTGCTTTCCTCTCGGGATTTCTTGGGTGGCCTGGCCTTTCGAGTCTTCCACTGCACTCAGTACATCAGACATGGGTCCAAGCCCATGTATACGCCTGAACCGTGAGTATCGTCCTTCTGCTATCGGTTGCCAGCCACGGTGGGTGCCATCTCTCCCCCCTCCAGGTACACCGTGGGCTGGTCCGTGGAACCAGTTGCCTGGATGACGACAGTACGAGAAGGGAAACTCATCTCTTCTGGGGATTTTCTCTGTCCCAATAGATTGTACTGATTGGAGATTTAGGTATCTTGTGACTCAAAGGTTCAGATCTCCTCTGAATGAGAGAATGAGAGCTCACATTCAAATGCCAAAGGGACGGTAGAAGTCAGAGCTGTGAAATGCCCAAGGGGAACAGGAACAAGTGATGACCAGGCTGTCTCAACACCTCCTCATCCCTGAATCACACCTAGATGGAGATAGCTTTTAAGATTCCTCCCAGCTTTACACTATGAGAAAATGGCCAAGGCATCAGAAGTGTAATTGTTTTGTCTTCTCTGTGTATATCTTTTTATTTTTTTTCCTTTTTTTTTTTGTGGTACGCGGGCCTCTCACTGCTGTGGCCTCTCCCGTTGCGGAGCACAGGCTCCGGATGCGCAGGCCCAGCGGCCATAGCTCACGGGCCCAGCCGCTCCGCGGCACATGGGATCCCCCCAGACCGGGGCACAAACCCGTGTCCCCTGCATCGGCAGGCGGACTCCCAACCACTGCGCCACCAGGGAAGCCCCTAGATGATTCTAATCTCTCTTTGCCTAGATTGTGTCTTGGCTGGAGGTAGTGAATGACTGGCCACCATGCTTTTAGCCATCTTCTTAGTCAGATAGAACTTAAGCAAGTGATATGACAAGTCAGCAGGTTGCCCCAAATGATCTTTCTCAGCCTGCAAAGTTCATTACTATAAACCAGAAAAGACCTGTTCCTAATAAACCTGGTGCCGAAAGTGTTAAATAAATGTTAAGTTTTCTTCTCTGACCAACGGCTGCCCTCTCCAGAATGAGAGGACTCTGTTATTTTTATTTCTATTATTATTTAGTTCCCATGAGGAATAACTAACTGAGCATATTGTATCTGCCCAGGGATGTCAATACCAACGAGAAGACGTCAGACAGGAAGTGTTTGTGATCCACAGCTCGCGCAGGCGTATGGGAGGATGCTCATAGGAATATTGCCTCTTTTGTTCTGCATCCCACTGGGTGTACACCTAAGACCCCCTGGCTGCCGTGCCCTGCCCTGTCCCTTACTTTTCTTTCCCCTTCTCCCTTTTCTCTTGTACCTTGTCTCAACTGATCCCAAGCTTTACACACCACTTATTCTTAGGAATGAGTTTGTAAGACTGAATGAGTTGCTTCCTTTCTTCCACCCATTCCTCACATAGAAAGACTGAGTCTGTCATGGCTTATAACCCTCCTCCCCTCCAAGCTCTGTGCTTTCTGTTTTTCAGTGACATCTGCCATGAGCTGTTGGGACATGTACCCTTGTTTTCAGATCGCAGCTTTGCCCAGTTTTCGCAGGTGAGGAACTGATCTCTCTAGCCTTCTACTTACAGGGGTGAGACCTGGACTGCTCAAGAGAAATTGAATCCATGGAGGGGCCTTCATGTCCTCTGCAAGGGTAGAAACCAGGTACAGTTCTGTGATCCCGTCACAGATGGGTATGTGGTCCCATGGAGCTGGCCAATTGCCAATCCCAGGGACCACAGCATGGAATTGGTGACTCAGTCATCCTCTGAATTGTGTGTTATTGACTTAGCTAATCCCACTTGTCCTACCAGGTGTAGTTTAAGAGCCTTTTCATCCATGAAAACCTCCCTGATCCCCATGCAGAAGTACTCTTACCATCTCCCAAGTTCTCCGGGCATTTTTTCCCCCGTCCTCTTTAGGGCCTTTGCCACTTTCTACCCTGTCAGGCAGTCAGTTTTGTATATGCTTTAACTAAGTAAGATGGCATTTGACAAGAATCCAATGCCAATAGCCTGACTCATAGCTGACAAAAAATAAAGAGCCAGTTGCCTCGTCACCGTCATCAAAGCAGCAGTCGAGGCTTTGATTCATCTAGCACAGTGGTGAGCAGGCTCGAAAATGCGTTTTGGATGAGTGAAAGGATCCTAGTAAGTCTCTCCTGGCACTGAGAGGCAGCCCTAAACCATGACTGGGTAACTGCGATCATGAGAGAGTTGAATGGTGCTGCTGCGGGGCACGTTGCCAGGCCCTCCTGTGCCTGGGTCACAGAGACAGAGACGTGTATCAATGAAAGCCCTCCCTGACAGTTTACTTCCTCACAGGGAAGAATAAGGATCAAATGGAATGACCCATGAGCAAGGGCTGGGCCACGTGTGTGTGAATTTCACAAGCATTTCCCCTCAGCAGAAAGAAATAACTATTTGCACTCTTGAAGGAACAGGCTACCACTGAGTAGCTGAAACAAACTAACAAACAGAAAGCAGAATTAACTGCTTGCTAACCAAGGGAAAACTACACTTGTTAGACACTGCCTCTCTAAACAAAGACAATGGCTGCTTTTATGTGGGTTTTGGGGGATTGTGAAGTTCAGAGATTGTTGGACTTTTAGAAGTGGGAGTGTTTAGAAATTAGGTGAACTTTAACCGTGGAAGTGTCACCATGGGACTGAGGCTATTTGCCCACCCACTTTCAGAAGTGCGGTTCCTGCTGCTAAGATGTCATTGATTGCTTGGGATAGCTTTCAAACCAGAATTTGTTAATATGGCCAAAGGAAGATCAGTTTTTTCCTCGGGGAATAGGAACTTTTAATTCTCATCACCAGAGGTTATTCTGCCCAGTCAGAGGCCAAGTGGCCATTCTCCCCAAGCCGGTTCCATTTTGGGGACTCCCCACAGAAGGACAATTACCTGAGTCAGCAGACAGAAGCTACTGGGTCATCAGTGTTCACGGTTCCAACTTTGACCTGGACAGTTCCAAGGCAGGGAGTCATTTTGAGTTCCCTGAGCATATTCCTTTTTGATCTAAAAGCAGGACACTGGAGTGCAGGATGGAGTGGGGATGAAGCACTTTGGGCCCCTTGTTTTAGGCAAGATCTGGGCTCACAAATAATGGTAACTATGAGAAAAGGGCACTCTTTCAATCTTGCATTTGTCTATGACTTCTGTTCGATTCAGGACTGTGGCATGTCTGAGCTGGGTGGATGAAACACAGATGGGGAAGGGGCAGGAGAATGGAGCCAGGCTAAGTCAGTGTCTGAATTTGATTCACTCTAAATCAGACAGCATTTTCTTTGCATGTAATGGGCTTGGCCAGGGAGGGATACAGAAATGAAGACCATGTAGCCTCTTGCTTCCAAGTGGGCCTGGTCCTTGGTCCTTCTCTCTGTCTGCTTTAAGTACCATCCAATTTCATGGCTTTAAGTACCATCTCCACTCTGATGATGAACATATTTATATATCTAGCCCAGACTTCAATCCCAAAACTGAGACTTACATATCTAACCATCTACTCAATATCTCTGCTTGGATGTCCAATGGACATCTCTATTCATCCTGTCCAAAATGGAATTCCTGATCTTCCCGCTCAAACCTCCACCCACAGCTCTTCCTGTATTAGTTCATGGCAACTCCATCCTTCCAGTCGCTCAAACCTAAAGCATTATTGACTCCTCTCGGACATACCCCACAATCAATCTTGCATAAAATTCTGTGTTTGACATCCAAAATATGTAGAATCTGACCATTGCTCATCACATCCACTGCTACCAATTTCATCTCAGCCCTATCGCTTCTCATGCTGGTGACTGCAGTATCCTCCTAACTGGTCTTTATGCCTCTACACTTGGCCCCCTACAGTCAACTCTCACACAGCAGTCGGAGTGAATCTTTGATGGCACAGATCAGATCTTGCCACCCTTCTGTTCAAAACCCTGCCTTGGCTCCCCATGTTGTAGAGAGGAGAATCCTAAGCCCTAAAAGAGCCAAGGAATTCCTACATGGTTGAGCTGCAGATCCCTCTTTGCTGTCACCTGCCACCCCTACCCCTTACTCTGCTCTAGCCACAGTGGTCCTTCCCGTTGTTTGAACCAACCAACATTGCCCCTCCTTCACGAGCTTTTCCACGGGCTGTACACTTGGCCTGCACAATGCTCTCCCCTCAAATATCAGCGATGCCAACAACCTCTCTTCCATCAAGTCTTTGCTCAGATATCGCCTTCCCAATGATGCTTACCCTGGAAGCTTATTTAAAATCCCAGCCTCCCCACCCCACCCCCACTTTCCTGGTACTTCGGGTCCCCCTTGTCCTTTCCTCCTTTTGTTTATTCTTTCCAAAGAACTTACCACCTTGTAACATACCTATGTATAGGCTTATTATTTCTGTCTTTCTCTATCCACTTAGACACTATTTACAAGGTCAAGGATCTTTATCATTTGGTACACTGCCTGCCACATAGAAGGCATTTGATAAATATTTTTGGAATGAATAAATGCAAAGAAACATATATATTTGTATATATACGGTATGTCTGATACAAGGTAGACTGGAGCAAATGCTGTGAAAGAGACAGACCACTAGGGGATCCTGGATTTGGAGCTGTGATGAGAGGTGGTCCATGACATCTCAGACTCTCCAGCTATGTATATACCTGGACAGATGTCAAGCACTTCTCTGCAAGTCTCCTGTGGTGTCTTCAGGGTACATGATTAAGTCTCATCTAGTGCTCCAGGAATGTTCCACTTGAACTATTGAAGAATAATCAGGTCATGAAACTTTAGATGCCACCTATCACGTGACCTTGAGCAGGTCATCCCCCTTCTCTGTGCCTCCGTTTTCTCTTTTGCAAAGTGAATACAAAGGACCAAGTGATAGATAAAGGCTTCCCCCATTCTAGAGATCTGTGATTTTATGAAATGTGGTCAAGGAAGATTTGACAGAGCAATGAGAGTCTATCTGGGCCCTTCTGAAGGCATCTAGCCACCCATCCCTTTCCTGTGGTCAAGTACGAGGTCGGACCCAAGGGTAAAGGTTGAAGATAGGCAGACCCCAGCCATGCCAGTGACTTTGTTTCTCCACAATTACAGGAAATCGGCCTCGCCTCTCTGGGTGCCCCCGACGAGTACATTGAGAAACTCGCAACAGTAAGTTCTCTGTCTTCCTGGTGGATGGTGGCAGGGCCTCAGGTCTTTGAAACTTTGCTCCTTCCCTGAAAGCCAGGTCATTTGTGGAAAAAAATCAGAATGGCCTGGGTTACGTTTGCACGAGTGACATTTCACATGTTGACTTCTTAATGGTTCGATTGTGAAATCAACTGTATGCAGACATTTCATTTCAAACAGTGTCTTGAAAACACCAACAGTCTATAATGATAGTCCTTGAGAACCCCCTTAAGTGGGTGGGAAGCTGGATTCACAGCTTTGAAGAGGGAATATTTACTCTCTACCTTTACACTGGAGCCAGCATTAAGATCTTTCCTTTCTCAGATACCAGGTAGAAAAGGGGGTGGGCTTTCCCCTTCTAACTGAACACTTCCTTCCCCAGTGGATGTGATGGCTCATCCATTGAAGCCATGGAGGCAATGACTCTGCACAGCAGGGCTTTCCTTCCTACAGACCCGTTTCCAACTTGCGTGCATCCCTCCCCAGCCTCTCAGCCACATTTCTTATAATGTGCTCAGCTGGGAAGACGAGAAATAAAACTTTATAATGGAATTAGGGACCGCAGATGAATGCAAATATATCATGAAGATGTATCAGTTTAGAAGTTTATAAATTCAGTTTATCAGAAGGCCAAAAACTCCCAGATTCTTTCTCACTGACCAGCTGCTCTGAGACCCTGGGCAAGTGGCTTTTGTTTCCTCATCTCTAAAAATAGATACAATCGTTTATATTCTGCCCATCTCAAAAGTATATCATGAGCGTCTTGAGGGTCTGAAGAGTTAAATTTGTGTGAATGTGAGTTTTTAAATGCCAGATGCTGTAGTGATACAAAAAGCAACTTTCAAAGAAAACTGCAGAGCTTGATAGAATCTCTCACTTGTAAGAAAAAAAGAAACTCAAATGCAGAGCATCATGTTACTTGCTGTGACAATGTTAAAAATACTCATTACCAACATAGCTTCTCAAAAAAAAAAATCTTATTATTGATATACTGAGCTGGAAACAGTCTTGGGGTCCTTGCTCTGTCCTTGAGATGCTGTGCCACTGTATGCATGTAGCTTGACCTCTCTGGGCTAAAGACTTCTCATCTGTATGTGCGGAGGTCAGACTAAGTTCTGACAGCCTTCGCAGGTTTAGCATTCTCTAGTGCAATCAACGGACTTAACTAGAAACCCACACCTAATTCTCCAAGACTGTGACAATCTCTAGCACGAACTGGGCCTTGGCTTTCTCTTGGCCCTATTTAGTAGGGTGGTGCCAGAATTTCAGGACCTTATTGCCCAGGCCATTTATCTAGGGCACGTTGCACTGGGAGCTATTGAAAGAAAAGGATTTGATTTTTTGGGAGGATAAATGCAGTGACTGACAGGGTTTTAACACAGATTGTTGGATGGTGGGGATATTAAATAATAACCTCCGAACTGAGAAGGAACTTTGAGGCCAAAAAAGGAAGCAGGAAACTCCATAAAATGCAATGATGAAGTTGATTGTGGGTAACTTACACACAGGCAGGGCCAGGAGGACAACAACCCAAAGGCGTTTGCAGCCACACTCTGTGCCACGAGAGGGGTACAGGGGGGTTTAAAGGGACCAAAACTAAAGATAGAATCTGACTACTAAGGGAGAAGCATGTCTGCTCCGTCAGGAGCCAGGGTTTTTTCATCCCCTCAGGGGGTCTCATGACCATTATTCCTTGTGAGCCATTAACCATCTGCGTCAGCAAAACTTTTCATATCAGGTGAAGTTTTTATATCAGGCAAGGGTAAAAGTAGATGAGGAACTTGTCTGGTGCATTCCTTGTGAATAGGCTAAAGCTCAGTCTTGCAGAAAGGGGAGGGGTTAGGACTGCAGGCTTAGATGGAGCTGACAAAATGGAGTCAGTGTGGTTCAGCCACACAGATGATAAGATGCCCCCTCACTGATTCTATCATGACCCAATCCCCTACCTCCCCCGTGGAGCCTGATGGGATTGTCTGGTAACTCCAACCAACTTAGGGGAGCATCTCACTCTAGTTGATGCCAAAAGGCAAAAGGGGTGGAGGAGTTCCTGTCAGAGAGAGAGTTGCTTGTTGGGAGTATCCTCTGGGGGCTTCCTCAGTAGTCCTCCACTGCGTCCCATCACATCTTGCATTCAGCCAACTCTTGATTCAACAGGTGACTGGCTAGGGTAAGACATAGGACACAAAACCATGACCCCAGGTCATGCTGATTCAGAGAACAGAGCTGCACAAACGCCCACCTAGGCAGTTCTGTCCTTGGCCCTGGGTCATCTGCTACGTTTCCCTTCCTCGAGGTGTGCTCTCAACTTGACGTTCCATTTCAGATTTACTGGTTTACTGTGGAGTTTGGGCTCTGCAAGCAAGGAGACTCCATAAAGGCATATGGTGCTGGGCTCCTGTCATCCTTTGGTGAATTACAGGTATGACCCTAACAGAAAGCAAGGATGGATTTGAAAGTGGTGGGTGCAGCAGACCATTCTTTTTCTCTTTGCGCTGTTGAAACCCATTTGTATTCACTTTGAAATTCAACCTGGGGGCTTCTCCTCAAGTGACTGATCTCTTAGCGGCTGTGATTTGGTCATGACTGTGGGTGTTAGAGGGAGTACACCGGTCTCCAGTGCAGAGGGGCCTCCTGAGCCCGAGGTTGAACTGTACATTGGGATATATGCAAACACATGACGGAAAATGTGGTTGACCCCCACGTTGTCTATTGATCACCTTACTTGAAAATGGTTGGGGTAAAATACTCCTTTCTATCTTGACTGCTGGCTTTAGATGAGTTATAAAGGTTATCTAGTATCTGCCTAATAATTTAGTTTACTGCATTTGGCCTGGGGTGTGGAAGGAATCAGGTTGAGATGGGAGGGGATGCGCCAATGGCCTCTGGGATAAGGCAGGGACCACCAGCCCCGATTTAACCATGAAACCTTTCCATCTGGGACCTGCAGTATTGCTTGTCAGGCAAGCCGAAGCTCCTTCCTCTGGAACTGGAGAAGACCGCTCTCCAGCAGTACACAATCACAGAGTTCCAGCCCCTGTATTACGTGGCTGAGAGTTTTAATGATGCCAAGGAGAAAGTGAGGTGAGGTGACGACCAAGGTGGGTCAACAGCTCTTGGGACCCTCCTGATTTGTCCTAGTGCCCCTGATCTCTGGGTGGTCTGGACAGTGGACTCCAGTGACTACAGCAAGGGCGTGCATCAGACCGCGTTATCTCCCAGCCTCCCCACCTTTGTCTCTTTCCACTCTCTTTGAGAGAAGTTCTTTCCTTCGCGGGACCCTGTTTCCTAGCTTATTGGCTGAACTGTGCCAAGCCCTGCAGACAAGCCTGCCAGCTGATCCTTGCTCATTGCCACCCCCCAGTCCATACCTGAACTCTCCTATGCACAGGGCGGCCACAGAGGTACCCCCACTGAGCAGCGCTAGAAGTCTTCTAACGTGGGGAAGTCCCTGTCGCTTTATTCTCCCAGATACTTGCATAACTCGCCCCTCCCCTCCTTCCAATCTTCACCGGCATTTAACCTTCTCTGCGTGTCTTTCTCTGACAAGCTTATTTACAGTCACGACCCAGCCCTTTCCCGCCAGCACTCCTTATCCCTTCTGTGATTTATTTTTCTCCTTAGCACTTTTTTTTTTTTGCGGTACGCGGGCCTCTCACTGTTGTGGCCTCTCCCGTTGCGGAGCACAGGCTCCGGACGCGCAGGCTCGGCG
>NW_006780910.1:528510-536371 GCF_000442215.2 Lipotes vexillifer | reverse complement strand
GCGGCATGTGGGATCTTCCCGGACCGGGACACGAACCCGTGTCCCCTGCATCGGCAGGCGGACTCTCAACCGCTGCGCCACCTGGGAAGCCCTCTCCTTAGCACTTATTAATGTCTAAACTCTTGTATGATTTAAGGTCCACGAGGATAGGGATTTTGGTCCTCTCTGTTTCCTGCTGTTTCCCTGACCCTAGCACAGCGCCTGACACATAGTAGGCCCTCAGTAAGGAATTAGCGAATGTGCCAGTCTCAGAGGTAGTTCAGCAAGAGGCTGATGGAGTGGTACCAGGACTCGAAGACTCTCAGCCCTCCGCGATGATGGCCCTGCCATCAACCTACTTGAGCCACTCTGTTCCCAGCAGGAGGTAGGCCAGGCAGAGGGTCTACCAGCACAGGGCAACCATGATACCATTTTTTACCACTTTTTTATACCTTATCAGTGATGGATAATAAGCATGAGGCGTATAGGCCTCTGGGATCCTGTGAAGCTGGGCATGTCAGCTTTCAATGCACTGGGCTTAGGTAAGCAAAGGCAAAATGCTAGCCCACAAATGCGCTTTGTCTGGCCCCAAATGACTCCCTCTACCCACTTTCTCCAGGGCCCTCAAGTCCTTCCTGCCATTCTCTTCCAGTTTTCCCCTAGACTTCTACCCTTACTGGGAGCCTAGTCTTCCTCTATCCCTAAAGGTTCCACTCTGCCATTCCTGGGACCCCCTTTAGGGTTATGGGTTTTAGTGGATTCATGAATGATTCCGCCTAGGTAATTATAGTAACAGGTAAGATGCCTAGCACCTATTTTGTACCAAACACTGTTCTAAGTGCTGTTCAGGTATTAATTCCTTTAATCATCAAATAAGACTACAAAGTTTGCAGATGGGGGTGCAGAAACATAGAAAGGGTAAGTAACTCACCCAAGGCCATACAGCTAGTAAGTGGCTGGTCCAGGGTTTGGACCCAGGCAGTGGGGCTTAGAGCCAGTACTCTTAACTGCTGTGTCACACCGGGATCCCACGTGTACAGGCCCTTCTGGAGACGACTCCCTAACCCAGGAAGTGATCAGCCCCAGGCCAGCAGGGAAAGCCTTGCCAGTACATGGGCCTCTCAGGTCTTTGAAATCCCAACTGCTAGTGTCCAGGACCCAGAGGAGACACCCACAAAAGCTCCCATCTGCTGAGAGGTGGCTCGAAGAGCCAACGAGAGTTCTAAAGAACAAGGTTCAAAAAAGGAAGGGATCTGAGCATCTCTGGGATACCCTCAGAGCATCCCAGCTAAAAGAAACCAATGCCAAACATTTTCAGTTTCAAGATTTAGTTCTGGCAGAGATGAGGCTGAGTTTGGTCACACACCCACCGCTCTTGCCAAACTTGGAGAACGCTACTAGTCTCCTTTATAACTGTCTTCTCAGTACGGCAGCTTCTATTCTCACCAGAAGCCAATTAGAAATATCACTTGTGATGTCTTTGCATTTTATAAGCCATTTTGGAATATCTTCTTAATGATGTTGCTTCCTATGTTTCATAAAGCCCTCATGGTGCATTCCTCCCAGACCCAGGAATGATGCATCGGGGAGGCATGGACGTGAAGGGCCCAGGCCAGAGTCAGGCTACCTGTGTCCTTTCCCAGCTTCTAATGTATTGCCTGCATGACCTTGGTAGTCACTTAGCTTCCCCAAGCCTCAGTTTCCTCATCTGTAAAATGGGAATAGTAATGGTACCTTCCTCCTAAGGTTTTTACGAAGACTAAGTTAGTGATATTAGTTGTGAAGAGTATAGCACAGTTAGGACTTGCTATAGTTCTTGGGACATAGGAGGCTCTTGATCCATTTTTTTTCTATAACATTATTTGGCTGGATTTTACTTACTCTTCTTATTTTATTTCATGATAAAAATTTTGACCTTATTATATTGTGTGCTTTCATGGTAGGCTACTTCTGACTTTTTGGAGGTAGGTGCGAAAGTGTGTTTGTATATACACATAAGACACACCTACCACACACAAAGGCTTCCCAAGAGGACCTCGCTAAAGTTCCATTTCACTTCTCAGCCTGGTTCTAAAGCCCCTGTTCTAGTGCGGTTTCACTGCTACCAAGAGCCAAGTGAAATGCAACGGAAAAATCTTTTAAAATTATTTTTCCCCAAACGGTACCCTTCACTTAGATCTATGGGTTTGGTTTCAGGAACTTTGCTGCTATAATCCCACGACCCTTCTCAGTTCGTTATGACCCATACACCCAGAGGATTGAGGTCTTGGACAATACCCAGCAACTTACGATTTTGGCTGACTCCATCAATAGTAAGTAATTTACACCCTTTGAGGCCATTCTCCCATAAATAGAGGATTGTGTCTTCTTACCTTCACCATAGGAACAATAAGAGATGTATTAAATATTTAATTAAGAAGAAAAGTATCTCCAGGGAAGTCATTGATTTACTGAAAGAGAAAAACTTGGCAAAAAGGCCAGCATTGCCTTGCGTGTCCTTTCTCCTTTGACCTTCCTAGATTCCACCCCACCTCCTACCATCACACCACTTTTCCACTCTGGCTTGTCGCTGCCACGTCCTTCTTTCTCCTTTGCATCTTCACCCCTTTCTCTCTAAGTATCCACTGGATCTTGCTCTGCCTGGAATACCAACCCCTAAGGAATAGGTTCTATCTACTTTAGCAGCCATAGAGTAGCTCATCTATTGACCTTTTATTCTTCCTGGATAATGAGGATGTTATTATAGTTGCTCTTAAAAAATCACAGTGTTATTTGTTCATCGCCTGATTTTTTTCTAGCCTTCAGACTCCCTTCCAGCAACACCCACCATGCTTTCCCCTGGGCCCTGGCTTTTTGCCCATACAGTTCTTGTTTAAAATAGTCTCCTTACCACTCTCATTTAGCGGTCCCAACCCCAGTTCATCTTTTAATCGTTCATAGATATCTCTTCTGATAGGAAGACTGGTTTGGGTGTCCCTCCTACATCTTGGCATTCCCACAGATCCCCCTCTCAGAGCATTTATCATTATATTTTTTATAATTTGGTAATTGTTTACTTGTCTCCCTAACTAGACCTGAGCAGAGGGCCATGTCAGGTTTGCTGTCAAACCCCTAGCAGTTAGCCCTATTACTAAAAAGCATATTAGGTACTCAAGAGCTATTGAATAAATGGCTAAAACCACCAAAGGATTAAGCCTAAAGGGAGGAGGTCTAGGCCAAGTGGAGGTTTCTATCTCAAACAATGCTAACAAAGGCCAAAAGTGCAGGTGGGCTTGAAGTATTCCTCTCATACCCTTCTTTTGTTGCCTGAGGCCACTTCTAATACGTGGAGCTAGCTCCTTAGGTATGGCCCCCTGCAATCAGCCATCTTGAAAAAGCCCAAGGCTGATTCTCCCCCATAGACACCGTTTGGACACTCGGCTGGAACAGATCTGCTCACCAAAGAGGCCAGCTAAGGGCTCTGGAGGCTGGAGTGTGAGACAGAAGGGTCAGGCCATAGCTGTTTTCTCTCTCTTTCTCATTTCCCCTGGGGAAGCAAAAATAACTCCATAGGCTATTGTTTATAAGGAAATTTTTTAAATCACAGAACAACAAATTTAGGAACTGAAGGGTCCTTAGAGCTATGTGACCTAATATAAGGCCCCATCACCACTCTGTACTTTCTCAGGATCTAGGAAGGAGGGAGGCTGATGTGTCTCCAAGGCCCCTTCCACTTCTACGAAGAGTCTATGTCCCTGTGGCCCCTTGGCATGTGAGAACATGTCGTGAATGGAAGCAACTCCATCGTACCCTCCTTAGTCCAGTGGTCTGGCAGTCTAGGCTGACTTACCTGCTTAGACCATGCCTTCTCAAACCTAGTGTCCCTTAGAATCACTTGGAGAGCTAGTTAGAAATTAATAGCCCTGAGTCATATCCCCAGACTAAATTCACTGAATGTGTGATATGACTCAGGAGTTTGTATTTGTAATAAGGCCCCAGGTGATTCTGACACAGCGGGTTTGTGTGGCTTAGGTTCTGTGGCTTAGCTCCTTGCAAGCATCTATGGTTGGTCATGTATGAGAGAAACAGAACAGCTAGTGATTTCCCGGGGAGAAAACGATTAACTCCTTCCCTGAGAAACAGCCTATGGAAAAGGGAAACTAATTACATTAATAGCTCTAGTGCCTCCTACAACTTGGAATCGCCTATAACAGCCCAAATCCTATCATCCTAACTAAGCTGCCAGCTCCTTGAAGGTTGCGGTGATACCTAGTATATCCACACACCCCACTGATCCCCTAGTGTTTTACACACTGTGGACACTTGAAGGGTGTTTGTTCATGGTATGAGTGGCTCCTTTGTTTTTCTTTGTAGGTGAAGTTGGAATCCTTTGCAGTGCCCTCCAGAAATTAAAGTGAAGCCATGCACTGAACCTGACCCGTCGACTTGAGAATCTGTTGATGGAAATCCAGATACTTCTTTCATTTCATCTGAAAAAGTCTGAAAAGCAAACCTTAATTCAAAATAACAGCCTTGAATCCTTTCTAGAACAAGATTGAGGATCAACAAATAAATCAAAATAATCTGAAATGACAGCATGTTAATACACACCCAAAAGCATAATGGTAGATCTTTTGGGGTCATCTTTGATTTAGAGATGATAATCCCATACTCTCAGTTGAGTTAAAAATCAATAACCTGTCACATTTCATCAGAGTTAATGAAAATGTGGGACCTGCTTCATTCAACCTTCCTAAATACTTTTGTTATTTGCTCTAGAGAATTCCTAAAGGAGTATATATCACTCGTTGTGAAACACAAGTCTGTCAGAATTGAATTAACACCTTTATTGGAGTATAATTGCTTTACAATGTTGTGCTAGTTGCTGCTGTATAACAAAGTGAATCAGCTATACGTATACTTATATCCCCTCCCTCTTGTGCCTCCCTCCCACGCTCCCTATCCCACCCCTCTAGGTGGTCACAAAGCACTGAGCTGATCTCCCTGTGCTATGCGGCTGCTTCCCACTAGCTATCTGTTTTACATTTGGTAGTGTATATATGTCCATGCCACTCTCTCGCTTCGTCCCAGCTTCCCCTCCCCTTCCCCATGTCCTCAAGTCCATTCTCTACGTCTGCATCTTTATTCCTGTTGCAAAGGTCATTTTCTATTTCAGGGAACTATGATTCTAATTACTGCTTTGTTATTTTGCCTGTGGAGATTTTCTTTAATTCAGGAGCCTATTAAAATAGTTATAAATATTAAAGTTCAAAGTGTAAAATCAAAATATTTCTGTATGCTTTATTATAATCATAAATGCTGCTGTGGAGAGTAGTAGGACTCCCCATCTAACTCCTGCAACGTGCAGTGTCATTCTCCAGTTGATTGTCAAGTCTGCTTTTGGAGACATTTTGAAGACCCTTAAGATGCAATAGATGTTAATTAAAAGCCTGGCTGGTAGATATTCAGTAAATATTCATTGAATGAATAGAGGAATGCATTATTAAACATCAAGTCTTCAACAGATGCGAGAATTTTAATTATGTTTAAAAAAACTTTAGGGGTTACACAATTTTTTAGTTTCACATATTTCTTGGAATGAAATAGTCCTCTCACTGCCCTTAGAAATATATTATCTGGATAAACTTGTGCAGAAAGAATGATCAGATTCCCAGATTTCCAACCCATCGCAGGGGCTCATTGTGATAATCCAAGTCAAGTCAACCGATTTTTGCTTTTATTGGTTGTGCATTTTACACGAACACACGAATATGAGAAACAGTGGGGAGAGTAACAATGGCTTCAAAGCTTTGCTTTAAATTTTCACACCACTCTACCGTATTATTTTGGAAATAGTTAAAGGATTTTTGTAGTACTCCTTCAAGTGTGATTCTCGGACCAGTTGTATCATCATCAACAGTAAATCCTAGGTGCCATCCCAGCTTACCCAAATAGAATATCTGGGGATGGGACACAGAGACCTGTGTTTTTAAGTACCCCAAGCGATTCTTTTGTGCTCAGTCAAATCTACTGGGTGCATCAAATTTGAGAAAACCTGACTTCTGGTGGTCAGTTCTGCCACTTGCCAATTAGGTCACCTTGCATAAGTCACTTCCTCTCTTTGGATCTCAGTTTAACTCTAACAATGAGGCATTAAACTGGATGACTCAAGATCCCTTCCAGCCTTGAAATACATTTCACATGCTAACATGTGTCTTTAAACAGCTGTCCCTAGTGTATTAATAGGGTGTAATAATACCTGCCTAAGTATGCCAGCAGGGTGGAATGAGCAATTTGGTCTGAATGTGTCCGAGGTTTCATTGCTTTGAAGCTGGGATTTTCTTGTCTGTATGTATTTCCTCATGCCTTTGAAGAACCCATTGACAAGCACTGACTCTAAAAGTGGAAGTGTGCTTTTTCTCTGGTGTTCCTTTAGTGCCCAAACACTCTGCAAAGGGACTGTTTTGATAACTGTTTCTTTACATTAAACGCAAATTAGAAAATTTCTTGACTCTGGAACTGAAATATTGTATGGTATTTTAGACTGGAGATTTTATTTTATAGTGATTTTTAGTCCTACTGAAGATAACTTAGTGTGTTCTAAGTCAAAGCTTAGATTTAGGTTGTAATTTTGGCAGGAAGAAATTACACACTGAATGGAAGATATAGTCTCTGAAATTTTCATGTGTTACTCAGTACTTTTTATCTGGATATAAAAGCTACAGCGACGGAATTCAATATATTTCCATGTGTTAGTATTACTATCTATTTAATATATAATAAGCGAGCAGTTTTAAAAGAAACAATATTAATGTTTTACTGACAGCTAATCTTGGTGTGTCCAAACAAAAGAAATATATGGAAGAATATTAAAACTGCGTAGCATTAGAGTTCAATGAGTTTTTGAAAGGAGGAAACTAAATTTTCATTCTAGATTTCTAAGTTATATCATTTAGTTGTGCTTCAAAGAATCTACCACTAAAATATCAGCTTCAAAAATACAACAGCGTTGATTATCTCCACCTCTGAAAGCCTCAGCACGTAGCACATGGTAGGTGTTCAAAATCTTTTCAAAAATTTCCTGAGTTGAATCACAGGGAGTGTAGTGAAGATTGTCTCTCACAAATAAACTATTTTGCAAGAAAAAATTGATAAACTTGCAATTTTCCCTTTTAAAAGCTATTGAAAGTTTTGCATCTTAGTCTAAGCTATGATTTTTTTTTTAAAGAAAGATATTATCCCTTGTATAGGCTAGTTTATGGCTAGATAGTTTGTATTTCTACTCCTGCAACAACTGACGTATGGTAGTGCTTAATAAATGTCAATTAATAAAGGGGACAAAATTGCATCAGTGAAACTTCTTAGTTATCCACAGTGGGGCTGAAACGGTCAGAAAGCAATGAGTGACTTGCCTAATAATTGCAAAAAAGCACAGAGGAGACAAAAGAAGAAAGCTTAGTAAAAAATGGACTTTTCAATAGAAAAAGAAAGAAATGTGATCAAACCTTTCTCTTCTCGATGGAGTCTGCACCTACACACACAGGCACTGCTTTTTAATAGCTTTCCCGTTCAGTTTCAAAAACTATAAACAGTAGTAGGCTTGATACATGCTATAAATGAACCTAGTAGTTTCTGTGCCTTGAATTTTCTCATTTGTAATCTTGCAACTTTGCTAGCTTCAAGGCACAATTTACCTTCTCACCTGTAGTAAGCACAATTCCTTTAAAGCAGGGGTCCCCAATACCGGGGGGGTGGACCGATACCAGTGCTCGGCCTGTTAGGAACCGGGCCGCACAGCACGAGGTGAGTGGCAGGCGAGCGAGCGAAAGCTTCATCTGCCGCCCTGCATCGCTCTCCATCACTTGCATTACCGCCTGGACCCTCCCTCCCTCCCCCCGCCCCG
>NW_006780910.1:526179-528328 GCF_000442215.2 Lipotes vexillifer | reverse complement strand
GATCCCCGCCCCCATCCGTGGAAAAATTGTCTTCCACGAAACCCGTCCCGGTGCCAAAAAGTTTGGGGACCGCTGCTTTAAAGAATAGGTTCAGAGTGATAAGCAATTGCAGAGAAGATGGATTCTAGCCCTCCAGGGTATATACAACTCTTCTCTATAACATTATTCATAATTGTTCAGGGTACTCTTTCACAATATTTGTTTTGTATATTTCTTGCACATTGTTGCTTTTGTGACAACAATCTCTAAATAATAGAACATTTATGAAAAACAAAGAGACAAGGAGATGTGCTCCTCTGAGAGGAGACTTCCAGAAGAAGGAAATGATACTGCAGGAAGCATAATACCTGCTCATTTTCAGGTTTGTCGAAACGGATGAAAGGTGAATGGTGATTCGCTTGAACTGCTGTTTGTATTTTTCTCAGATCATTCTTAGGAGGTGGGTGATGCCCAATGAGAGTAAGTGGATCGGTCTCTTTCATGGAGGTTATTAAAATTAGTGCATACTTTGGATGCCTATGGTTTATTCTTCCCAGAAGCAAATTAAGGAATATTTATTAAAGAAGAAATAAACTTAGTCTTCTCTGAGGCCTCTTTATTCCTAAAGGTCCTCAAAGAAATGTCAGCTGCATCCTGTCCTTTTCTGCAATGACATTTCAAATGGAGAGAGTGCTGGCAAAAGGCTGATTTCCACTATTCCTTGTGAGTTGTCAGGGGAGAGTGGAGTTTGGACTTCGAAAGAAGTGATCAGGAATGTATATTCCTTTGTGTTTTTGAGTTTCTCCCTTATGTGTCTGTTTTCAAAATTGCAGCCCTTGGGTTTCTTTGAAAAGTCACTCATCCTATCTCACACACACACACACACATACACACACACACACACACACACACACACCATTCCTTTGACCTCTAAGAGATTTTATGAAAGATGAGTTGGGGCTGAGTTAAGGTCTCTGCCAACGAAGGCACAGAGAACATATCTGAAGGAGAACGTGTTTTATTTTTTATTTATTTTTTTTTTCCCTTGCGTTATGCGGGCCTCTCACTGTCGTGGCCTCTCCCATTTGCGGAGCACAGGCTCCGGACGCGCAGGCTCAGCGGCCATGGCTCACGGGCCCAGCCGCTCCGCGGCACGTGGGATCCTCCCGAAACGGGGCACGAACCCGCGTCTCCTGCATCGGCAGGCGGACTCTCAAGCACTGCGCCACCAGGGAAGCCCAGGAGAACGTGTTTTAAATCTGTTTCTTAGAGAGCCTCCAGCCACTGGCGCCACCCAGAAGTAGAGAGTCAGCCTGGAACAACAGCATTACTTGCAAAGGGTAACTGTTGGCCTAGGAAGGCTTTCAATCTCCTCCAGTGTCCAAATACTCCCCACGCCGCCAGCCCTAAAGCTGTGGAGCCCAATGAGCTCTGTTTCTTTGGCCTAACAAAAAATCAAATTTCCAGCAGAAACGAACACACCATCGTAAAGCAATTATACTCCAGTAAAGATGTTTTTAAAACAAGAAATAGATGATCTTTGTGGAACTATATTTATGGACAAGAATTTTGCCCCTTAAACAGAATAAAAATTAACTATCTAAAATTGGCAAAAAAAAAAAAATCAAATTTCCGAGTGAGGAAGGAGGAAACAGAACCTTTCCCAAACTTTCCATTCTCAGAATGTCCCGGCGAAAGGGAGAAAAAAATCGCTTCCCAGCGCAAAGGGCAGGCTGGGATTATAAAAGAGCAGTTTTATGACAGCGAAGTGCCAGGTAAGAGAGCTAGAACGTGCCTGAGGCTGGAGCTGAGGGAGGGAAAGACTATAGGCACCTCCCTAAGCCGCGTTTCTCAGCACCGTGGACAGTACCCACACCCAGCACGGAAATGACTGGCCTGGAAGAGGATGGAAAAGCCCGAAGTCTATCCTTTTACTGAGCAAAAAAGTAAGGAGGGGTAAAGAGTCTAGAAGGAGTAAGTACAAAGATCAAGAGGCATGACTCTGATGGTAGTCTTCCTCATTACAGACTCTGAATAAATTTTGGCTGAATATTGGAAAGGCAAATTGGACAAGTGTGATGTGGTCCCCTTGGTGACAACGTCCAGTGTTTTGCACTTTATACAAATGAAAGTTGGCTATCGTGTTTTCGTTAGTGGTGCACTCCCACAT
>NW_006780910.1:440862-526169 GCF_000442215.2 Lipotes vexillifer | reverse complement strand
TTGACATCGGAAGATGTAGCATCTTTCAGTAGCACTGCTCTGGCGACCCCAATTCAAGTGCCAGTTTTTCCATCAAGTTGAACCTACTTGGACAGACTCTTAATCTCCCTGAGTCTCAATTTCCTCCTCTGTAAAATGGGGAAGAGAAATGCCTACCTTATAAGATTGTCACAAAAATCA
The DNA here is from genome assembly GCF_000442215.2 of Lipotes vexillifer. Classification (NCBI taxonomy): domain Eukaryota; kingdom Metazoa; phylum Chordata; class Mammalia; order Artiodactyla; family Lipotidae; genus Lipotes; species Lipotes vexillifer. The sequence continues at coordinate 525,989 of NW_006780910.1, read as the reverse complement.
AACAACATATTTTGTTTATAGATGCCTCTCAACCACTTTCAGTAACATTCTAACAATTTTAAATGTTTATTATGCTAGCATAAAGCACAAATGAACTCCCATAAGAACTGGTTATCATTATTATGGTTGTTTGGGTCCAGCAAAATGATCCCAATTGACCCATCATTCCAAAGAGATGGATGATTGTGGAGGTGCCCTACATAAAGACTCTTTGGCTTACACTTGAGAAAGGAGTTTGACGAAAGCAGAATTTAAACCTTTCAACACAATCCAGCTGTATATACTATATACATTAAAGCTGTGAAGCTAAAACTATATCTTGAAAAAGATAACTTTGGAGGTTGAGATGGAAATTTCCTGTTTAAAGCTCGCAATAGACCTTCACGCCTTTAATCCCATTTCTGACATTCCCACACCATTGTGTGTTCTCTTTTTCCTTCTGGACCTATGGCATTACCAGCACTCTTTTAAACCATAACCTCCAAAAAGCCAGCATTTACTCTGCTGCTAATGCCACTCTTTTCTGCTGGGGATATCATGTTGTGCTCATTCTCTGAAATGGTTAACATAAACGAAATTGTCTTGAAAATCATCATTCTCTAGATATGTTGTTTTACTGAGGAACCAACACAAGAAAACCTACCTTCACTTTGCTGCCCAATTTTAAGGTCGCCTTGGGACATGAGAGTTGGCAGGCTTTTTGTCTTTCCAGGGCCAGAAAGTAGAGCCCAATTTTTAAAATAAAAGTAGTTGGTACTATGGTCAAGCCATCTCCCGCTCTGAACATTTTGCTCCAAAGCCGACCCAAGAAACAGCCAATGTAGAGGGCCAAATGGAAATAACAATTCTTGCAAAACAGAAGAGAATGAATTAGTCCCTCAGAGATGCGGACGTTGTAAGAAGGCATCCTCGTAAAAAGATCGTAGGATAAATGTCTCCAAAATCTGCCATCGGCTGTATACTTTGACAGAGGGAAGAGAGAATCAACCAATATACAAAGCTTTAAAACGCAATTTATTACACTTTTCGGGTTTTATTCAACAAGTATTTATTTGCCTGTCTACTTCCTGCTCAGCCCAGGACCAGGCGCATTAAAATGATTACTGCGAGGGCAACGCGGCAGTTGGTTTAGCCGGTATGTTTCCACCTTTGCACAACCCCATTTCCAAACCTCCTTTTCTCTTCCCTCCCAGGAGCTCGCCGAACTAAAAGGGAGCCACTTCTCGTGTTTTAGTCCTGGCTCAGATTCAGCTCGGACGGAACCGAAACACACGCTCCATTTTTAAGGGGTTCAAACCTCACCGATCCAAAGATCTAGTTTCTATTTGGTGAAATTAAAGTTGCATCCCCCGACACACAGACCAGGGCCGTGGGTTTTAAGCCAGTCCCAGACCCATTCCACCCTGCAGCATCCAGGACCAGGATGGCGGCTTGGGGATCACGAGTAAAGCAGGAAACGACCACGTGGCTACGCAGCCCTCACCTTCCGCTTTTCCGCCTGCACCGAGAGGCAGGGCAGGTAAGGGTGCGGGAGGTGGAATTGCCTCGAGGAGGAAGCAGGGTGAGAGGGTGGGAAGCGTCCACATCGTTTTAGCTCACAAGGGGAGATAGCACTGAGGGGGAAGTGAAAAGAAACTTTCAGATCCGCCCTGGCAATTGACACACGGTTGGGAGGGTGCGGAAACGCGGCACGCAGACTTCAATTAGCCCGCCTGCAAGCGGGTTAATTAAAACCATTTCCGGTACCACAGCCCCGGACTCCATCCGTTTTAGCGGAAGATGGGCGGGCTGCTGTTGGCCTTAAGTATCCGCGCGTTGAAGTCGGGCAGGACCACGGAGAGCTGCCGCCTCCAGCTCCTTCTGTCCTCCCAGCCCGGGGCAGTCTCCAGTTCCACCCGGGTGGACTGTGGCTCCGGAATCGGCCCTCTCTTGCTCTGCTCTCCCCACCAGCGCAGGTGACTTCTGGGAGCCTGGAGTCCCGCCTTGAACTAAGTGTCCTATGAAGGGTCAGAACCAGAGAGCCAAGAAGGGGCGCCCCATGAGTACCGAGGTCTGCAGCGCTGGGAGCTCAGCTTCCGCGCCCGAGAGGCAGCACCCAGGGAGATGACAGAGGGGAAAAGGCGGCCTCAGGGCCTAGGAGACGACAGGGCGAAGGTGACCTTGCTTTTCTCCCCGAGGGCGGCTGCCTTGTCAAAGGCTGCCCAAGTCATCAAGGTATCCCTTCCCTTCAAAGTGAGGGAAGGGAGAGAGATGTGCTGGAAGCCTCTCTGTGCAGTGGAGCTGAGAGAGATTTCCCAGCTGAGCTTTCCCAGGTAAGCTCAGTCCCTCCGTTTCCCCCTCCACACCCCATCCCTCTTAACACGGCTCTTTGTGGGGAGGGGTGGCCAGGTGTGGAATTCCCTCACCCGTATTAGTCTTTCGTCCCAGTGTCCCCATTTCGACAACCACTGGGTGATTGCCCCACGCCCACCTCCTCTCTTTCCAGATCCCACGATCCCCAGGTCCTGTAGAAAGAACTGAGAGGGAGGTCTGGTTACCAGGGCCCAGCTGGGGGTTGAGGTCTGGGGGTTCTTGCCTTTTGTTGGAAGGTGGGAAGAGGACGTGAGATCCTTCTGCTTCAGATTGGCCTTCTCTGCTGGCTTCCATTCTAAGTGTAGAGGCAGAGCTCAAGGGGAAAAAGGCTTCCTGTTCGTCCAAGACTAAAGAAGCTTTCCACAGATAGAACCTTTGTTCAAGGAGCTGGAGCTTTCTTTGTGTGTGTGTGGGGGGGGGGGGGTCGGTGGGTGGCAGGAAGCACAGGAAGCATATTTCAATTCAACTGAGCACCATCTTCTAAGGTTTTGATCTCTGCGAACCCCAAAAGTACTCAGGGCTGGCCCAGGAGACAGTGGCCAGGGTGGAAGGCTGGGGGGTAGGGAGAGACAAGGGAGGAGGGAGGAGGGAAGATGCCCACTGGATTTTCTTCCCGGTTGGGTGTCAGAATGGGAATGCAGCCATACTCTTGCCTTTAGGGATTTTTAATTTAAATTATTGCTACTGGTTGTGGGCATCTAAACTAGAATCAGAAGCAGGAAGTATTTGTGGAAGGGAGTCTAGGACTCTGAAAAGAAAATATTCAGTTAAGCTTTATTTGGGTGGTTCAAGGGGGCTGGAAATCCCAACCATCTGACACCTTCAGGCAAGTGCTAAATGCTCTAAAAAAAAGCATGAATTGGGCAATGTAAAAAAATACACCAAGACGATTTCTGTAGCACTTTTTGTATTAATAAATATTTTGAAACAAGCCAAATGTCCATCGATAACAGATTGTTTAGATAAACTATAATCTATATACTGGAGCATTGTGCAGGGGCTCAAAATAAAATGAGGTAAATCTGTAAATACTGACTATCAGGGAAGTCTAGGAGATGTGGTTAAGTGAAAAAAAAAGCATGATCACATTTTCATTTTTTTTAAAAAAGGCTGTCAATGGTGTACATGCATGTACTTAGTTGATAGGTATACTTTTATGATCACAGAGGGAAAAAAAAAGACTCGTGAGCACAGAATGTTGACAGTGGTTACTTCTGAGGCTGGGATGGGGGTCAGAGACTGCTCTCATTCTTTACCTTATATAGTGGTTTTAAGAAAAGAAAAAAATGGTGCAATTAAAGACAAAATTTCAACTTTTTCGGTTGATTTTATTTTCTTTATTTCAGTATGTTCTGTAAAAACAAATACCACTGAAATGAGAAAAAACAAGTACATGAAGATGTCAATTACTGATACATCTCTCCCTTTTAGTCCTTGGAAACAAAGATCCGCTGTCTAGAATCCAAACCTGCTCCCAAGGCTAAGGGTGCTTTGTCCCAGCTGGAAATTTACATGAATATGACATTTCTAAGTTCAGTGTCAGCCTATCTATTTATGTCTTAAAACAAGAGCTCAGAAATACAGAAGTTCGCCCAGAGGCATATCATTGTATTTCCTTGTTCATAGTTTCTGAATCAAAACTGAGTAGAGAGACTGTTTCCTTGGATTGGCTATACTCACTAACTTTGTCTCTTTTTAAAGGTAGTTCCTGGAATTGCCAAGTGCCACAGCCTACTCAAAACTTTGTTCTTGTAAATCTTTCTGACTAAGAAGACAGCAGAACATAGTGATTAAGCAAGGGAGTCAAGTCAGTTTGAAACTTGGGTTTTCCCATTCACTGAATATATGTCCTCAAGCAAATTATTACCACCTTGTGCTTCTGTTTCCTCATCAGTAAGATGGGAATACAACAGGAAATGCCTCATGGGTAAACCTCTAAAGAGTTTAGGAGAGTGCTAAGTGGCAGCATTAATTATCAATAACCCTGCCTAGAAAAATGCTAATCAAGGGGCAACAAAAAACTGTTGGCAGCAACTTGGATTTTTTTTTTTTCTGGATAAAAATACCCAGCATAACCAAGAGGGATGGAGCTAGAGAAATGGGAATTGATTAAGGAGATTGAAGCTACAGTCTGCCTACTTAGATGCAATAAGATAATGGGTTTTAGTGTCAGACCCACTGGATTCAACTCCTGGCTTTACCATTTACCAGCTATTTACATACGAGCGCAATTATGTTACCTTTCTGTACCTTTCGTTAATTCCAAAATGACAACAATAATAGTGCCCACTTTATACAGTGGCTGTGATAATTGAGGCTAATCATTAAGAAGTGTTAGCTACTATGTTTCTCTTGCCCTCTAACAGCAAAATTGCTTAAACACTGTCAGTGATCCGCCCATATCCCTGTGCCCTATCCACTTCAGTGCAGGAAGGCTGACTCCCAGCTGCCAGCTCCTGCATTTCTTTTCCTGAAAGTTTTAACTGGATTCTAAGGCACTTTGCCTGCCCTATGGTAGAACAGAAATGCCTAGAAATTAATAACCCTCCATCAGCCTTCTACCGATGACCAATAAGAGTTGGTAGAGAGGATTTTTTTTTTAATGTATATATACACTGGCTCTCAGAGTTTCTTCAGTGAGGTTAAGCTCAGTTGCCTACAGTAAGAGCTGCTCGATAACACTCCCTTTAATGATTGCCTTTCCTTCTCCATCTCTCTTTCCTAGATTTCTGTCTTCAGTTCCTAAACTATTTGCACTAGAATCCTTTTCTCGGGCTCTTCTTTGGGGAGAACCCAAAGTAGGAGAGGGCTATAGTGTTTCAGTGATGACTATGGTAGTGCCATGTGATGCTCATATGAGCTTCCATATTTTCTTCCACAATCACCATCCTTAAACCTTATTCCATGACATAATTGCCCTCGCTTTACTCATATGTCTTCATTTCTCTTTCTTAAATTTGCTTGGATTCCAAGGAAAATAATAAGCTCTCGACAACCGCCACCATCTGGCAACCAAGCATGGACACAGTTTGGACCACTATCACCCTGTTTGTCTGAAATTCATTCCAGAGCTTACAATTTACACTCTCCAAAGTTCTAGAATAGGACCCCAGGCAGGCTTCTCATCCGCACTGAGAATAAATACAATTATCGTCCCTGGCATGCAGGAATCTGTCATGTAGGCAGACCCCTATCTTTCCTAATAATAAGACTGGAAATGTGAATGTGGATTTAGGCCAATGTATATGTACTGCACAAACTCTAACCCCAGATGTACAGATAAAGGGAAATTGAACTCTCTTGTTCATTTCCTTCCTTCATGGGAAGGAAAAATTCCACATAGTAGAGTTGGTAGCCTGTAGTCAGACAGGCTGAGATTTCATCCTGGCTCTTTCACAACCAGCTGTGTAACCTTGAGAAATTTATTTAATCTTGCTAAACTTTGGTTTTCCTCATTTGCAAATTGAGGATAATCATACATACATAGCTCACAGGGGTTTTTTTAGCAATTAAATATGCTAATACATATTAAGTACATAACACAATGGCATATAGTGTCTAAGTATACAATAAATTTACAGAATCTGGACACGGGAAGGAGACCATAGACATCCTGCAGCACAGCATTCCTCTGAGATAAAGGGAGGTAACAGTCTACAGCACACATATTTGGCTTCAGCAAGCAAATGCAGTCATTTGTTCAGCACGTGTTAGATATGATTGTTGGTGCCGGTGCTGCTGTTGGAACTACAGGCGAAAGGTAGAGCTAATTGATGGAAGGTATTAAGGCTACAGGCCAGTGCAGAGCCTATTCATTTTCACCCAGCAAGTGGCCATAGGTAACACCTAACACCAGCTGAAAAAAGGAGACCATCTCTCTTCTCCAGGCCAAGAATGTGGGCAGGGACCTAGCTACCTTGGAAGGGGAGGCAGGGCTCCCTGGGTGCAGTTTGCCAGAGGGAAGAGTGGGTTTCACTAGTGTGGTTGAGATGGAAGTACATAGGAACAGAGAAGGAGCATGGCTTCTGCCTCGACACACTTACCGGGTAGAAATCTTGATTGGCCGGTTGATCATTTCCCAGGATAGAATGAGTATCCATAATATGCAGGTCCCATTGCTGCTGGTGGAACATATACTGGCATCTGCCCTAGTAATTTCTGCCCCTTATCTCCAAAGCCCCACATTTGAGGCCCTATTCAGAGTGAACTGCTGGAATTCTTTCAGAAATTTTAACCCAAATAAAGCTGCACTGCCTTATGGCCTATCTTATCACAGTATTGCTTTCTAAAGAAACATCATACTGGTGGTACAGAAGCACTGTTGAGCAATTTAATTCCTTACTGGAATCTTTGGAAAGGGCATCTAAAGGAAACTATTTCTTTCCTTACAACAAAATACCCTGATACTCCACAAACTTCTCTCCTTTCTCTCTCCTGTACTTAATATCTCTCAAACACACACCCCGTGAAATTTTTCTTTCTCTCTCTCGTATTTACCTTCCTATCTCCTTCCAAATTTCTGGCTCTAAAGATAACATAGTATCATGGTTCAAAGCACAATCTCTGGAATCAGACTGACTAGCTTTGAACCCTAGCACTGCCATTGTTTGTTTGTGGCCTTGGACAAGTTGCCTAATAACATTATTTGACATATATTGACTTTTACCTTGTGCCAGGCAGGTTTTAAGTAACTTGCCCAAGGTGACTTAGCTAGTTAGTGACAAAGACAGGACTTGAGCTCAGGTGGCTTGACTCAAAAGCCCATACTATTTGAGGCTATACTACTCTTCTATGCTATGCCTCAGTTTTTCATCTTTAAAATGGGGATAAATATAACACCTCCTCATGGCAGGGAAGGCAATGTACTTGTGAGTGGTAAAGCTGTAAGTACATTAATTTCCTCAATTGAAGTTCAGAGAAGCTAAGTTACTTTCCTAGTACTGTAGTCACATTAGTAAATTGCTAAAGCAGGCTAGATTTAAATTTAAATCTATACTGCTTCTGGACTAGGCATTCAAACCCATACTCAGCCATCTTTTAATGATGTGATATTGAGCATGTTTCTCTACCTCCCTGGGCTTCAGTTTCCTCATCTTTAAATTAAGGATGATAAAACCAGTCCTGTCCACCTCACAAAGCCAGGGTAAGAATAAAACTCAGATATGACAATGCAACTTGTAGACCTTCAAACGGCAAGGGAATGTAAGTTAAGGTACCATTGGAGCCTTCTAGAAGCTGTGGCACACAGTAGGGAAATGAACAAAGTTTGGTGGATATACCAGACACCCTAAAATTACCCAAGGACACCATAGATGGCCTTTCAGTCTACTGGGAGATCTATCAAGAAGACCTACTGAGGAGCGGACAGGGGAGGGCTGCCAAGGTATCTGAGGCCAGAGGTATAGGAGAATCAGAGAGCTGCCCCTGCTTCACATTTGAGGATGGGAAGAGAATCTCTGTTTTACTGAAGCAACAGTGTACTTCCAAGAGGTTACTTATGGAGAAGAAAGAAGCTTCAACAGTTGAGCTCCTGGAGAACCCAGCCACCTATACATCCAATCTTCCCTCATCCCCTGTCCTAACAGAATCACTAGGATTGCCTCCCCTTAGGGACCAGGTTGCCTCAGCCATTTGTTCAAAAAATATTTATTAACTACCTATTATGTGCCAGGACATTATTCCAAAGAATGCAAACAAGTTTCCTGCTTTTGTGACGTCTGCATCCTGACATATGGGTAAGGAGGCAGGAGGGGAGACATAAAATAAAGAATGCAATTATTGGGCTGGCCAAAAGATTCGTTCAAGTTTTTCCATACCATCTTATGGAAAAAACCTGAACGAACCTTTTGGCCAACCCAATTTTTTGTGTGATAAGGGCTATGAAGAAAATAAACATCTGATAGTTCATTAAAATAATTTCTGATGATAGATCACTCTATACTTTTGGCAAATAATCTGAAGATGTTCAGATAATTGAGGGACATTACTATAATAAACCTTATATTCTCATTTGCCTACTTACATCAATAAGGTTTCTCAGTATCTACAGCTATAAAATTTTTTAAAACACACAAATAGAATCAATACTGGTTCCTGACTCATTCTAGCAATAAGAAAACTAGCTCTATATGAGCTAATGGAGGTAGAAAAAAACCGCTCGTTTATCTAATTCATAAATGCATTTCCAATTAAAGTGAACTTTTGTAGATTTTAACTATTTATAAATTGTGTATTAATAATATTTGTACATTTTGCTCAATCCAAAAGAAATATTTTAACCCTTAGGATCTTATAGTTGCAGGACATTTTTTAAAAAACATACTTACTTTTAAGTTATATTCATATTTTTATTGCAAAGATCAATAAAATGCTTTAAGAAATGAAGTACCCTGCCTTAGGATAAAATTCTGCATGCAATATGGAATGGAAATGCGACTTTTGTAAAAAACAGAAAGATATAAATTCTCTAACTATGCGCAAAGTGTTTATTCACATATTTTGAATGGATTATGAAGAGTACCAAACTGCAGTGGAATTCAGATTTCATTGGATACCTATAGAAGTAGGGTCTACACTTTTATTTTAAATGTCAATATTTTAATACACCAGGAAGTAAATTCTTTGCAACATATGATAATATATATATATATACACACACATATAGGCTATATGGTTTTAAAGAATTCTTTTAGGGAGTGTGTGAGATAAAAGTTTATGAATAAAGACTGTGTTATCTGTAGGCTGCCTTATATTTAGTGGCCCCTAGAGGGAGTCCCTTCCCAGTTCCACTTGAGGACAGCTTAGAAGGGTAGAGAACTCTTACTTGCACTGATTGTTCCATAAATTATTAGAAAGACCCTGGATGGAAAATTCACTGGGAGGGAAAGGCCGCATAGTGGAAACAGCACTAGATCTAATGTGAGTCTTGAGTCTCCTCGTAACTAGCTCTTTGGCTCTCTGAACCATAGGCTTCCCCATTTGAAATATGGGCATAAAACCTACTGTCCCTAATCCACAGTGTGCTGGAATATAGTGATAAAGAACACAGACCCCAGGATCTGACTGCCTGAGTTCAAATCCAGCTTTGCCGCTTACCAGCCGGGTGACTTGAAGTATGTATTTTATACCTCTGTGCCTTCTGTCTGTCATTTAAAAGCATAATCCTAAAAAGCATAATAGGATCAACAATAGTACCTACTAAATAGAGTTGCTGTGATGATTAACCAAATTAATATTTATAGATAGAGTGCTTTGAATAACCCTGGCACATAGCTATTATTAGTACATATTACCTTAGTTATTACTATTATTATAATCATTCACATGTTTACTGACATGTAAAATCAAATGGGCCCTATGGCTGCTACACAAATAAAAGAAATACGGATAAAACTATATTTGTTGTGGTGCTTTCAGCAGCAAATTACAAAGCAAAACTGACTAAAACTGGCTTAACCTATAAGAGGATTTATAATTTCCCATAACAGTAAGTCCACAGATGTGACAATCGGGGCTCCAGTGACATTACTTTGGCTTTGCCCTATGAGTGTGTTTTGTCTTTACAATGACATCCTTCATGCTCACGGGATGGTTACTGAAAGAAGCTGAAGACTTGTTCTTTCCCTTCCACAATGGTCTGAATGTTTGTGTCCCCCCCAAATTCGTATGTTGAAACCCTCACCCCCAGAGATGATAGTATGAGGACATGGGGCCCTTGGGAGGTGCTTGGGTCATGAGGGTGGAGCCCTCATGAATGGGACTAGTGTCCCTATAAAAGAGACCCCACAGAGATCCATCTCGCCTTCCACTATGTGAGGAAACAGCTAGAAAATGCCAGCTATGACCCAGAAAGAGGGCTTGCACAGAACCCTCTCACTAGAACTCTGGCGCCTTGATCTCAGACTTCCCAGCCTCCAGAACTGTGAGAAATACACTTCTGTTGTTTATAAGCTCCCCAGTCTGTGGTGTTTTCTTACAGCAGCCTGGACAGAGTAAGAAACACCTTCCATCTGATTGGCCTACGTAAGATAGGTGCCCATCTCTGGATCAAAAACGTTTGTTAAGGGAGTACCATGCACTGACTGCCTCAATCCTGGTTGTCTGAACTGATTGCTGGCAAATGGGATACTGTGACTAGATTAGACTAATCAGGATCCAGCCCCTGAAACTGGAGATGTGAGTCACGTGATGTCTTAGTCAGGGTCCCAGCAGGAAGCAGATGACATATTAAAACTAGGTAAATGAGGAAAATTTAATAAAGTGACTGTTTATGAAGTTGTGGGCCAAGTTGAAGGAACTCAGCAAGGGATGGTGCAGTGCCCAGGGGCTAGCAACTACAAAGAGCCACTACTGCCCCTCAGCCTGAGGAGTAGCGAGCTCTTATTAGAGCATACACACAGGGAATGGGATGGAGAGGGCTAACCAAGAGGATCTTTGTCTGTTTATAAAGGAATGCTGTCTACCTGCAGCTACTTAGCCACGGATGAAGCCAACAGAATAAATACCCCAACCTTACTCATCTTCCAGTTGCTGAAAGCCACAGTACCAGGAGCCATTAATGCCATCAATGCATATGCCCATCACCAGGTCAGGCACCCAGGCCCTAGGTCAGAATGGAGAGGGAGAAAATGCGGCTGGAGGAGCAATTGGAGGAGTGCTGAGCACACTCGGACTGCTCAAGGGAGGGGAATGATACCCAAACAAAACCATGTCCCGGTAGGAAAGAAGAAAGGAAATGCTGGATAGAGAACGAACAGGATTCACCAGAAGTACCCTTGTTCAGAATAACGTTGTTCTGGGGACTTCCCTGGCCGTCCAGCGGTTAATACTTTGCCTTTCAATGCAGGCGGTGCAGGTTCAATCCCTGGTCGGGGAGCTAAGATTCCACATGCCTCATGGCCAAAAAACCAAAACATAAAACAGAAGCAGTATTGTAACAAATTCAATAAAGACATTAAAAATGGTTCATATCAAAAAAAAATCTTAAAAAAATAACATTGTTTTCTTTCTTTTTCAAATATAGATTATCTAAAATTGCAAACATCTCTTATTTGTAAGTAAAATGCATCCCCAAGGGAGCTGCACAAGAAGATAACAAAAGACTGAGCTGCCACTACTTGATGAGGGATACAGGAAAGGGGGATGTACTGACCTTTCAAAGAAAAGTGAAGAAATCCATTCCCCTAAGGGATTGCAAAGAGAAGTGCCTGTTCCCTTGATAAAGCCAAAGAGGGCAAGCCTAATGAGGCCTAAGCCAGTTACATGGTGTAATTTACTGAATGGGGTTGGCTGCCTTGCAATGTTTCAAAGCAATTTTTTTGTAATGCATGATTAGTAGGAAAGGATTTGGATGTTGCCATTTTCCAAAGAAAACTTAACTACACTTAGTAATACAGAAAAATATTCTCCTTGGAAATTCTCATGTTTCTAGGCAAAGCGGTATCTCAAGTCAGAATTTACACAATGTATTATTGCCTAATGTATGAGGATTAATTCAGAACTAAATGTCAAGATAGACCATCCCTAAGGGACTCCAAGAGTAAGTGGCAACATCAAGTGCCCATCAAGGGCAAGGAGAGTCTACACCAGTGGTTCTCAACACTAGCTGCACATTAAAACTACTTGGGGAGCTTTAATTGTTTTCTACACCCAGACTCCTCCCTAGAGCAATTAAATAAGAATCTTTCAGTGAGGTCCAGGAATTGGTACTTTTTGAAAAGCTCTCCGAGTGATTATACTTATATCTCTGGTAGAGGCAGCATGCCCAAATCAATCAGATCACTTGCTTTGCTGGTTAATTCATCAGTTCAATCCAAATAGCTATCCTGGAATGTGGTTGTGCCTTGCTGTGTCTTGCAGCCAGGTATTAAGGCCTTACAATATAAGGGTTGGGAGCGGGGGCTCTGAGATCAGGCTGCCTGGGTCAAATTCTGAGTCCACTCATGGGCTTATGACTTTGGGAAAGTCATTTAACACTTTTGGACCTTAGTTTCATAATCTGTAAAATAGGGGAGGGGCAATGGTAGGAATTACAACATAGACTGTTTTGAGGATTAACTTAGAAATAAGTTCATGTTTATGAAGGTTTTAGTGCAGTGCCCGGCACAGAGTGACTCTCAGTAAATAAATGCAAACTATCATTAATGTGTCTAGATTTCAGCCAACTGGATGTCTCAGAAGTATCCCCACATTCTGCCCAGTTGGCTTTCTGGAGTTCTCGATGGAATGGGCTTGGTTAAAGCAGTTGATCCTTCCAACTCAAAGTCTAAGGGTCTATGAGTTGCTTTGGGGGGTCACTCTGCGTGAAAGGCAAGGACGTTAACAATTAACAAGTAGCAAACGACTATTATTCCAGCCAATGGTAGTCACTATTTATTTAATGTGCCAGGCACCATGTTAGGCACTTTACATCTTTTCTCACTTAATCCTCACAAGAATCCTACAAAAATAGGAAGTATCCCCCATTCTGCTGATGAGGATCCTTTGGCCCAGAGAGGGTGAGTAACTTTCCCAAGATTATCCAGCTACAAATCGACTGAATTAAGATTTGAACTCAGGTCTTTCTGACTTTGTAGCTCATCCTTTGTCAACTGGGCCATGCTGCCTCTCTTGAATGACACTCCTCAACACTAGGACTGCTGTAAATTCTTCTTCTAGAACGAATGGAACCATGTCCCAAGGATGGAGCTTTCTCAGCTAGTCTCTTCCTTTCTAGGATAACACAGATCTGGAGCACAGAAGCTAAGGGCATACATTAAGGCTTTGGGCTACAGAGAGTAAGCAAACCACCCAGGCAGTGTTCCTGGGTCCAGAGCTTTTCCTGGAAAGAGAATTAGTTTCCTCATGGGAATATTTTTTATCTTGTAGGATGAGCCAGCACGTAGTGGTGCTCCGTGGAGAAGAGAGGGCAGTGTCCACTGGTGCTGTTCTGCTGAAGACCCACTCTCATGGCATTCAGCAGTGGAGGGTGATTAGTGGGTGGATTAGCTGCTTGCAGCCCATCTCTAAGATATGAATATGAATCAATGCATAACCGCTGAGATCCTGCTACTTACCTACCACTGGGCAGGGCTTCAAGCCATTGTGATCCCACTTGCCCCTGCCCCAAGTATAGACACTTGGCAACACATACATTTTTCCTAATTTTGAAAAGTGCTTGTGCGAAAGTTCTCGAAAAGGTAACATTTTAAATCACATTTACATATTTTTAACTAACCTCACTGCAAAGACAAAATAATAATAATAGCCTAGTTTTATTGAGAGTTTTTATGTGCCAAGCTTTACATGTATTATTAACCCATTGAAGGGTTAATAATTATCGGGTTAATTAACCCAATGCCCTGTGAGGTACTGATCCAGTCTTTCAGCTGATGAGTTTGTAGCCCAGAGAGGTTAAGTAATTGCCTGGTGGATTCTGTGGTAGGTCTCTGGTATCTATCAGGTCCCGGCAGGAAACAGAAGAGATACTCAAACTGGGTAAATGCGGAAGAGTTTAATATTGGCACTAGATACGCTAGATAGTGTGGGCAAGGTATAAGGAAATTGAAAAAGGTTAGGCAGTACCTTGGCCCTAGGCATAAAAGGAAGGACATCTGCCAGGAGCTATGACTTTGAGTGGGGAGAGGTAGCCAGGCCTCATGGCCCAGCATGGAGGGAGCTGGGAGGACAAATACCCCCAATTACTCTCTTTCCGCCTACCTCTCTCCAGTGTCCTGCAGTGCTTTCCATCAGCTGAACCCAAATGGAAGTCAGAAGACAAGAGGTCCTTGATTCAGTCCATCCAGGTTGACTTCCCTGGGGCACAAGACAGGATGGAGAACATTAGAGAATGGATCTGGAGGCGAAAACAGAAAATACTGAGCGCACATGTGATCTCAGTTTGGATAATTAACTCTTCTCTTTCTAGAATTTGAGATTGGAAACAGACACAGAAACTGTCCTTAAAAAGGAACACTGTTAATGGTTCATGACATAATGTCCGTGAATTTCTGCTGCTGAGGAATCTTGAGCTTTTCTGCTTCCATTCCTTCTACACATCGGCTGCTCAGCAATCCAGGATGTTTCTGACAAGTCTCTGATTTCTGCTTAACCCAATCAAAGTCATTTAGTGTGGCTTGTAACAAAAGGTCCCTAATGAAACAATGCCCAAGTTTTCTCTCAGTCATCCTAGCCCTCTCTAGTGTTGGCATTTAGATCACTGCATTTATGTCTATTTTCCCAACTGTGCTCAAGAAAAGAACTTATGTAGGGGGCTTCCCTGGTGGCACAGGGGTTGAGAGTCCTCCTGCCGATGCAGGGGACGCGGGTTCGTGCCCCGGTCCGGGAGGATCCTACATGCCGCGGAGCGGCTGGGCCCGTGAGCCACGGCCGCTGAGCCTGCGCGTCCGGAGCCTGTGCTCCGCAAAGGGAGAGGCCACAGCAGTGAGAGGCCCGCGTACCGCAAAAACAAAAAAAAGAAAGAAAGAAAAGAATTTATGTGGAAGAAGAGGAGGAGGAGGAAGGAGGGGGGGAGGGAAAAGGAGGAGAAAGAGAACAAGAATGATTTTAAGAACTTGGAAAGTAGGAACTTCTTTGATGTGCTCCTGTTGAGAACCACTGGTCCCATCATCCACCTTCTCATATAGCTCTTTCAGGAAAAACTTAATCACAGGGTTGTAAGTTTTTAGAGCTCGCTCTTCTGGTTAGTTGAATTTTCTATTTAACTGTTCAGCACCTTTGAATTTTAATTCTAGTTGATACCTTTGTTTAAATGCTATTAGCTTACTTCCCTTCATTAGTGTGTAGTGAATCATCCCAGAGAAAAAGATTCCAAGCCATATTATCTGACATTTTATATAGATCTGCAGCAGTTGCTTAAGATCCCTACAGAGCAGATTGGAGAGACACAACTCAGTTGGAGTTTCTGCCCCTCGTTGAGAGAAATCAACCAGGCAATCATTTATTCTGCAAACATTTGTTGATCACCTATGTTGCGCCTGCCTGGAGTGGTCCAATCAGGGCATATAAAAATGAAAACAATATCTTTTCATGGGAGGTGTCTTACAGCCTTAGCCCTTTAGTGTTCCCTCTGCCTGGTAATATCTATTTTACTCTCAGTATGTTAATAAAGAACTCTTTTTCAAATTATTTTAAGATATGTCTTGTAAAAAAAACATTTGTTTGTGTGTTTCACTTTGGCTTAACTGCACCCGTGGAGAGCTTGGTTCTTTCAACTCCAAGTTTCTGGCCAAGACCTTTCTGTCCACCTGGGGGCAGCATATCCTTACATAGAAAAGCACCTTGAAGGAAACGACTGGCTTTCTGAGCTCCTGGCTTTCAAACACAAGCCTTTCAAGAAGTGTTTCCCAAATGACTGCCCCAATAAATATTCAGTCTGAAGAATTATCCTTGAAGAAAGGGTTCCATAGTCAAATAAGTTTAGATACCTCTGGTTTAAGTAAAGTTCAAAGGTGTCTTCCCTGCAAGACCTCTCAGAAACTTTAAAATACTTTTGTGATAGAAAGTCAACACCAGGGCATGTTCACATTGTGCCTGGCACTGTGCGAAGTGCTTTACTTACATTGATATATTTAATCCTCACAGCCATCCTATGAGCAGGCACTAATACAATTCTTCATTTTACAAATGAAGAAACAGAGGGGCAGAGCTCCTAAGTGGTAGCTGAGTTTCAAACACAGGCCATCTAGCTACAGAACTTGCATATTTGACCATTACACTATAATGTTTGCAATGTGAGACTCCAAGAGGAAGAATTTAATAGTCACTGTCTCCTACATTTATTTGGCTTTGGAACTCTTTTCTTCCTGCTGGTCAACATAGAGGACTGGTGTTTAACAGAACACGCTGTGAGAAATGCTTCCATAATGTGATGACAAATGCCATCCCTCTTTAAAATTTAACCTAAATATAAATCCACGGGCCCAGTATGTAACTGAATGGTTAACATTCAGTTGAATTCTGATTTGATGGGAAGGCTCCTGTCATGTTAATCTCTATTCTCAAAGCTAATGTCACTAAACCAAGACTAAAGTATGTATTTAAAGTATATCAAATACCAGTCAGAATTGAATTTTCTTGGGAAGAAAAATACAAAGTAGAGAGGTGAAACTAGAAAGCCACAGGCACAGAAGCTAAACAGAGTGTGGAATGTTCTGGGAAAATGAGGAAATGCTCACCTCTTCATGGGAATCCAAAACTAAGACTGAGATTCTAAATAATGTTGGAGAATTAGAACTGGAATAAGAATGGCACCTCTGACCAACACAGGCCATTTTAGAACGAAGCTAAAACAAAAAATGTCGCTCACCATCCAGTTATACAAGTATCAAATCAAATCATTAGCCGCTGCAGTCGTTGACCAACAGTTCACCCTGAAAGGAATTCAGGACAAAAAACAGGATGAGGCACTCTGTGCTTTGGAAAAACAGGCCCCTTAGAGAGTTGATGTATATCTCAGGAAGAATTTTAGTGAACCCAGATTCTTGCATCTTCCATAGAAACATAGAAACACTCTAAAATCATTAACTGAGATATCTATACCTTGTGACTAGCAGTAATATTTTACCGAGATTCATGCTTTACTACATGTATTCCCTAGTCAAAAATCATATATATACTGACTTCTCCTCTACCTGTTGGGGGCAGTTCCCTCAGAGCTATTGAGAGGCTGCTTTTCAGGCTATAGTCCTCAGTAAGATCCCTAAATAAAACCAAAACCCACAGCTCTTACATTGTGCGTTTTCCTTTCAGTGGACAGCTTTTGATGAGCACGAAGGGACCAGAGCAGACTTCTTTCCTTCTCCTGGAGGCTATGAAGATCCAAAGCCATACTACTGCTAAGGGCCCCTTATGCCCATCTGCCTCCTTGGCAAGTCCAGACGACTCAGTAAGTCTCTCTTGTTCTCAGATCTCCCGTTTTGGTTGACGATCCTGAGTTTTATTCTGTGGTGGATAAAGAGGTACTTGACGTAGTTGAAGGACACCGAGAAAGTCTTTGGTCATTTATAGGCAGTTATTATTTTAATAAAAATGCCTCTCTTCTAGAAGTTTCATAGAAAGGACTTTTTGACAAGTACAGGTTTCTGATAACTTTCAGATCGTACCACTGAACTGGATGAGAAATTACAGAGTTATAATGAAAACTCTGATGGCTTCGTAAAACTGTTGTCAGAAGATCAACAGGAATTAGTTATGTAAGGCTGAAACGATAATTTTATGACTTTTTGTCTAAAATATTACTGACTTTTCATCTTTGTTTTCCAGATACAAGGAAACATTTCCCCTTAAACTAATTATAGCTTACAACAATTTGGTAAATTATACTATTGTAAACAGAATTGAAACCTTTATCTTTTTCTCTCTACCTGACCCCTCCAGAATTGGAAACTCTTAGTGAGCATTCTTATTTTCATGGTAATATAGTTATTTGCACAAGTTCAATAAGAATCTGTTCTTCTTAGACATAATTGGGAACATTGGTTATGTCACCGTGGCTTTGATTGGAATGATATATTTGAGAATATACACAAAATCAAATATGACCAGACAGCTTCCAAGAACTAAGGTGGACTTTATGGAGCCATAAAGCCCCTTGGAAAAATGACCTGATACCTTGCTCACAGGGTTCCCAGCATCCTTACAAGGTGAATAGGAAGTTATTTCCTGGCAAATGCAAGAACCTCAAAATATTTTGGTGACCTCAAGAAGAGAGGAATTCACACAAATCTGTATGTACTGCAGGCAAAATCTGATGTCAAGTATTTGGCGTGGCTTTCTTTGCCTTGAGAGGCCTTTTAAAGTTCAATCTGAGATTCCTTATGAAAAGTTCCAGTAAAGCCAATTTAAAAGAGCCTATGATCAATTACACTTATATAAATAGTCAAACCAAGTTTATTGAAACCAGGCATATTTTGTGGAAAAATTTGTCTTAATTCAGCTCTATTTGATAAAAATGAGGGTTAATTTTAGAGAAAAAAAAATATTTCAGTGGATATTAAGTTCTAGTGTTGTTAATTGACTTTGCATTTTGGTGTTTACTGCCTAAACTCACTTCCTAGGTGGCTCCTTATAACTATGTTGCATTATTGTAAAGCTTAATTGAATTAGGAAAAACACATTCTAAGCTTGTTTTTGAAGCTTATCTATCTTTTATTTAAGGTAATTTATCTTTGGATGAAGATTAGATGCCCTATGACCTGCAACCAGGAGATTATGTGTATTGGAAAAGACATTGTTTAAAGGACTCCCTCCAACCTAGATGGAAGGGCCCTTATCATGTACTCTTAACTAGCTCATGTGCAGCGGAAAAAAAAAAAAAAAACAGCAGAAGGAAATTGGCACTTGGATTCATATTTCCCACATTAGAGGGGACCCAGCACTGGACTGGTCTGTAGAGAGGACTGCTGACCTCAAATTCACCTTAAAATAATGCTCAAACAGAGGAGAAATGACACCCATGCCAGGACCAGAAGATGACACCAGAAGTAGACAGCTATCCCAAGGTGCTGGACCTGACCCATATGATTATTTATAGTACTTTCTTGATTTCTTGGACATTTTGCCTATGAATCAAATGCTTTTCTATCATGGGCACGACCCTATGCAGAGCATAAAAATTAATCCAATTGTTGGGTTTATGGTCAATTATCTACATCTAGCACTTCTGGTTTACCATGGTGGATTTCTCCTCTCCAAGGCTCTGATTACATGGTCCTTAGAAAATTAGTTTTGAAGAAAGAAGTTATAGTTCTATTCAGGACACTATTGATATTATTAGATGAGATCCCCTCATTTGGCCAGTCAATCAAACTTTCTATGACTCTGGCCATAAATATGAAATTTCTTTAACAGTTACTCAAGCTAAAACAGAGCGATGAGCTAAGTTTCAGTCAAAAACCATAACCACCCATTTATTATGAGGGACTCTCCCTCAGTTATGGGATGGATACGTACAGGCTACAGTCATTTAAGTTTAAAGACCCCCCCTTATGTTAGAGCAGTTAGATCATACTAAGGATAATCAGCCTAATAACACTGGGAAATTGGGCTAGATCCCTTATGAACAATTCCAGTATATCATTACCCTTAAAAATAGCAGTGGGTACGGAACAGACTGGATCAGACAACCGGGGATATACTTGGCTGCATCTAATGGAAATTCTTGGCTTAACTTCTTGCTTATGACCTAATTTACGCTACCAGCTGTTATATACTGTATTCTGCCTGTTTTATAAGATTGTTGTTTCTTGTACTACCTAATGCATAACTGAGTCTCTGACAAAAATAATGATGACTAAGAGACTCAAAATGGTTGGCCAAATATATAGTTTGATATAAGATTAAAATTATTGTAATAGTGTAACTCTAGATGTGGGAAGAAGCAACAAGGGAGAATCATTTCCTGGACCATAACAGACTGGTAAGGCCGGTGGTCCAGAGACTCTTATGGCTACCATTAACAAGATCCAGTCCAGTCATAGCACATTGAGTGGCCTATCAAAGAAATCCTCACCTGACTTAGGAATTAGCCTTCACAGCACTGTGAAACAAATTGGTCATGAAACGCTTCCCACACCTTGGTCGAATTTATGACCAAAAGGGAGGACTGTAAAATAAAGAATGTTGCCCATCATCCTCTTCTACAAAGATTAAGTCATTAGCCACCACAGTTCCAGAACGACAGTACACCCTGAGAGGAATTCAGGACAAAAAACAGGGTGAGGCACTCTGTGATTTGTAAGAATAGGCCCCTTAGATGGATAGATGTATGTCTCGTGAAGAATTTTAATGAACTCAGATTCTTGCATCTTCCCACACATACAAACACTCTAAAGTCATTAACTGAGACATCTTTGTGACTAGCAGTAATCTTTTACCCAG
Organism: Lipotes vexillifer; assembly: GCF_000442215.2. Classification (NCBI taxonomy): domain Eukaryota; kingdom Metazoa; phylum Chordata; class Mammalia; order Artiodactyla; family Lipotidae; genus Lipotes; species Lipotes vexillifer. The sequence continues at coordinate 505,760 of NW_006780910.1, read as the reverse complement.
ATGTGTGCTTGCCTTCATATACTCCCAAGCTAAAAAGCATATATATACTGGTTTCTTCCCCCTACCTCTTGGGGCAGTCTCCTCAAAGCTACTCAGAGATCGTTTCCCAGGCTATAGTCCTCAGTAAGGTTCCTGAATGAAACCCAAACCCACAACCCTTACGTTGTGTGTTTTTCTTTTAGTCAACACATCTAAGGGATAGTCTACCAGATAAGACTGGTAGTTACTTTAAGCAGTATTTTCTAAACCTTAGTCATTTATATACATACTAACTTCATGATGTTTTTCCTATCCGGATACCGCTACTATTATTTATCCAGTATTTTCCATAAATTGTCTTATACTTTTGTATAAATTAATTTTTTAAAAAGCTCATTATCTGAGAATTCATGGTTTTGAAGGAATAATTATCTTTTTCTAATATGTAAATTTACAACTGAAGAAATAATTGTGTTCCATCTAAAGTGATCTGTGTACCATTATTTTGGAAATGCTTTTCTAAAGGATAAAATCCTTCCACTGCTGTGAAAAAAGAAAAAGGTAGAATTGAGACTGAATTTTAAAAGGTTAAAATATATTTGAAGAATAAGACTGTTGGTGAGAGATGAAATATATATATATCTACTTTGAGGTACAATTTAAAATTCCTTTCTAAGGTTGTTCTAAAAATATTATCTATTCTTTTGCTTGTATTTTAATACTGTGTTTGAATAAACAGATTACCTACTTTCATAAACAGATTATCTTTTTCTTAGTTCTAATCACAGCAATGAAAATATCAAATATACTTGAAATAAACTGTCAAACCAAAAGAATGTTTATTATATGGGATATTTTATTTATGAAAATCTATATTGCAGCTTTGTGTTAATATTCAATATCAGCTTCATGGCAATTTTGAATTTTTGAAAACTCATCTTTTGCTTCTAACAAGTACAATATATATTAATATACTACAAAGTTCACTTTACCAAACAGCATCTCATCTATCCATAGATTAATCATGGCACCAAACATTTTTCCATACTGTATTTGACACAGAAATTGAGACACAGATAATTAAATCTGTTCCAACAACATGAACAGAAGATTATTTGATAAAAACAAGAGACAGGGACTTCCCTGGTGGTCCAGTGGTTAAGACTTCACCTTCCAATGCAGGGAGTGAGGGTTCAATCCCTGGTCATGGAGCTAAGATCCCACATGCCTTGCAACCAAAGAACCAAAACATAAAACAGAAGCAATATTGTAAAAAATTCAAAAAAGACTTAAAAAAAAAAAAAGAGACAGGGCTTCCCTGGTGGCACAGTGGTTGAGAGTCCGGCTGCCGATGCGGGGGACACGGGTTCATGCCCCGGTCCGGGAAGATCCTACACGCCACGGAGCGCCTGGGCCCATGAGCCATGGCCGCTGAGCCTGCGCATCCGAAGCCTGTGCTCCGCAACGGGAGAGGCCACAACAGTGAGACGCCCGCATATCGCAAGAAAAAAAAAGAGACAGGGCTCCCCGGGTGGCACAGGGGTGGAGAGCCCGGCTGCCGATGCGGGGGACACGGGTTCATGCCCCGGTCCGGGAAGATCCTACACGCCACGGAGCGCCTGGGCCCATGAGCCATGGCCGCTGAGCCTGCGCATCCGAAGCCTGTGCTCCGCAACGGGAGAGGCCACAACAGTGAGACGCCCGCATATCGCAAGAAAAAAAAAGAGACATTTCCTTATAGCAATACTATACAATAGAACTTTCTAGGATGATGGGAAAAGTTTGACATCTGCATGTGTAACAAGTAGCTACTGAATTGGAATTGGCATAATGTGATGTAGCCCGTGCCCAAGGCATGAGCAATGATAGTCATATACTGTCATTGCTCATGATGACCAAAATTAACCTGAATAACCAATAAATGTTTCATTATTTCTGTCCAGACCCCAGATTTATAGAACCAATGCTAACTTAATTTAGCCAGAGTCACATACCTGTCTCTTGTGGTAATGTTATTTTCAGACTTTCTAGTAGGCATAAATTCTATTTATTTTCTTTATTGCCACTTGGTAGTACTATAAAAATTGTAAAAGCAACTTGAGTTCATTCATTTGATAAATATTTATTGCAAGCTTATTCTTGGCAAGATCCTGGAGATGCAGTACTAAACAAGATAGAAATGGTTCCTGCCTTCATGAAACTTAGACTCTAGCTGGATGAGGCTTGGTGGTATCATTAAGGTTCATCAATGAGAAAACAACCTTGTGAAAGCATTGTCCAGATTGTTCAGAAACTAAGGTGTCCAGAACTCAGACATGTGTGCTTAACTCTGGTACCCTTGTGGGAGGAAACTAATCTAAACCAGAAAGTGAGAATCTATTTACAAAATGTGTTTTATCTTTTTCCCTACTTTTCAAGTGATGATGCCTTTCCAAGGGTTAATTGTACACCCCAGAAGATTTCAACGTGGTGAGCTCCATTTCTTTCTTTTCTTTTTTCCTCCCTCCCTTCCTTCCTTCCTTTCTTTCTTTTTCTTCTTTCTTTCTTTCTTTCTTTCTTTCTTTCTTCCTCTTTCTTTCCTTCCTTCTTTCTTCATTTATTCATACATATTCACTTTATACTCTGTGAAGAGACTTTCTAAAATTATCATGAATGTATTTTTTGTATAACTTTTTGGTGGCTCCATCATGCAGGGTTAGAGAATTTATTGCTCTATATGTCGGTTGCCTTGGCATTTTGAGGCAAGTGAATAGAGAGGTTAAGGCTTGGATCTAGCCAAACATGTACTCTGTATCACAAATGGATAATCTTAAATGATAGAATAGAGCCACCTGTTTACCTCAGATATACTAGTCAATTTGATGTGCAAGACCTATGCTTCATAGGCAGGGAAGTTACAATTTATAAAATAGTAAGAGTTGGGGCTGGAAAGCCATCTTAAAATCTTTCTCCTGAAAGATAATATGCAAAAATCCCAGGGCTAAGTAGACAATACAAACACTTGTAAATGGACAGTGCGTAAGACCCCTGAGGCTAAACTGCTTGTATTCCTATCAAGCTAGCTCCTGGCTAGATTTGTTGCCTGTTAAAATCTATTAGCCAAACAAAATTAGGGGTGTTTCGTCTAGCAGGTGCTACTAAAGGCATAGTACCTAGGACCTAAGATATTTTTAGAGCCTATAAACATGTTTGAGACCTAAAAAAAAAAAGTTTTGACTCCAAAACTTACAAAGTGTAACATACCAACCAATCAACTGCAATTCAACTATTTTGTAGCTAATTTAAATTATATTTAATTTGGGATATGGATTATGGTTGATTTTTACATACTTGATAGATTTGACGGGCCTAAAAGAGTAAGAATACCTAGAACTCCAGAAAAAATGGCAATACCAAACTTTTCTGTTTGTCATCTTGTGTCACCAAGTTGCTAGTTTGCAAGCCCTGAATTATGTGCTGGTTGTCCAGATAAGAATGTCATATCTAGGGAGATCAAGTGAATTGGACAAGTTCCCATAGCTACACAGAGGCATGTCCCCAACTAGAACTTTCATCTCTGAGTCCTGCATGAGGGCTTTTGCACCCAGGGTCATCTACAACCGATTCATCAGGATACATGTTAAAATGCATATTCATAAGCTCTACTGAATTAGAACCTCTAGGGTTCAAACGCAGGAATCTGCATTTTGTCCCACACAAAATGTATCATTTTACATTTCCAGGGACAGAGCTATTTAACTAGTCAGCTCTGGTCAGTTCATTGAGCCAATTTGTTTCCAGTGAGTTGATGAATTGTATTCAATTGACTTGCTGGTATAACGTGGACACGAAAGTCTAAAAGTAGGGTTGTTTTTTTTCTTTTAAATGGCCCTAAAATGGAGAAACAATAATGCTTAGATTTTTTTCTTCAACTGTGATATTGGATCAAGTATTTCAAAGCTCTCTTGGAAGAAGAGCCTTGGACCTGCTGGTAAAAATACTAGGGGACGACTGTCATGGCGGGGAATTGTGGGCCGAGATGAAAATGCTGAAAGGTTCAGGGATAAGCCACTCACCCTTTTGGTATCTGCCTTTTTGACTTTTTTTTCCCCTAAATTCATGAGTTCAAACGAGTGAATGTACAAATGTATGGAATGTTCCAAATATGCAAGCACCAGGCACTGTCCTAGGTGCTGAGGAATCCATGATGACCAAGACAGACACAGTCCTTGACTTAAATTTGCTTACAGTCTAGCTGAGAACAAGGTAAACAAGTATTTAAGCCCATTTCTGCCAGTAATAAGCTGTGTGCCCTTGGGCAGCTTACTTCACCTTTCTGGATTTCCATTTTCTTATTTTAACCTCTAGTTCAGCATAGCCCCTATAGGATTTGACGGGCCTTAGAGAGTGGTGGGCTACCATCTACACTGACATTTCATTGTTGCTTGTGCCTCTGTCTTCCTACCAGTCAATTTTTGTTTAATTCAGAGCTAGACCATGCCAGACCAGTGAAATGGCTGTCTTCTCCACACGACCCCACCCAGGGACCCCTGGGGCCAGTTACATCAACCTTTTCTCGAAATTTTCTCTCTAAATTAATTCATATGTGCTCTGGCTATGTGAGAGGGTCACATCCATTACCTCATGGGCGTGATGGCTCCAGCAAAGCCCCCAGGGAGCTGTGCAGCCCACTGCAACCTCCTCCAAGGGCTTTCCCTCTGCTGTGCCACCGATCCATGAAAAGAAAAAAAATGAACCCAGAGTCCACAGATTCACTTCCAAAACAGCCCCAGGGCTAGAACAAACTGTGGTGGCTGACTGGTGGCAAGAAGGAAGTAGGATGACACAGAAAAAAAAACAGTGACCTTTGTGGATATTAAGGGAAAATATGCATTCTTCCAATTACAAGGCTAATCAAGTCTGGCAGATTCTGATGGGGGCATTCTTATGAACATGTAAGGTTAATCTGGGCTTCCCCATTACTGAGTTAGTCCAGAATACACACTCTGGGTTATATCCTGGGAGTAATAGTAACACATAATAGCTGTTGATTTAACCAGTATATGTTGAGCAACCATTATGTGCTTAGTATCATTGTGGGCATTGGGGATACAGCGATGAACAAAGCAGTCTTTGCCTTCACGGTACATACATTCTAGTTCAGGGAGACAGAAAATAAAACCATACTGATTAACAAAAAGCTATATATTGATATGACATAATTTCAGGTAATGATAAGTGCTATGAAGAAAAGGGAAGCAGGGCAGGGGATAGGAAATAAAGGAGAGGTGGCGGGGTTGGGGGGAGGAAAGACTTCTTGACTGAGGCAACATTTGAGCAGAAACTTAAATGCAGGTAGGGGATGATCTAGAGGCAGATATCTGAGGAAAGAACATCTCACACAAAGGAAAGAACATAACAAAATACCTGGCAGAGGCTGCTGTGTATTTTACACACATTATAAATATTTGCTGAATTAGTTCATACAGTATGAGACAGGTATTTCTACCAAACTTTGAGAAAACTGAGGTTCAGAGAGGTTAAGTGAAGTATCCCAAGGCACACAGCAAGTTAAGTGACAGAGCTGTAAGGTGGCTCTACCTCAGTGCTGTCCCTTCCTATGTCTAATTGTTCCTGGGATTAGTCATCCCTAAACTTCACCTGAATCCCCCCACATAAGGCACACCACCGTAAGTTTCCACCAGCTCTGAGTTCTGGAATTTGATGCGAATCCCTAGAGACAGAGCTTGGTATTAATACCTGACTCCCATAAAAGGTTAGATAAAGAGCCCCTGAAAAACCACCTGCAGGCTGTGCCCAAAGATGTTTGGGTCTGAAAGCTTCTGGAGGCATTGATGGAATTTGTCCTCATGGTACTGTGGGAGGTCAGCCTCTCCCAGGCACTTAGGCTGCTGCTGCCATTTCTTTCTTTCTGGGGAGAAATGGATGTCTGGGGGAGATATCAGTTACACCCTCCCTGACTAAGGAAATGTGCAGAATGGAAAGACAGCCATTACTCCAGGCTGGCCATTGCGCCCTTAGCAACAACAACCATGTACACAGTCACACACAAACACTGCACCAAAACAAGCAAAGGTCACTCTCTCTGGTCACTTCCAAGAATGATCTCAATTTTTCATAAAACAATGTTTATAAATTAGATGGAATTCCGGAGCAGTCCGGGAATAGAAATAACCATTTTATGAGGCTTACTGCCATTACATTATTGCTTGTTTGCCCTGAATGAGCAAAGTAGTGTGCAGCCCGCCTCTTCCAGAGCCAAGCAAAGACCTTTTACAAAGGATCCAGCCAAGCAAGTCTGAATGGGGAGGTATCCTTGGTTCTAGTAGGGGCTTCCATTTACAGCCTTTTGACCAGAAGCACCTTGAAGTCAGGGGTTGTGCTCTAATCATTTTTCCATTCCAGCACCAAGCACAGTCCCTAGTACAACATAAGTATCTAAGAAATGATTTTGATTGTTGAATGAGTGAATATGTAACTGAATCAAATGAATGAAAGAACAAATGATTAATTTGATCCCCAGGGCTAGTACCAAAGAAAATGAAGACACTCAACAAGACTAAACACTTTTGAGCCCTTGTTACATGTCCAAGCTTTATTTGTGATGACACTGAAGAAGTATCCCATGTTCTTCAACCTGCTTCCTGCCCTCACTGGCTTTTCCTTGGTCCCTCAGGGCTTCCATGCTGCTTGCCGTAACTCTTGACACAGGCTGCTCTTCAATCCTAACTCCAGAATATACTCTCCCTCTCTACCTATAAAAATGTCCACTGTCTCTGTCCCTTGGATGTAACTGGCTGGCCTATTGATGAACTAAATGCCTTAGCTGAGTTCCCTCAGAAGCAGAGCTTGAGGCAAGGATTCAAGTGCATATGGTTTATTTGGGAAGAGAGGCTGGAAGAAAAGACAGACAATGAAGGGTGCATTATTAAGCCAGTTACCTTTATGGACAAATGGACTTTAGTCCTATGTGAAAACTATGAAAAACGGCACAGGAAATATGTCACCTTACTACAAGTTATTCCACCAGGAAGCAAGAGAGTGTGGTATTTGTTCGCCATCTTGTTGGTTGCTGGCTGAGAGGTGTTAATTCTCTGGCGCTTCCAGGCTTCCTTGCACGTGAGCAGATTGGCCTTCCTTGGCTTTGGAGAAAGCACTCAGACAAAGCAATGCTGATGTCTATAGTTGGAAGTAACTGGAGCACAGTGACGTGGTAAAGCTGAAGGGATGTGGGTGGGCCACTCACCGCACTGACCACCCTAACTCTTAAAGGGAGAAATGGCTGATCACATCCACCACAAATACCCTCCTAGAGGCACCCAACTTTCTAAAGGATAGCTTGAATGGGATAATGTCTTAACACAAATGAATGCCTCTCTTATTCAGGCTGGAAGATGAGAGAGGGAGTTGAAATTTGGTGGTGGAAGGGGGCAAATGAGTCTCCACTTCGATATGGCAGATACACAAGCTTTTCTTGGAATTCTGGGTGAGGTGAGCTCAACTTTTGTAAAACAGTTATAATGTAGCCAGTATTCTTTAGAGGAGAGAGGTCAACCAGAAATTAAGTAGCCTCTATCAAACCTATGCATGGAAGCAGTACCTGGATGCCTTTCAGCTACTGGAGAAATTCTGTGGCTGCTCAGAGGACCACATCCCTGAGCTGTAGGATGTATCTAGGTTCTTAAAAGTCAAGCTTCCCTTCTTTTCTTCTCCTTCCTTGATCACACACCTATGTGAGAGGACTTACAGTTTCATGGAGTTTTACTGACATTAAAACCAGAAGGAAACTGAGAAGTCCTCTCCTGCAAACCTGTCACTTTACAGCCTGGAAGCTGAGGCCCAGAATGTGAAAGTCACTTGCCCAGCATCACACAGTGGTGAGTGATAGGCTCGTTTTACCAGGCAGAGTTCAGCCAAGAAATTAAAATAGCCTGATGTTCATCAAGCAAAAAGTGATTTAACACAGGGCAATAAATACTTTCAAAACCATTGGAAAGGCTAATGGGGCAAGAGTCAGGAGGACTGTCACTAGCTTTTAAGCTGTGGTTCCAACAGCCATAGAACTTTGGAAGCTGTCCAGAGCTTGGAAACCAGTTCCTTCCACAGACCCGAGGCATATAAATGTCAGGAGACCACTGCAAACCCTCCCGTGCTTAGCATCACATGCTGATCCTTCCAGAAGAAAATGATGGCTTCCATCTCTCTTCCACCTTCCACATCTGCCAGTCCATCTGGCCGGCGGACTGTAAATCATACGTAGCAGTGTGGTGAGCTCCTGTTTGCAGATATATGTGCAAACCTAGGTGGTAGAGGGAACATCTGCTCAGTGGTGTATGCTTTTCTCAAAGAATAAGTGAGGAAGAGAGGTGGGGAAAGAGGGCCATCAATGGCTGGAATTCTGTGCCTGGTCCCAGCCTTGGCAGCAGTTCTAGAGACCCTGACACAGGAGTACTTCCAATGTCATTCAGTCCATCAAGTTCATTGTCTTTGTTTTTCTGCCTCCCTCATGTATGTCAGTCTATAATGCTCTATTATGGGTGTGAAGTGACAAATCTTAGGGGAAAACTGGGGTTCCTCAGGACCTGTGGTGGCTACAAGTGGAACAACTTGACATGGGAATCCAGAAAACCTCCCTTGGTGGAGCCTGCAGGTGTGCATCAGAACTGTTTTTAGCACTTCGATGGTGTGTAGGAATTTGGAGTGACGTGGCTTGTTGATATTCATAAATTTAGGGTAACTTGGTTGGGATTATGCCTCTTACACTGATTTGATGCATGGCTTTAGACAAGTTACCTCAGGGTCCTCATCTCTAGGGGGAATGTTGTTGGGCTACATTGTCTGTGTCCCCAGTCCTGACATTCTAGTATCTTGACATCAAAGCATCTCATTTGTAAGGTTGCAACATTGTCCTGAACCCCAAAGTATGGCAGTTTCACAACAATCTGGAACTTTCTATCTTAAGGGGAAAATTTGTCTAGACAATTCCCACCTGATCCTCTCTCCCTTAACCAGAGTTAGAACTGACTCTGTGAGGCCAATGGGGTCGCAACAGTGTTTGATTCACAAACAAGTGTGTAAATTATAGTACACAGTATAATTGTGAGCTATCCATTAGAAACCACTCCAGGGCTCTGAATCCTGTGTTCAGAGCAGTCCTTGTGCCAAACTTTGAGATGAGGCTTTTGGGGGGACAAGATTCCCACTTCTTTTTAAGCATCCCATGACTTCCTCTTACCCTGTTTTAAACTCTTCTGGAGGCATCACATACTCCTAATCTCTTTCTCACTAATCCACACTTATCAAGTGTCACTTCTTCCAAGTTTCTTGCTCTCTGCTCTGAGATGAGGGTGGCATTATCAGATCACTAAATCCCTGTTAACTGATTACTGCATTAATGTGTGATCTCATCTAATTTATGAAATATCAGAATCAGTTTCAAATGTGGTGATCAGGGTGGATTTATTATTAGTACTATTATTGTTATTATTACCAAACAACGATACTATTATTGAACAATAGTAATAATTACTAATGATGAAGATGATGATGATGGCACTTAACCTCTGCAGAGAGTCTTGGGGTCTTCAAATTATTTTATTATTTATTTTCAAAGGAGGGAACTAAGACTCAGATCAGTTAAGAGATTAGCCCAAGATCACCCAACTGATTGGCTGTAGAGCTGGAAATAAAACCTAAGTCTCTTGGCTTCCAGTTCATGCTCTTTTAACTCCATATATCACTGCTGGGAAGAAAAGCTTACAGAAGTTCCTGAGTAAGGCTGAATGAGGAAGACGGATGAACTGAGTAAAAGGACTGAGGCCATGGTGGGTGCCTATGTGGCAATAGACAGACTTGCAGTCTTTCATACCACAATACCCATCTTGGTCCACAGCATGGTCTGATTTCTGAGTTTTAGAGGGAAACACTCATTTCTAAATCCATCAGTCAGGTTTCCTGCTTAGGAAGCAGTCGGGGCCACCATCTCTGTGTGGGTTGGACACTGCACAACCCCAGGTGGTACCATTCCCACAATTAGGCACTGTAGATGTCTGTATTCATCATGAAAGCTTTCTGGAAGATGACAGTAAAACGTCTTGTTCTAAAAAATCAGTGCATTCTGACAATTTTCTGAGAGCTGGAAGTGGGGTTTTTTGAGGAAGGGAACTTTTTTTTTTTAAATCTCATTCACTCAAAGCTGGATAGGTGAGTGCTTATCATGTACACAATCTAGGGTCCAGAAGGATGGAAGATATGGAAAAGAAATATGCCTTTCACTTGTGTCCTTATTGATTTACTCAGTTCATTCATTCATGCATTACGCATTCATTTAAAAACCAGACTTGGGAGGATAGCCTGTGCTGGACAATGTGCCTGACATTGGGATGCTTAAGACCAAGTTCTTGCTCTTGGGGAACTCAGCCTAATGGAGACTCAGACAGGTACCCCAAACACCCTATAGTAGTGGAGTGTTTTATGGAAACCCAGAGGCAGGAAATGTAACCTAGCCCCACGTGGGAACAGACAGGGTGGGGAGAGTCAGTGAAAGTCATTTTCCTACCCAGGCGGCCTGAGGGTGTTCCAGGTGGAAGGAACAACATGTGTGAGTCCCTGCAGGTAATAGGCTGTGTCCTCAATACCTGACATGTATTAGCTCATATAACCTCAGAACAACCATAGCAGGCAAGCACTATTATTATTCTCATTTAACAAATAAGGAAAGAAAGGCACAGAGGGATTAAGTAACTTGCTCAGGGTTACACAGCTGATAAAGAACAGACCCAGCATTTGAACCCAGAGAATTCCGCTACAGAGTTCACACTCGAGAGACACACCATGGGGGTTTTAGGAGAACCCAGTTTGGCAATTGTTCAGTGCTGCAGTTGAAGGTGGTGAGACACGGGGCTGGAGAGGTCCGTGGATATGAGTTAAGGGGACCCTTCATGACTCGGGTGGTCTGACTCAGGGCTGGTTGTAAGAACATGAGCCTTATCTTTTCTTTAGCTCCAGCTGGTGACTCCACCTTTTCTTGTGGCTGCTTCCCAGAATCCACAGCCCAGTCTCCCAAGGGGCATATACCTAACAAACTGTGAGGACCCCAGGAAATTACTCATCTTCCCATTCTATGTCTGTACTGACTCCAGAGACATTTCCCAGAAGTTGCTTTGTCAATTTTTAAACTAAATTTCCATCTCTTGTTTTGTTGCTATGAAGCTCTTTTTCCCTAAATGTTGAGTGATGGGAAAAGGTGACCCAAAAACTAAATTTCAGTTATTTGAGGGCTCTGGTTTAGATTGATTCCAGTTAATTGTGAGTTTACTCTATTGGGTTATTTTATGATTTAAGTTCCAAAAAAGCTGGAAGGAATGCATAAATTTCAAAAAATCTGTTACTTGCTCTCTCAGAACTTTTGGTCTATTTGGTCAGAGTTGAAATTTATCCTTGAGAGATTATTAGAGAAAAATCAAATTAAAATTTAGCTGAAAAACAACTTACTCTGTACCTGTTATAATAGTCCATTAAAATCACTATGCAAGTTCTTGCCAGGGTTCATAGGCTTTGATCAAATGAACAGAGAGCACTTTTTTTTGGCTCTATCCCGGGTTCAACAATTGTTCAACCATCAGATTCAAATACTCAAATATTAAAACACCAGATCATTGCACAGGTACAATGAGCTACAAAACATATTTTAGCAAACACTAGAGTATTCCCATGCAAAACGTAGCAAAAAGATCTTAAGAAAATGTCCCTCTGAAAACCAGTCCAGAGTGGGTATTTTGCTGTTGATCATGAAAAGCAAAGAGCTAGCCCTTTGGTCCATTTGCTGTTTGGGTTAGCAGCCCATGTGGTGAAAAGGGTACCGGCCTGGGAGTCAGGGGAGTGGGGATAAATACTCAATACTAAACCCAATTCTGCCATTACCCAAGCCTGAAGAGTCCCTTTACTTTGGGAACATCAGTTTCTTATCTAAAATGGGTTGAACTCTATGATCTCTTGTTTCAATGGGGAAACAAGACCAAAGCTTTGATATTGATATAGATAGGCAAGCCTCAAGTAAACTTACATTAAATTTAATCAGGGCTCCACAAACTTTTTTTGTAAAGGACCAGGTGATAAATATTTTAGGCTTGGCAGATGCAATATTGTGATTTGTAAGAAATACATATGTATTTGGTCTTCATCCACACAGTTACTGGCTCACAGGTCACAAAACCGTTGGAATTTCCTAAGCTATAAGAATAATGGGAGCATCTTTTGTTATGATGTTTGGTCTCCTGTCCTCAGCTCCTGAAAATGTTTCAGAGCCATAAAGGTAACACAGGCGTCTTGTTATTCATAACTAGCCCCTTTCCACCACAACTGGGTTTATGTTAATGAAGATGACTTTGGCCAAGTACCTAACAATGGAGGCTGGTTGCCAAGGGAACCAACCTGAATAAAGGGTTGGAATTTTTAGTCCCACCCCTTGATTTCTGGGGGAAGAAGAGGAACTGGAGGTTGGACCAAAGGCAAATGAATTAATCAATCATGCCTACGTAATGAAGCCTCCATAAAAACCCCAAAAGGAGGGGGCTTGGAGAACTTCCATGTTCCACCATGCGGGGCCTTAAGCTCCACGAGGACAGAAGTTCCTTTGTTCGGGATGTTGCCCTATGTATCTCTGCATCTGGCTGTTGATCCATATCTTTTAATATCCTTCATAATAAGTTGGTAATCTAGCGAATAAACAGGTTTCCTGAGTTCTGGGAGCCGTTCTAGCAAATTAATCGAACAAAGGAGGGTGTCATGGGAATCTCTGATCTATAGCCTTCCATCAAAAGTACAGGTAATAACGTGGACTTGCAAGTGGCCTCCTGAGTTGGAGGGGGTTGTTGGAACCTCCAACTTGTAACCTGGGCTTATGTTTGGTGTCTAAAGTGGAGGGCAGTCTTGTGGGACTGAACCCTTTACCTGTGGAATCTGATTCTATATCCAGGTGGACACTGTAGGACCTGAGTTGAATTCTCAGACACCCTGATGGTGTCTGAGAATTGCTTGTTGGTGTGGGGAAGCCTACACGTGCAAACACACACACACACACACACACACACACACACACACACACACACACGATAGAACCCTAACAACACACACACACACACACACACACACACACACACACACACACACACACACACACATACACGTTAGGAACCTAACTCAGCGGGCCATAGTATCTGTGTCACAACTACTCAACTCTAATGCTTCAAGAAAGCAAACGTAGACAGTACATAAGCGAATAGGCGTGGCTGTGTCCCAGTAAGACTCTATTTACTAAAAGAGGTAACAGGCAGGACTCCAGTTTACAGCACGATGGAGAGGATGGCTGTAGGGATATGATTGGGATAGGGGAGGCCCAGAACCGTGCTCCAGGCCCAGGGACCAGAGAAGAGACTTGGGATGCGTCTCCCTCCGGGATGGGGATGAAAGAGTTAAAGAGGCAGGGGCAGACACAATTGTTTCTTTCTAGGGAAACTATTCAGACTTGGGGCTTTGCTCTGTCACACAGCTGGAAGTCATTACTGCTGAAGTTTTTTAAGTGAAAAAGTTTTATTTAGGCCCTCGTGAAAGTTTACTTAGGCCAAGGGTGAACTCTGTACTCACATTGCTGCCGTCCCCAGCCAAGGGCTTTGGTCAGTCCTGCCCTTGAGCCATATTCTTGAGCCTTCCTTGCCCTCCTGCTGACCCTCTTGCCACCTGGCCTCGTCCCTCTCTCCTCCTAGCCTCTTTCATAAACTATCAGTCCACGTAGATCCTCTCTGGCAAGTGGGACCAGCCTGTGCCAGCAATACGGAAAATTGCATAACTCAACAATGGGAATGTTCACCTTCCTGTTAGCTGGTGTCCAAAAATGCCAATGTTTTAGATTAACTCAAGAATCTCTCACCTGGAGCCTTGGGTACAGATACAGTGGGTGGGGTTCACAGACCATCGAAAGTCAGTTCAACACACATAGGGAAAATCAAATGGAAAAAGTAGACTCTTTTTCCTTCTTTCAGATTGATTTAAATAAAGGAGACAAAGGAGTGGTTTGCCTAGTGTGAATGATGGTAAGCCTCTTAGTTAACTAAAACCCAGTGAGCAAATGCCCTTAGTTAACTAGACACCTTTGGTTCTTTGTCTTTTTTCTTTACTTTTAGGCTAAAGAAATAAGGGTAAGGAAGCAGCTGGTGGCAGGGCTTGATAAGCAGTGTTTGCAGCTACCCTCCTAGTATCACTGCATCTGGGATCCCATCTACACACCCAACTCGGCAACAGTTGGGTAGAATGGTTATAGCTTAAGTTCAGAGTAACCCTCTTTGGCACTGCAGGCTCAGAATCATCACAATTCAATGGCATTTTCCATCCTGTGCGTCACCAAAACAAGGGGGGGACCCTCAGACTCCTAATAGGATCATCTGTAAGACTGATAGAGAGGGCGTCTCTGGTGAACCTCCTAGCTCATCAGAAGATTGCTAAGAGGAGCAGCCCTATCTCCAAGCAGTAGGTCCAAGAGCTACTAACTTTAGGTAATGGTGGGCAACCCTGGGCAGGTCAGCTGTCCTTTCAAAAATTCAGTGGCAGAGCTACATGTGGCTGGGATAGAAACAGTGCACAGAGGATCGAGAGGCAGAGATTTGGGTCTGAACCCTCACCCAATAAATTCAGCATTCAGTATGCAAATTTGGAGTAAGCCAACCAAAATATTCCAGAGTCAGGAAGGAGATAATAAGAGCAGTCATGTAAGTGATGACGAACATCTGCTGAGTCCTTACAACGTGCCAGGAACTGTGCTAAGCGCTTTCCAAGCATTAGGTGAAAGCAGATGCAGCTGCTCCCATTTTCCAGAGAGAAACTGAGGCTCAGAGAGAAAAAATGGCATACGAAGTGACACATGGTTACCACAGAGTACAATCAGAATGCTGACTAAGGGCTAGCTGGTTGTGGCCAGCCCACAACCATGGGCCAACATGGGCCAAGCCTATGTTCCTATCTCCATGCTCTGGGTGGACAGGAGAAAGGGCCCCTGAATTAGATCTGGAACCTGGATTCTAGACAGAGCTCTGTCACTCAGTAGCTGGGTAAACACATTCTCCCCGGGCCTCCAAATCCACCCTTACAGAGGGGCTGTCCCGGTGAATCTGAGAGTGTCCCAGTGGCCTGGGATTCTGTGTCAGAGGTGCAACTCATTCTCTTCTCTATGTACAGACAAAACAGTCTTTTAGCTGCAACCCACTGAGGACTGCTGTCAGGTCAGGTCTTCCTTGCCAGACGCAATTTTCGGTCATCAGACACCCCTAGCTCTCAGTACGCTCTCTGAACCATAAGTGCCAAGGATGCTCATCCTGCCCCTGCCTGCTGTGTGATGTGCACCCTTCCAGGGCTGAGCCCCCAAGGCTCTTCTGTGAACACTCCTAGGAAGGGCCACCACCTTACAGGGGCACCAGGCAGGGCTGTGATTCAGGATAGATCCAGGGAGGAGATGGAGTGGTTGACAAAATATTTAAATAGTCTGGGCTTCCCTGGTGGCGCAGTGGTTGAGAGTCCGCCTGCCGATGCAGGGGATGCGGGTTCGTGCCCCGGTCCGGGAAGATCCCACATGCCGTGGAGCGGCTGGGCCCGTGAGCCATGGCCGCTGAGCCTGCGCGTCCGGAGCCTGTGCTCCGCAACGGGAGAGGCCACAACAGTGAGAGGCCCACGTAACGCAAAAA
Organism: Lipotes vexillifer; assembly: GCF_000442215.2. Taxonomy (NCBI): domain Eukaryota; kingdom Metazoa; phylum Chordata; class Mammalia; order Artiodactyla; family Lipotidae; genus Lipotes; species Lipotes vexillifer. The sequence goes on along the minus strand of NW_006780910.1, from coordinate 490,050 downwards.
AAAAAAAAAATTTAAATAGTCTGAACAGCTGCTATAAGCTTCCTACATGATCCCTTATGATCCAACCACTCTCTTGGTGCCCCAGAACATTCTGGAAGCCAGCCACTGGAGAGTTAATACCTGGCCCAGTGACCTGATCTGGTCTACCACTGATGTCAAAACTAATGGGTGGATGCTACCAGAGCAGTTGTTAAATATTTTGAATATCATCCCTGGCCCCAAGCATGGGCAGAGCAAGGGGTACTCTCTGGGAAACTTTTCCAAGGATCTCAGAAAAGCTCCTTTCTCCATCCACTTGCTAATGCTTAAAACCAGACAAAACTTTTACTGCAATTAGAAAAGATTCCTACAATTTATTCATTTATTCCTTCATCATTGCTATTGTCTGAATGTTTGTGTTCCCCCAAAATTCATGTGTTGAAATCCAAACCCTCAAGTTGATGGTTTTAGAGGATGGGCCCTTTGGGAGGTGATTAGGTCATGAAGGCAGAGTCCTCAAGAATTGGATTAGTGCCCTTATAAAAGAAGGTCTTTCTACCATGTGAGGACACATGAGAAGATGAGAAGGTGCCACTGATGAACCAGAAAGCAGGGCTTTATCAGACACAGAATCTGCCAGCACCTTGATCTTGAACTTACCAGCCTCTAGAACTGTAAGAAATAAATTTCTGTTGTTTATAGGTCACTGAGTCTATGGTATTCTGTTATAGCAGCCTGAACAAAGACAATTCAATATCTGAGACACTCCTATGTGCCAGGTACCTGATTAGGCTCTGAACAAACAGCAGAATACAAGGAGGAGAGAGAGAGAGAATAGAAATAGAAAGAGAAGGAGAGGGAGAAAAAGAAAGACAGATACAGACAGAGAGAGGCAGAGAGAGACTGGAACTTGTCACCTATGATTGAACATGCAAGCACTTGAGGAATGTTCAAGATTCATTTATTCAGCAACAGTTATCAGCCCTAACAATGCAGCAGGCTGTGTTCTAGGTGCAGGGAAACCGCAGGGAATGAGACCAGGACCCTCCATGCCTGGATTTTCCTTTCTCATGGAGAGAGGCAAACAATAAACATGAACCACTTGTACTGATAATACAGTAACTGAAGAGAGTGAAGGAAGAACAGCTAAGGGACCTGACATTCAGGCTGTCCAGGGATGGCTGTTTTATTATGATAAAGACGATCTTGTATCCACCTTCAGTATCTCAGCTACTATTTAGTAACAAACTATTAACTGGTAGTACCTATAATGTGACCGTATCAGTCCAGGGAAATGTGTCACAGCAGTTTGTAGCCTGTGAGGAGTAGTACAAACTATTCATAGCCTTCCCAGTTATCTCAAGACATGATGCAAACGTTTCAATAATAAATTGTGTCTATTAACTTTCTAAGATTCACGAGGAGTTGGTGAGTGCCTGAATTTCTGATGCCTCTGAATCATCGTTTTGAACTATAGTTGTTATTAATTATATCAATTGCACTGAACACTGAAAATACAGAAAAGACTGAGCCGAAAGGATGTTTGACCCCAGATACTCTTTGTAAGTAGTCCTTTCTCCTTATGAAATTATTTATGTCACTTGCTTTTCTTATCACTTCATTTTTTTTAAAGTAGGACAAAAAGTGTCTGTCTAATGGAAAGGTCTTGTTACTTTGGTTCTACTTAATCAGTCTTGTTACTTTGGTTCTACTTAACTGTTGTGGCCTCTCCCATTGTGGAGCACAGGCCCCGGACGCGCAGGCTCAGGGGCCATGGCTCACGGGCCCAGCCGCTCTGCGGCATGTGGAATCTTCCTGGACCAGAGCACGAACCCGCGTCCCCTGCATCGGCAGGCGGACTCTCAACCACTGCGCCACCAGGGAAGCCCTTGTTCCAAATTTGAGGTGAACCTCCTCTACTTTTCTGCTGAAGGCCGGTCAGGACTATTGCTCAAAATCTGGCGAGCCATAGAATGAGCCTGCTTTAAAACTGTTGAAAATCCCGGGGTCAGCTCCAGAAAATGTTGGGCAGAGAATCCCATTGTCATCTTTGAGTTTCAAAATTGAGAACGCTCACTTCAGTGCCTCTTAATTTTAGCTTTCATAACATTGGCACTACCAAAGGGTCCCCATCTCAGTTGATAATCCTAGTTTTTTTGCTTCTCTCTGGTTATCATGCCCTGGCTTGAGAGGGGAGCTTGAGGAAGAGGGGCAGCTTGGTGCTCCTGACTATGAACTTGATTTGATCCATATCCATTAAAGAGAAACTTTAAGTGTCAGGGCTTCCAAAGCAGATTTCCTGTTCAAACAGCATTGGCTGCCATGTCTTTAGACAGCCTGATGGGTAGAGCATAGAGGAACTCATTAACTGTCTGGGACTGTGCTGGATTCTTCTCTTTCATAAATGTTCCTTGGCTACAGGTAAAGAACACTACTAAGCAAGGCAAGGTCTATGAGAACTAATTTTAAGCTGACAGACTTCCTGCGTCCTAAAAAACCTTTGATTTTGGCTGTCTATAGGAAATGGAGATTTCCTTTCAAGACCATCAAACTTGGGATGGATATTCTCTTTCTTGACAGCTACGTACTTTGAGCCACTGGGAAAGTGTACTTGCTCACTCAGATGGTTACAATATTCTATTTTTGCACTGTGCAGAGACATGATCTATAACCCAACTGGGAATGTATTTTTTAAAATTACCTGTTTCCTTTTATAAATATTGGAACATTCAATAAATAATTTTTGAATGCCGAATCTATGCCAGCACTAATTCTAGACCAAAAGTTCTCAAACATTTTGGTCTCAGGATCCCCTTACACTCTTAAAAAATTTTGAAGACCCCCAAAGAGCTTTTGTTTATGTGGGTAGTATCTATCAATATTTATCAATTTCTAAATTCAGACTAATACATTTAAAAAATTGATTGATTGATTTTAAGTCAATAATTCCATTACATACTAACAAAAATAACATTGATAAATTTTATAAAAGAGCTCTATTTTTCAAAACAATAAAAAAACTAGTGAGAAAAGTAAAATTGTTTCAAAGGGAACTCTCTTGCTCCTTTGGTGGGAATGTAAATTGATACAGCCACTATGGCGAACACTATGGAAGTTCCTTAAAAAACTAAAACGAGAACTACCATATGACCCAGCAATCCCACTACTGGGCATATATCTGGAGAAAACCATAATTCAAAAAGATACGTGCACCCCTATGTTCACAGCAGCACTATTTACAATAGCCAAGGCATGGATGCAACCTAAGTGCCCATCGACAGACGAATGGATAAAGAAGATGTGGTACATATATACAGTGGAATATTACTCAGCCATAAAAAGGAACAAAACTGGGTCAACCTGTAGAGATGTGGACAGACCTAGAGACTGTCATACAGAGTGAAGTATGTCAGAAAGAAAAAGACAAATATCGTATATTAACACATATATGCGGAACCTGGAAAAATGGTACAGATGAACTTGTTTACAACGCAGAAATAGAGACCCAGATGCAGAGAACAAACATATGGACACCCAGGGGGGATAGGGAGAGTGGGATGAATTGGGAGATTGGGACTGACATATATACACCAATATGTATAACATAGATAACTGATGAGAACCTGCTGTATAGCACAGGGAACTCTACTCAGTGCTCTGTGCTGACTTAAATGGGAAGGAAATCCAAAAAAGAGGGGATATATGTATACATATAGCTGATTCACTTTGCTGTACAGTAGAAACTAGCACAACATTGTAAAACAACTATACCCCAATAAAAAAAGAATGGAGAAAAAACAAGTGACATTGGTTCCCATTTTTGTGAATTTCTTTAGTATCTGGCTTTGTCTGACAGTTCTGTCTTTGCACCCTGCATTCAATCTGTTGTGATATGTGTTTTGGTTAAACTATATTTTAAAAATCTGTTTCTCATATACTTACGTAACTAGAAAAGGGAAAGTGATTTGATAGCCTTTTTGGATAACCGTGGATAATCTTTGATGCTAAAATAAAACTCAATTAGTAGTGAGTTCTTAAAAGTTAGCAGCAATGAGGATTTTGAAACCATATCAATTAATTTTTCATACTCTATTACGTTAAAATCCATTGGTCTATCTTGCACTCAGAATGGTTCCTTTTACCATGCGTAGTTTTGTAACTTCATGCATTGTTCACTATGAAAATGATAGTTCCCTGAGTTATTCAGGTAGTCTAAAAGTTGACACATTGCATCACACTATATATGCTATATTTTTTAAAATCACGTATTTGTTAATATCACCAATTTCATCAGAAAAAAATCTTTAAGTAGTGGGAAGCTGTCAAAATGATGATGACAGATGCAAGTTTTCCAAAATTCTAATTTTCACTTGAAATTTTGAATTTTATCATGGGCAACTATACTGTCAGCTGTTTTCCTTGCAGTGGCATTTTAATTCATTTTTGAGAAAATGTCTGTCGGATACCCAGATATAAATAACCATAGTCTGACTGTTGGTTGTTCTTTCAAGTAACAGTGGTGTTTCATGAAAAATGCAGCTAGTATAGCTCATACCAAACATACCAAACAAGCACACAAATGCTTTTCTTCAACACAAAGTTTCTTTGTCACTCAAGGGGAATACTTCATGGTTGCTTTCTTTCCATCACATAAAATATTCAAAGGATGTATGCTCAAGGGTCACAATTTTAAAACAATAATTTTTATTGCTTCATCAAGGACATTCTTTAATGAAACTCGCTGTTTTCCCCCCCTCTAAGGACATTAAAGTGAGGAACACAATAAGTAGTTGTACAGTTTGATGCCACTGCTTGATTCGTGCTAGGGAGTCAGCAGCTTTACCCACCACTGCTTTCATATAATCATTGCAAAATGTTGACATAATGAAAAAGACATTTCATGTCTAAGTATTAATATGAAAACAGTTTCATTGGTGGTTCATGGACCACGCTTTGAGAACTACTGTCCAAAGTACTGAGAATACTCACAAAGTTCCTGCTATCATGGGAATTACATTTTTCTGGAGGCCAAGCCTTGAGGGAGAAGATAATACACAAGTAAATGCACAAGCTAATGTCAGAGAATTAAGTGCTAATATGAACATATAGCAGAACAGCGTGCTAGGGAAGAAAGACTAGAACAAAAGGATTACCTTCTCTTGGACGGTCAGGGTAGGCACCTTTGAGGGGATGATCCTGTAGCCGAGCCCTGAAAGACAAGAAAGAGCCAGTCATATAATGATCTGGAGGAAGAAATTTCCAGACAGAGGGAAGAGGCAGCACAAAGCTCTGATGGGATTGGGTTTGGTGGGTTCAAGGAAGGCAAAGGAGGCCAGTGTGACTGAAGCTAGCAAATGCGGCGCCTAATGGCAGGGGACGTGAATATAGAGGTCACATCCATTCATAGGCCCACCTGCCAAGTGGCATATCGGTGTGCTGACAGAGCATGGAATTTGCATTCATGTTATGGTTCTGTTATTTGCTAGTGGGGTGACCTTAGTCAGGTTAGAGTCGTTAGGTTGGGTTTCCCCGGAACCAGGCTCTGAGGTGGAGATTTGCATGCAGGATGTTAACTGGGGAGGCCCTGGGGATCCACATCCAGGAGAAATGAGAGAAGGAGAACTTGGAAGAGGCAACAGAGGCCCAGGAACTGTGATGAAGTTGTTACAGTAGGTTCAGAAACTGTGAATCTGGGCTAGCCCTTCAGAGATGTCCCGAATCGAGGCAAGGGGATGAAGCTTTGTACCCTTTTCTTGACAAGTCAGTAGATGTGGGCTATCCTGGGAGGCAGATCTGCCTTTGTGCAAGATCTTTCCTCCTTTCCTGGGGAGGGACTCAGTGGTGACCCATCAGCAGCCTGCAATTTTGGCAGGAGGAAGGGGGTGTCTTGGGGCTAAGGGGAATCTGGGTGGCACACTGCAACATCCACTACACTTAGCCTCTCTGAGTTTTCGTGTCCTTATCTATAAACTGGAGATAAAAATCAGAATAATGGAGTGACTCAAATAGGATAATGTATAAGAGAGGATTTTATTGACAACGTGATTATGCAAATGGGGGTTGTTGATGTTACAGGGAATTTATGTGACTTTAGTGTTTCTGCCATGAATCCTTTACGATATTTGAACCTACTTGTAATAGTTGTGTCATATAGGAATTTATCTTCTGAATAGCTGGACTTTCTGAGATAACATTATTTTAACAAGCCAGCAGGTGAGCTGCTCTGGAATCATTTCTGAATGTCAAAAGGTAAATTGTGTTTAGTTTTTTTTCCATAGATAGCCCTATATATAGCCTTTTCTAGTTGATTAAAAATCATATTTGTCACCTCTTGTTTTTCTCCTCTAGGGACTGTTGTCATGAATTACTGGATCATATTCTCATGTTAGTAGATAAGAAATTTGCCCAGTTCTCACTGGTATTTCTTCTTTTCATTCATTATTGTCTTGCTAATAAATTTAGTAAAACTAGGCTAGGGATTTCTTGCAGGAAAAGAAAAGATTCCATGATAAATAAGTTTGGGCAGCAGCTGTTTAAGCAGTTTACTTACTGCAAAACTTCTTGGGGGCTTTAATAAGCTAATACATTGTGATCCCTAAGTATGGAATATTGTATGAGGCATAAGACAATGTACAGTGCAAGAAAGCACAGAGTTTTCTCCTAATAACTAAAATTCTGAAAAGCTGACTTTGAGTCATTTTGGTTAAAATTGAATATAATGATTATAGGGCTTCAATGAATCTCAAAGTTCACCTGTCATCTAGTTCATCCACATATCTACCCACCCTTATGTTATAGATGTTCAAACAAAGGCAAATTCAAGAGTTTAGTACAGTGAGGTAATTCTATTTCCAGGAAGTAATTTCTGGAGAAACATACTAGGCTGAGCATGATCCAATATTCAGCCCATCACACTGTCAGGCCCATCATCACCTCTTGGTCCAGGCAAATCACACTCCCATGTGGTTGCTGGACTGTGCGGAGGGACAACCATTTCACTTTCAGTTTATTATTTGGCTCCTCTCAACACACCAAGCAGAAGTTTAAATTTTATTTCAAGATGTGAATTGTAAAAACAAATTTTATTCCAATCAAAGCCTAGTCAATTCTAGTTTCTTAAGAAAATACTTGGCCGTTGGCAACCAGGACCTGGTTGCAAGGCTCAGACATGGTGTGGACAGGGCCTGGGATTAAGACCTTATGATTAAATAATGGGTGAGAGGAAGAAGTGGAATTTGAAGGGAAAGTGGAGCAAATGTGAAAGAAAAGCAGGTATCATTTGATTTCAGGCTATTGGAAAAGCAAGTGTAGATGCCTGTGTTAATTCTTGTCCCTCTTGTTTGCTCACTAGAATACTGGACTGAATTATCTTAGATCATTTAATGCTGATTTTAAAATTTAGCAATGGTAAGTGTGCATCATGGTTGATGCACATGTGAGGAGATGGGATAAGAGAAGACTTTTTTGGTGCTATGGCCCATAAAATTAGCCACGCATGTACTGTCCTTTTCCGAAGAGTGGGGAATGCTAGACTAGGAGCCAGAGGCCTGAGTTGAAGTCTTGGTTTTGTCATGGACTGACTGAGATTGTCTCTTGGGCAAGTCACTTCATTTCTCTGGACCTGTGTGTCCTCTTCAATCCCAGGTTGAGGCTGAAGTGGATGAGGTAACTTCCAGCTCCACCATTCCAGATTTCTTTGCCTCTTTGACTCTTAAACATTTCTTATGTTCTTACACATTGACCCACTCCCCCATTTCTTGTAGGATCAAGGTCAAAGTTCTTCAACTGCTGTTCAAGGCCCTCTAGCTTCTGACTCCATCCTCCCTTGTTAGCCTCATCTTTTAAGCTAACTTATTCTTCCAGTGATGTGTCTGCTTTCCTGCTACCTATTCAGATTCAGTTCACATGTAAGGCCAGCCCTAAGTACTACCTCCCTACTGAGTCCTCCTTGACTGCCTTTTCTGGGAAAGCTCTCTACCCCTCTATTGCTGATGGCCATTGCTGTGTCTTTGGCCCTACCTGCTTACTGTAGAGTACTCTTAGTCCTTTTTTCCCTTATAAATGTTTATCTCCACAAATATACTGGCAAGATCCAATGGGAATTTTGTTTTTAACTCATGACCTGGTAATGAAGAGAACATAGTGGAAGTTTGTTAACTAATGCTTCTTGATTGATTGATGATTTTGAAGATTTCTTATTGTTTTTAGCAATGGTGATGGATTAATTCACACATTCTTACTTGGGCCAATGGAATGGTGACAAACGACACAGCTGATGTGGGCCTCTTTAGATCCCTACTCTCGATAATTATACTACCATCTCCTTATCATATCTAAATGTTCTGTGCATTCTCGTAATATTCACCAGTGCTTCATGAACATAATTTCATTCACACCTTACAATCACCCTCTGCAGTAAGAGCTATTTGGTGATTAGAAAGTCTTGTCAAAGACATGTTTAAGTCACTTGCCCTTGGTCACACAGCTAGCCTATATAAAAAAGATGAAATCTGAATGAAGACCTTCTGAGTTCAGGGTCAAAGTTCTTTCCTGGAGTGGTCAGGAAGGACATACGATAAGAATAAGAAAGCATTATAAAGTGCGCTTCATACACAATATGCTATAGAAAGTCTACTTAGAATGTTCTCATTTACAAGATTTCTTTTTAGTATCTGACTGCGCTGGGCTAAAGAAGAGCCCCTCATCTCACGGGTCCACTGGACAGAGAATGAGTTACAACATGGAAAAGTATGGTTCGCTACTTTGGAAAGCCTAAGAGAAATTACGGAAGAAATGTTGTTAACTTCAGTCTGTAGGAATTGGTGTGGAAGGGACTAGCGATTATTAGAAGTGTGGTAGGATTGCACGTGAAAGCTACTGATTTTAGGAGACTTGGTATTGTGACAGGAGAAGCAGCATAATGATGCCCTGCAGTAAGTGATGAGGCCAAAGAAAGATCAATGACTGTCAGTGCGACCTGGGGCAGGTCACTTAACATCTCTAAGCTTATTTTCTCTATCTGTCAATGGGTACAGCAGAATCGGCTTCACAGATTGAAAATGATTTGTTGAAAGGATTAAATGGTATAATTCATTTACAGAGCACGTATTTGTTGAGTGCTTATTATAGATCTTTAGATCTCGGGGATTCAACAGGGAACAAATTAGACAAAAATCTTTGCTCCAGAGATTGTCCAGCAGAGACAAACAATAAATAAAATATTAAGCGAACTATATAGTATATTAGACATTGATAAATGCTAGGGTGAAACGTTAGGCAAGAAGTGGAGTGCTGTTAGGTGAGGATGGGTCAGAGAAGGTCTCTTTAAGAAGATCAAATAGGAGCAAATCTAGAGTGTATAAGGGAGCAAGTTATGTAGATATGCAAAGAAAAAGTAAGAGGCAGAAATAGCCGTGAGACAGAAATGTGTCCAAGGAAGAGCAAGGAGGCCACTGTGGCTGAACAGAGTGGATACAAGGAAAGAGTAGTAGGTGATAAGGATAGAATCAGGTCTTACAGGTTACCATGAGGACTTGGGCTTTTAATTTACTGAGTGAGGTGTGAAGCCTTTGGAAGGTTCTGAGCAGAGCAGTGACATGATCTGACCTAGGTCTGAACAGCATGACTCTGGCTGCTGTGTTGAGAACAGACTGAGGGAGCAAGGGAGAAAGCAGGGAGGCCATTGGGAGATTGTGACAATAATCCCAGCCAGAGACGGGGAAGAGCCTCAGAGCAGCCAGTCTGAAAAGTAACACAGTTTCTCCCACTGTACTGTGTGGGCACCTCTTAAGTACCCCCTAGTTCTCCTGTGCACCAGGGCAGACTGAGCAGCTGTGGAGACAGACTTCCCTTGCTATTTGGTTGGGGCCCGACATGGAACCCCAAATGCCAACCCCCATTGGCCAAATACAGAAAATTCTCTGAGCTAGCTAGCCGCTGTCAAGATATGCTGGCGACTTCAGAGGCATCATCTAAAACAGGGAAGTTTCCCTTCACCATGTGAAGGGACCACACCCAGAGGGATGCCAACTCAAGCCTTTCTCTAGTGCAGGATGTGGGAGGGCCTTCTGTTTGTTTTAGCAATCAAGCAGATCACATTATAGGTCAGGTCAGATTTCAGTTTCCCTTAGGATCAGGTTGGCACTTGCATCACTGATATAGTACATCCCAGGAAGTCCTAGCCTGGTCTCTCTTGGGAGGATAGTTACCAAACCACGGAACAAAACAGCATGTGCAAGACAGTTTCCACTGTAATGAAATTCTCGTTACATAGACTGGCCTCCTCTGCTATTTAGAGGCAGGTGGAAAGGTCTTTTTAATGAAATTACTATTTAAAATGTTTCAGATCACCTTAAACAAGCATTGGTGGATGACTGGCTCCCTTCCACATGGACCAGCCATCTGATCTGACCAAGACGTTCCATGCTTTCCGCTGGACATACCTTGCATGAGGTCTTCGACATGGCAGCTATGTAGTTGGCTTTGCCAACCCCGACAGAAAAGCCAGGCAAGCTTACCCCATGTTCTGATGCTAAAGCACTTCATTTAAGGATTTGGTGAGCAATGCAGCCTGCCCCAGGTTATCCCAGACCTAGCAGCCCACAGCCATGCAAAAACACAGAGGTTCCCCCAGAGCCGTTCTGCAGCAGTTCCATGGCCAAGTGCATTTTTGGCGCCTGGAAACATAGCCTTCTACCGGAAAAGCTTGCTTGCTACCCACCCTCTAAAAGCTAAGAAATAGGGCCAAGGTTGCAGAGAGGCTGTACCCATTGAAAAGCAGCCATCTCAACTCTCTTCCGAAGGGGTAAATGTCCAGGAACTGAAGCTCATACAGCACAGCCACTAGTCTGTCTTTCCTCTGGGAGCCATCAGTCTCCTATCACTTTGAAATGGTTCCCATGTTGACTGGAGCTCTGTAGCCTGTGTAGGACGGGGTGAAGAATGCAGCTCCCTTTCTAGTACAGAAACTCTTAAGGGAAACGACCTGGGTTGCTTTTGTGCCCATGAATGTGGTCGGAGAAGTCCAGAGAGATGGCATTACTCTGTTACTCATCCAGTAGAAGCAAAATAGTGGTAGCTATAGTGACAGCAGCTGCAGGATCTGGAGGCTCAATCTAGACAATATTTATTTCTTCTTCCCATGGAATTGCACCACAATTAAAGACCATACATAAACTCATTTTCAATTCCAGTTTCTGGAATTCACCAGCCTTCAGGAGTATTACTCTCTATTATGCAGAACTAAAGCATGTACCCCTTCCGACGTTGCTCCCTGCTCCTGGCTTCCATACTGAGACTCCTCACACAAAGTATGCCGCATCTTTTATTCTATACAGAACCTCTCTTCTGGGCAGATTATGTTACTAAGGTTTTCAATGTTTCCAAATCAAAGCCCTTGGCAGAGGTTTGATATTTTTCCAGGATAGCTGTTACATATTAGCTTTGCAAATGCAGACACTGCTGAGAGCAGACATGCCTATCTGTCCAAACTCAATTCCCATTCTGAGTCTACCATTTTAGGATAAAAGTGGATTGTGCTATGATGTCAGACAGACCTGCGTTTAAATCTTAGCTTCTCCAACTACTAGATGGGTTACTTTGATGGTTTTATGACCTTTCAGAAATTCCTTCCCTGTATCTTAGGGCAGTAATACTTACCATGATGAGTTGGTTATACTAAAAAGGCCCAGCCTATGTCAAGTGTTTTGTTCAATGAGTGGCTAATTACTATTTAAAATGTATTATTTTATAATATTATTATTATATTAATATATAATTAATTTTAATTAATTAATATTATATTATAATATATATAATATATAATATATTATATTATATATTATATATTATATTATATATATTATATTATATATAATTAATATATTATATTAATTATATTAATATTATAATAATTATTATTTTATAATAATAAACCTTATTATAACATCCAAGGGTGAGTGGTCTTTAAGAAATTCTTTAATAATCTTACAAAAATAAAAATGTGCTTATGAAGCAGTACTTAAGAATGTCAAAAGTGATTACCAAAGTATTACATAAACCATATTAAATGACAAAAGTCTCTAGAAAATTAATAATGAAGAAACATGAATTCAATAATAGAAACTAGTACCCAAAGTAAGATGATTGATGAATTAATATCAACCTGGAAGCAAGTTTCTAGGACCATATGCCTGTCAATGATTTGGATGAAGATACAGAATGCATGTTTATCAAATCTGTAGATGGCAAGAGGCTAGGAGAGAGAATGAATACTTTAGGTAACGGATTCAGAATCAGCAAGCGTCTTTACAGTTAAATTGATAGGCCAAGATGAAATATAGTAAAGATCAACGCAAGCTCTTGTACTTGGTTCCAAAAGAAAGAACAAGGTCCATCCATGCTGTTGCAAATGACAGGATATCCTTCTTTCTCATGGCTGAGTAATAGTCCATTGTTTATACATACACCACATCTTCTTTACGCATTCATCTGTCTATGGACACTTAGGTTGTTTCCGTGTCTTGGCTATTGTGAATAATGCTAGAAAGAACATGAGGTGCAGATATCTCTTCTAGATCTTAATCTCATTTCCTTTTGATATATAATCAAAAGTGGCATTGCTGGATCAAATGGTAGTTCTATTTTTATTTTTAGAGGAAACTCCATTCTGCTTTCTGTAGTGGCTGTACCAACTTACATTCCCACCAACAATGCACAAGGGTTCCCTTTCTTTACGTCTTCACCAGCTTGTTATCTTTTGTCTTTTTCATGATAATCATTCTAACAGGTGTGAGATGATATCTTGTTGAGTTTTTAATTTGCATTTTCTTGATTATTTGTGATTTTGAGCACATTTTCATGTATTTCTTGGCCATTTGTGTCTTCTTTGGAGAAATATCTATTTAAGTCCTTTGCCCATTTTTTAAACAGGATTATCATTATTATTATTATTATTATTATTGCTATTGAGTGTATGAGTTCCTTATATATCTTGGATATTAACTTTTTATCAGACATATGATTTGAAAATATTTTCTCCCATTCCATAGGTTGCCTTTTCATTTTGCTGATTGTTTCTTTTGCTGTGCAGAAGCTTTTTTAGTTTGATGAGTCCCACTTGTTTACTTTTGCTTTTGTTGCTTGGGCTTTTGGTGTCATATGAAAGAGCCTTCTCCCTATATTTTCTTCTAGGAGTTTTGAAGTTTCAGGTCTTATGTTAAGTCTTTACTTATTTCTGAAAAATTTTTGTGAATGGGGTTAAGGAAGGGATCTAATTTCATTCTTCTGCAAAAGAATAGCCAGTTTTCCCAGCACCATTTTTTGAAGAGATTATGCTTGTCCCACTGAGTATTCTTGGCTCCCTTGTCAAATATTAGTAAACTGTGTATGCCAGGATTTATTTCTGGGCTCTCGATTCTGTTCCATTGTTCTATGAGTCTATTTTTATGCTGATACCATAACATTTTGATTCCTATAGCTTTGTAGTACAGTTTGAAACCAGGAAGTGACTCCTCCAGGCTTGTTCTTCTTTCTCAGGATTGCTTTGGCTATTTGGGGTCTTTTGTGGTTCCATACAAGTTTTAGGATTGTTTTTCTATTTCTGTGAAAAATGCCATTGGAATTTTGATAGGGATTACACTGAGTCTATAGATGGCTTTAGATAGTATTGGCATTTGAACAATATTAATTCTTCTGATTCATGAACCCGAGATATCTTTCCATTGATTTGTGTCTTCTTAGTACAATTTGGCATATACTAAGTGAAATAAATAAGAAAAATTGTGTATGATATCACTTGCATGGAATCTATAAAAGCCAAACATAGAAACAGAGAGGAAATGGTGGTTTGTCAGGGGCTGGGGCATGGGAGGAAATGGAAAGATGTTGATCAAAGTGTACAGACTTCCAGTTATAAGAGGAATAAGTTCTGGGGATCTACTGCACATCATGATGAGTACAGTTAAAAATACTGTATTGGGGCTTCCCTGGTGGCACAGTGGTTGAGAATCTGCCTGTTAATGCAGGGGACACGGGTTCGAGCCCTGGTCTGGGAGGATCCCACATGCCACGGAGCAACTAGGCCCGTGAGCCACAACTACTGAGCCTGCGTGTCTGGAGCCTGTGCTCCACAACGGGAGAGGCCACGATAGTGAGAGGCCCGCGCACCGCAATGAAGAGTGGCCCCCGCTTGCCACAACTGGAGAAAGCCCTCGCACAGAAACGAAGACCCAACACAGCAAAAATAAATAAATCAATTAATAAGAACAAGTCACCGAGACCTGCAATTAAAAAAAAAATACTGTATTATATACTTGAAAGTTGCTAAGAGAGTAGATCTTAAATGTCTTCACCACATTAAAAAATGATAGTTATGTGAGGTGATGGGTTAGCTAACGTTATTCTGGTAATCATTCCGCAATATGTGTGTCATGTCGACCTGTCCATCTTAAACTTACACAACATTATACAACAGTTTTATCTCAATAGAGCTGGGGGGCAAGAAGAACATTCTCTACTGGAAAGAAAAAAAGAATGAACAAGATGGGAAAGGATGTTATAACATTGGTGTGGATAAAAAAATGCTTAAGGATTTTAAGGACCAGTGAACTCTTTAGAAATACATACAGTAGTTCAGCTGCCCAGAAAGCTAATGAAAACACAGATTGTGTTAGTAAAATCAGAACATAAATAATTAGAGAATTTTTTTATATGAGACTGACTCCCACAAACGCATGTAGACAAATCGGAGGCAAATACCTAGGATGGTAAATTAATTTTCCATAATATTATATGATTGAAAGTAATGGGAATGTTTGTTCTAATGAAGGCTGTGGTTGTTATTTTCAAATACTGTATACAGAGAAGGAATATGTATGGTGTTTCCCAAAATGGGGTAGTCATACCACCACCAATACATTAATAATACATTAATAATAATGTTAGTTAATAATACATTAATACAAATAATACATGTAATTAATAACATACTGATAATATAGTTAATATTTATTAGAAAAAATAGAAAACAAACATATCAAATCTACAATTTCATGGATATTATCGCTCAGTTTTGAGACTAAAATAGGTGTTTATTTACAATGAGTTGAAAGGAAAAGGATTAAGTTTATAATAGCGTGAGCGTGTGGTATGTCAAGTATCATAGGAGAAATATAGAAATAAGAATCATGTGGATAGCAGATCAGATTTCTGGGTGACCCCAAGGGAGAAAGTGAAAACCAATGAGTAGACGCTGCCTGAAGCAGATTTCAGCTCAACATATAGTAGACTTTCCAATCAGCTCGTTCCAAATAGCTTACCCTAAATATGAACAAGTTCACAAGCCCATAGACTAGAGGGTACTTGGTGGGGATGGAGTAGAGGAGATTAAACAGTCAAGTAAACAGTTGGACTAGGTGACTTTCAGGCCCCATTATTGTGTGATTGAGTTCTTCATCAAGTTCACTCAGCACAGAGACTCCTGGCCTTTTGGTGTTAAGGAAATCTGTTGTTTGTTTCACTTTATTTGGAAAATGTTGGGAGGACATCAAGACTGCATTATCAGAGATGCTCTGGGTTCCTAGTAGACTGGGGCTGGTAATGACTGCCTTCAGGGCATTAATTTCAGCTAATGGTCATGGCACCCATCTCCAGCTGCGACATATTAGGTGGAAGTCATCCCCTCATCCATTCCCACTTAGTTTAGTCTGGAAAAGAAGACGGTGTTCCCCAATAATAAAAACAGGATGGGGGGAAAGAATGTAGCTTCCCCCTAAAGGGGAAGGAAAATGTGTGCTCTCAGGCCACCGGTTCCTTTACTATCTGTGTGTATAGGTTTGAAGCCCTGGGCAAGTTACTTAATATGTCTGAACCTCATTTTTTTTCTCACCCTTAAAATGAGGTACATAATGTCATTTATCACAGAATAGGCGTTCATTAATTCATATGTATTCTTATCACCCCCTTTCTTTTCATCATGATTATATTTATGCAGCAAATGGAATTTTAGTAATAATGCTTCTAATTAATTTGTCCACTCATTAATTTGTTCAGCAGACATTTATGAAGGTCATGAAACCAGGCACAGTGCCGAGTAAGCACAATGATATTCTCCATTCCAGAGACTAAAGGCCAAGACTGACAGCAGTACTGTTGGTAAAGCTGTTAAATTGTAATAATACTCTACATTTACCCCTGTCTTGTATGTCACAAAATACATTCACATAACATAATTTTGTTTAAATTTTCTCCCAAGTCCTGGGCTATAGCAAGCTCCAGGAAAGCAGACACCATATCTGTCTTGTTGACTACTATATTCCCCATCCCTCGCCCAGAGTCTGGCACGTAATGGGGACTCCATGAGTATTAGTCAAAACAATAAAGGAAGGAATTGATGAATCAATGAAATAAGCCAAAAAGAGAGTCATCAGTAGCATCGTTTTACAGGCAGAGAAATAAAGTGTCACTGGCTTTGGTATTTATCAGCCACTGAGTAAAGGAGTAATTTCACCAAGTAAACCACTTGTGGAGGAGATGGCATCTTACCCTTCCGTTTTCTTGGACACTTACAGCATATTAAGAACCAAGTAATGGGACTTCCCTGGTGCTGCAATGGTTAAGTATCCACCTGATAATGCAGGGGACACGGGTTCGACCTCTGGTCCGGGAAGATCCCACATGCCGCGGAGTAACTAAGCCCGTGTGCCGCAACTACTGAGCCCACGTGCCACAACTACTGAAGCCCCTGCGCTCTAGACCCCATGCTCCACAACAAGGGGAGCCACCACAATGAGAAGCCCGCGCACCGCAACCAAGAGTAGCCCCCGCTTGCCGCAACTAGAGAAAGCCCGCGTGCAGCAACAAAGACCCAACACAGCCATAAATAAATAAATAAATAAATAAATAAATAAATAAATAAATTGTATCCGGTTTTAAAAAAAAAGAACCAAGTAATGCAAAAAAAATGTAATCTGTAATAGCAGTGGTAGTAATAACAACTATAACAGCTAACATCTACGGAGTGCTTACCATGAGCCAGGCTTTGTTCTAGGAACTCCATGCGATCATGTTGACAACCCTCTTGGATGGTATTCGGCAATGTCTTTGTGGCTTATTGTATCTTCATCTGCTTCAGTGGAGTCTGCATTGTCCCCTCTTCACATCTTCCTTCAGTGGCAGAAATTATGAGCTCCTCAAAAGTACACTCTTTGTCTTATTCAGATCTGCATTCCCAGCACCATGTTGTACGTATAGCAGGTGTTCAGTATGCCTTCGATGAATAAATGAATGATCTAACTGTAGGTCAGAAATGGAAATGCTCAATGGAGCCTAGAGTCAGGATAAAAATCTGAAGAAGGGGACACTTGAACGAAGCCTCATTCGAGCTTTGATCGACAGAGAGTGAGAATGACGCGTTAGGAGAACTGTAAGAAGACTGCGTGTCTTGCCTAAAGACTTGGATGGGATGTAGGGTGGGGTGGAGCTGGATGACCTCTTAGCCTCTTATGGGATCTTCCAGTACTTGGTGCCATGGATCCGATACTTGGTTTCAGTCATCACCCTGTACTTTTGCCCTTTTGTACCATGGTCAGCTCTACTGGGTTACTACTGAGTTCTATCTTTGCAAACAAAGTAAAGTAATCAAACCCTATGAGACAGATCTTCTTGATCATAGGAGAGCTTAAGGTAAGAACTCTGTGTTTTTCCCACTAGCACTGGCCGATGTATGCTCTAGGAGCAGTTCTCCCAGGGGATAATATGGATTTGTGAGAAAACAAAACAGAAAAGCTTTCAGTGTTCAAATATGTGTGGGGAGTAGAATTTCATCATTGCATAACTTCCCAGAGCCTTTACTATACAAGCCTTTATTAAACACTGATTCTCTAACGAGGGCTTGGGGAGCATGGTGTACAGAGAATTCCTAACTTTTCACCATGGGCCTCAGGAGGGTAGGTGAATGGAATATCACATAGGACTGGTACTTTACAGAACATTTTAGACCTTTCATCAGGGAAGTATTTGTCTGTTTCTTAGAGCCCTTGGATACTTATTAATCCATGGACCTTCTGCAAATACAAGAATGTTTCTTTCTCCTTACCTTCTCCAGTTTTCCAGGGGTTTTGTCACGAACGCTCTCTGATCCCTACATCTGCCCATTTTGCACACTAGAGGGTAGCGTTGAGCCTGTTTGGGATTTCCCACACTTGGGACTGAGAAAAAGTATGATGAAATTGCCCTTCCTTTTCACATAAATCAGGGGGACTAAGTACCAGCAGCTGTTGCTCTTACTGTGAAAACCATTGTGATGGGCAGGATTTTGTTCAAAATCCCTAAATTCAAAAGTTCTCGAAAACCCCAGGCCAATTCTTCTCAGAAATTTCTCTGTCTGTACTTGCGTGCCTGGGAGGATCAGGTCTTCGTCCAGGTTCTCTAGGGCTTTGTGAGTGAGGGCAAAACAATGACAGAGTATACAAAACCCACTAAATAAATAAAGATATTTCCCTCTTTTATCCTATCTGGAGTCTTACAAAGGTTGGAGTGAACTTGAAGCATGCAACAGAGTTTAGTCACAGAGATGCTTCTTAGCCTTGATTTGGTTTCTGCATAAAGTCTGTGTCTTTCCTGACCTATCACCAGTTCTAGCCTTCCCACCTTCTACTCAATCTTCAAGACTCACTTCAAACTCCATACCTCCTTAAAAATGTAAAACCTGAGGGAGTTGCCCTCTATGAACTCTTATGCTTAGCCCTGGATTATTAGAATCTTAGTGTGACCTTTTAAGAGTTTTCATTTATGTTCTTTTTTTTTTTTTTCTATCAACATTATTGTAGGGCCTCCAGAATCTTAGCTATATATTACACTTGCCTATATTCCCCTGTAAGGATTTAGAAGCTTGACTGAAAGAAACAGACATCTG
Organism: Lipotes vexillifer; assembly: GCF_000442215.2. Lineage (NCBI taxonomy): Eukaryota > Metazoa > Chordata > Mammalia > Artiodactyla > Lipotidae > Lipotes > Lipotes vexillifer. The sequence continues at coordinate 471,158 of NW_006780910.1, read as the reverse complement.
CTGAGTTCCTACCATGTAGCAGGCTCTGACCTAAGTCCTTTCATGCTTTAGCTCAATTAAGCTGTATTTTGACTGGCTGCAACATCTGTGCCCTTTTCACAAAGTTGTAGATCATCCAAAAAGGACATTTGAAATGGCAGAACGCACAGGGTGACCTTACGTCCTGGTTTGCCTGTGACAGTCCTGGTTTACATCTGTCGTCGGGCATAATCATTAGTAATGTTTCCTTTCACTCTCAAAAGTATCCAGGCTTTGTCTAGAAATTCTACGATAAACAGGCTCCGGAGTCAGACATTTTGGGTTTGTATTCTGGCTCTGCCACTCACTAACTATGTGACTGAGGGCAAGTTACTTAACTTCCCTGGGCTTCACTTCCCTCCAGGTAGAAATTAGGGGTACTAATGCCTTCCTAATAGAGTTGTGATGAAGATCAAAGTTAATATAGTAATGTGTTTACATGAATGGCTGACACATAGTAAACACTCAAAAAATACAGTCATTATTGTCAAAATGGTTTTGATCGTGTGAGCAACCCCAGAAGGGCCCAAAGTGACTGCTGTGTGAAGTGACTCAGAAATGCGAGAGGAGCTAAGGTGTGAGCGCTGATTTAAGGAGAGGAAACATTATAGGCAGTGAGTGGTGCTTTATAGTAGTGGTTCTTAAAGCATCAAGCCTAGGCCAGCTGCCTCAGCGTCCCACGGGATTTTGTTAGAAGTACACATTTTCAGATCTTTTGAATCAGAAACTTTGGGAGCGGGGCCTGGTAATCTGTATTTTAACAAGTCCACCAGGTGATTTTCATGTGTGCTAATTTTTAAGAACCTTGGTTCTTCTGAAGAGGAGAGGGGACAGCAGAGAAGCTTCGACCAGCAACAGAACAACTTATTAAGCCAGGAAGGTTCCAGGTCAGTGAATCCCAGCACCCTTGTGCTGAAGATAACCCTAGGAAGCTCTAGGCCAGATGTTGCAAGCATAGACTCACAGTCTGAATGTCTATACTATTTTGTTTGGCCTGTTAAAAAAAATTTAGCCAGAAATTAAAAATCAGAGAAATTTACGTACAAATCCAGATTTCTAGCATTCCTTACAAATTCAGAATATTTGGCACCTCTGGGTGGCCTTCCCCTCCAGCCACAACTGAGAGCAGTGGATAAGCAGCTGCCCCTTTAACCAGAGCATGTAGCCTCCAGCTTCCCCTAATTCCCATCAGGTCAGCTGCACTTCTGTACTTGTTACCTGTCCTGCCCCGGTTCCCATTCACGACTCAGACACTGCCCCCTGCTTTTAGATGAGAAAGTGTAGACCTGGAGAGTTTCCACGAGTTGTGTAAGTGTGTGACCCATTCTCTGGACACAGCATGTGTTTAGGGAGGGTGGTCTCTGATCTTCTGAACAGGGTCTTGAAAGAGGAAGAATTTGAGACCCCTGAAGGGCTGCTCTTGCTGAGGTTCTTAAACTGTCCTGTGTATCAGAATCAACTGGGCCAAAGATTTAAAATGCAGTTTTCCACAGTCGCCCCCTGCCCAGCCTGGTTTAATAAGGTTGGGTGGACTGGGCCCAGGAAGCTGCATGTGAAAAAGTCTTCCTTTCTTCCTCCTCCTTTACCCCCATCCATGTGATTCCGAAGCAGGTGGTCCAGGGAACATACTTTGGGAAACCCTGAGCGATGTGTAACATTCCATGTGGGATCTATACCTCAGGATGGAGTGGGGCGGGGTGGACAGAGGACAAGATCTCATCACAGGCTGTGTGCAGAGAAGAGGGGCCAGAGACATGGGGGATGTCGAGTGAAGAGATTTAAGCGTGGTAGGGTCAGATAAAGTTGGGTTCGAATAGTCTGACAAAGGTTTGGGGTTTTTTTTGAAATATATTTGACATATAATATTGTGTAAATTTAAGGTGCACACATATTGATTTCATACATTTATATATTGTAATATGATTGCCATTGCAGCGATAATTAGTGCCTCTGTCACGTCCCGTAGTTATCATTTCTTTTTAGCCAGACTTGTAAAAACAGAGAGTAAAATGGTAGCTACCAGGGGATGCAGGGTTGGGGGATACGACAGATGTTGTTTAGGGGCACAAATTTGCCACAAGTAGTAAAAAAGTCCTGGAGATCTCATGCATGGTATAGTGAATATAGACAATAATATTGTATTATGCTCATCAAACTTGCTAAGAGACTAGATCTTAATTATTCCAACCACTAAAAAAATGTAACCCATAAAAGGTAACTGCCCCGAACCAGATAGCCTAGCCTTTGACAGAAAGTAAAGAGAGTGATGGTGGCAGAAAAAAAATATAAGGGTGAGATTTCATGGTGAGAGTCAGCAGCGATTTATCAGGGCTAAAGGGTGAGGCCAAAAATGTCACCCTCTATGCCTCTTGCAGGATGTAAGGGTGTGTACCACGTAAGTTCCTTTTGAAGGATACTTTGACCATCCTTTAGTATAAAGCAACAAAAAGAAGGGGGAGCCCTGGCCTGAGGTCCTACCTCCATCCTTGTCTGACTTCCCACCCCTTTCTTTACAGTTTTCTGCTCCTTTCCATCTACTTATAATTGTGAGGTTTTTTTCCCCTTCCCTTCTCTATTTCTTTGTCTCTCTGTATCTCTCTGTCTCTTTCTCTTTCTCTCTCTTTTTGCTCTCTCTCTGTTCCTTTCTCTCTTCTGACCCCCTCCCAATATGTAACTCACAAACTACACCAATAGTTATACCATCAAAAAATATTCAGGAATAAAACATCTATCATCATGCAAGGAGAATCCAGGGGAAGAAACCAAACCCCTGAAAAAAGTTTCTAAAGTAATAAGTCCTTGTCAGATTCCAACCAGCCTGGGCCTCCAAACGGAGAGGCAGAGGTATTTGTCTCCTGTTCCAAAGGCATGAGCAACTTCCCACAGAGCAGTTCCGTTCCCACTGTGCTTTTTCCTTTGACCAGTTGCTGTCAAATGTGCTTTGTCATGTCCTTTTAGCACCAGGCCTGGCACATTTCTCTGTATAGTAAAAGCTAATGAGCCGTATGGCTCTTGGCAGCATTGGGCAATATACATGCTCCATTTGGAGCAGAGTAAATCCTTGGAGTCTATAGCTGTGTGTGCAGCCTCAGGCTGTCCCCTGTGCTTCATGGGTCTGTAAATATCATAGCTGTGGTCACTGCTCAGAATTATTAATATTCCAGAGGCCTGCTTTGACCCTACCCCCTACCGAGCAGCCTTCGGTAACACGTAGCTTCGCCCTGGACCCCATCCAGTTGGAATTTATGACTGGAAGTGGCAGAAGGCCCGTGTTATAGCAATGTCTCACCTTCAGCTGGCTCTACATCTTGGACCCTGAGGACATCATGGTATTTATTCCATTCAAATCCCATTTATTGTGCTTCTAACATGCTGGGCACTGAGTTTAGATGCCAGAGATAGTGCCCTGACAAAGACTATGTATATGTATAACTGATTCACTTTGTTATAAAGCAGAAACTGACATACCATTGTAAAGCAATTATACTCTAATAAAGATGTTCTAAAAAAAAAAAAAAAGGCTCAATCCCTGCCCTGAAGAAAGTGATCTGGGAAGGGGACATGGACATGTATATAAGGTCCCCGTGTGCTAATAGATTTCAGGTCCAGCCCTTGGCAGGTTTTGGAGAAAAGCCACCCATTCTTCCATTTGCATCCCCTGAAGCCATTGCTATTCAAGATTGGAAGGCAACAACACCTTGGAGCTTGTTAGAAAAGCAGAAACTCAGGCCCCACCCCAGACTGAATCAGATTAAAGTCTGGGAGGCCATGATCTAAATCAGGCCTTAGCAAACCTGGATAGGTTCAAAAATCACCTAAGGCTTCCATTTTTAAGTGCTGACCCAGCAGATTTGATATAAAGCTGGAGATTTCTTTATAAGCCCTGCAGGTACTTATGATATAGCTGATCAGTAGACTGACATTTGGGAACTAGCCTCTAACCCTGTGGTTCTCAAACTTGTTTGAACGTTAGAATCACTGGGAGAGATTTTTAAAGTCTTGATGCCCAGCCTATATATTCTGAGCAGTTAAATCATAAACCGTGGGCATGGGGTTGAGGCAGTAGGAATTTTTCTCCAGTTTTATTGAGAAATAATGAACATCCATCACTATGTAAGTTTGAGGCATGCAGCAGGATGGTTTCATTTACATACATTGTGAAATGATTATCACAGTAGGTTCAGCTAACATCCATCTTCTCATATAGATACAATAAAAGGCAAAAAGAGAAAATAAAAAAGGAAAAAAAAATTCTCCTTGTGATGAGAACTCATAGAATTTACTCTCTTAAAAAATTTCCCGTATATCATACAGCAGTGTTGCCTATAGCCATCGTGCTGTAAATTACATCCCTAGTACTTATTTATCTCATAACTGAAAGTTTGTACCTTTGGACCATCTTTCTCCAAATCCCCTTTCCTCCACCCTCTGCCTCTGATAACCGCAAGTCTGATCTCTTTTTCTGAGTTTGGTTTTCTGTTTTTGTTGTGGCTGTTGTTGTTTGTAAGATTCCCCATACAAGTGAGATCATACAATATTTGTCTTTCTCCATCTGACTTATTTCACTTAGCATAATGCCTTCAAGGGCTATACGAGTTGTTGCAAATGGTATGACCTCCTCATTTTTTTATGGCTGAATAATATTTCATTGTATATATACCACAGTTCTTTACTCATTCATCCACTGATGGACACTTAGGTCCTTTCCATATCTTGGCTATTGTGGATAATGGCAGCAGCAATTTTAAAGTTCCTCCAGGTGACTCTAATGTGCAGCTTAGGTTGAAGGCCGCAGCTCTATACCAGTGCTGCAAAAACTTTAATCAGTATAAGGACCACTCCCTACACAATCCCACAGGGTCAGCAGAGCTCCAGTGCTTCCTATTTGATAAAGAGGTAGAGCTAGGGCCGAAACCCAAATTTCCCCCGCTAGCCAGGGTACTTGCCACCTGCGAAACTGCCAGGCAGCATGGTGAAGGCTACCTTGGGACGACCTGGATCCCTAGTGTGGGGCCAGTTGAGGAAACTCAGACCTATATAGTTCAACAGGCTTAGTCCGTCTGGTCTTAGCTTGGAGGCAAGTTTCAATGGCTTGTTCCTTGTCTTGTTGTCCAGTGTGCTCAGAGTCCCAGGGGTATTTTTCTCAGCACACTGGGCTGTAGACACATTGGCTTGTCTTTCATTTTCTCAAATGTATCCTTTTCCTTCCACCTCAGGGCCTTTGCTGTTTCCTCTGCTGGGAATGCTCATTCTCCTTCCCTCTCTCCAGTTCCTCCTTCAAGAAAGCCTTTCCTGACCCTCCAAATGAGAGCAGGTTCCCCTACTGTACACTTGTAGAGCACTTTGTACCCTTCCTTCCTCACAGTTATCACAGTTTTAAATTATGTGTTCTGTTAATATTTGAGTAATTTCTCTAAACAATTCCAATTAAGAGAGAAATCACAGCTCTTTTGCTTAGAACTGTAGCCCAGTCACTTGCATTGTGCCTAGAACACAGTAGGGATTCAATGAATACTTGAGTATTCATGCACCACTCTTCCCAGCATTGGAGGTGCCAGGTCCCTCACATATTCTCTCCACCCCGCCCAAGAACATCGCCATTTGCCAAGGCAACCACTTTAGCCCCTGATAATCTTTAGGTATACACCACCTCCTTTTTGGATCATCATGAGATCCCCAATTCTAGACACAGTCAGTCTACCTGAGGCCCCTTCTCCATGTCCGGATATTAGTTGCATCCCCCTTCCAACCACTCAAACATTCTGAGCCTCCATGGACCCTTCTTGCTGTTGCCACTCTGGCACTGGCCCGGCAGTCGCCTAGGTGTTTTGTCTTCATCACAGTATTAAGCAGGAAATATTATTGTCAGTGTTCTAGGATATCTTGTGCTCTTTTTGTGTAAAATGAGAAAAATAGTATCTACTGCAAAGGGTTGATGGAGAATTAAATGAGGTATTCTGCATCCACAATACACTGCCCAGTCAATAAATATTTAGAATTTTTATTACTACTAATAACTGCAAAAATCCCACTGGTGCTTACTTCGGCAGCACATATACTAAAATTGGAACGATACAGAGAAGATTAGCATGGCCTCTGTGCAAGGATGACCCACAAATTTGTAAAGCGTTCCATATTTTTAATAAAAAAAAATCCCACTGGACCCCGCAAAATGTTTTAGTGCTGCAGTTTGTACTTACTGAATAAGATGATGGGAAGCTAATATGGATTCGATAATAATTTTAAATGAGCTCACGCTTTATTGGTTGTGACAGCAGTAAATCCAATAGTATATCTAGAAGTGGAAAATAATGCTTATTTCCATTTTCAGAAAATGTGTGACATGTCTAAGGATTTAAGGGTCTTTTGCAACAATTCCGTGCCCTATTTCTCCCACACTGGGTTCTCAGGCTGTAAGCTGAAAGTACACACTTCGGGAAATGTTACACATACAGTCTCTCCTTTCTTATTTTCATTTTCCTTTAAGTATGCTCTGTCAAACAAGCTGGAATACTAGCCCTTTCATTAGAAGTTGCTGCTGTTCAGTCATATGAAGGTCAGGACTTTCAGCCCATTTACTTTGGGACAGAAAACTTGGAAGAGGTCAAAGCTGAGCCTTAGTAAGCATGGGAATAGGGGAAGGGAATCTCACTGTGGTTTCAGCCCCACCAGAGAGGTTGTGGACAAACTAGAGAGGAAAGCAACTCATGCATTTATTTTTTTTTCACTCAACAAATCTCTACGGAACACCCTACCATGTGCCAGAAACTGAATTTAGCACTAAGGGCTTCCTAGCAGTGTGACCTGAGGCAAGTTAATTAATTTTCCCATCCTCAGGTTGTTGCCTGTAAAATGGAGATGATAATAGGGTTGAGAGAGGTATTAACTAAGATAATATGCGCAGGGAGTGACACATAGTCCGTGTGTGATGCAATGAGTATTCACTGCTGCTGCTGTTGTTCGCGTGGAGCAAGGTGGATGCAGCGTTGCCATCATGACATTCTGAGTCAAATGGGACACAGAGAAGAGTACGCAGGAAATTACAATAGCAGGTGATAGGAGGAGTAGAGGGGGCGCTGTGAGCACAGAGAGGGACACCTAATTCAGACTTCCTAGAGAAAAGGACATTTAAGACTTAAACTGAGACATTAAGGGTGAGTAGTAGTGTTAAAGAAAAAATTATTCTGGTGCTTGTTAAAGATGATAAGGAAGACTTCCTTCAGGAGGATCTGTTGCAATGCCTTTTGGCAGAAGGGGAGAGAGCTCAGGCTCAAGTCTGAACACCAAGGGAGTGGAGATTTATAGCCAAGGAGCAAGGCGGGGGTTGGAGGGTAGAAAATTACTAAGAAGGTAGGAAAATTCTTGCTAAACTGACCAAACAGGATTCTTGATGAGGGCAGGCCAAGAGGATCGAATACCGGGGAATTGTGGGAGGGGGATGAGGAAAGTGATCAGATATTGAGGGTGATTCTCCAAATATTGAGGATGAGGGATTCTAGCTAAATTGACTTCAGAGGATTCTTGCTAAAACTGGACTCTATAAGGATAGAGACCAAAGCCCACAGTCAAGTCTAGTTGAGCAGAGGGCGCAGAGGAGGCTGACTAAAATTTGGTCAATGAGAGAACCTTTGCCAGTAGTTACCCAAATGGAGAGGGTCTGGATAGGAGTACTATCTCATGGGAAAGTCTCAAGGCAAATAGAAGCACATTCTGCCCTCTCCCACAAAGAACAGCCCATTTCCAGAGAGGGATTAACCTTTGCTGCACACTGGAATCACCCAGGGATCTTTAAAATATACTGATGCCTAGATCCCACCCCCAGAGGTTCTGAACTAATTGGTATGGTAAGCAGCCTGAGCTCTGGGTTGTTTTTTTGTTTGATTTCCAGATTTATTGAGATATAATTGATATATAATGTTGCTTAAGGTGTGATGATTTGATATGTCTATATATTGTGAAATGTTCACTGCAATAAGGTTACTTAACACATCCTTCACCTCACATAATTACCATTTTGTTACTGCTGTTATACAACACAGTATTGTTAACTATAGTCACCATGCTGTACATTAGATCCCCAGATGTCTTATAACTGGACATTTGTATCCTTCTACCAACATCTCCTCATTTCGCCTATCCCTCAGCTCCTGGCAACCACCAATCTGCTCTCTGTTTCTGTGAGTTGACTTCTTTAGATTTCACATATAAGGGACACCATACAGTATTTGTCTTTCTCTGTCTGACTTACTTTACTTAGCATAATGCACTTAAGTTTCACCCATGTTGTCACAAATGTCAGGATTGCCCTTTTTTAAAGCTGAATAATATTCCATTGTGTGTGGTGTGTGTGTGTGTGTGTGTGTGTGTGTGTGTGTGTGTGTGTGTATTATATATATATATACCATATTTTCTTCATCCACTGATCCATCAATGGTCATTTAGGTTATTTCCATGTTTGGATATTGTGAATAATACTGCAATGAACTTGGGGTGTAGATATCTCTGTGAGATAGTGATTTCATTTCCTTTGGATAAATACGCAGAAGTAAGATTGCTAGATCATATGGTGGTTCTATTTTCAATCTTTTGAGGAGCCTCCCTACTGTTTTCCATAGTGGCTGGCCCAATTTACATTCCCACTAACAGTGCACTAGGGTTCCCTTTTCCACACATCCTTGTCTTTTTGATAGCAGCAATTCTAAGAGGTGTGAGGTGATATCTCATTGTGGTTTTTATTTGCATTTCCCTGATGATTATTGATGCTGAACACTTTTTCGTGTACTTACTGTCCATTTGTATGTCTTCTTTGGAAAAAAATGTCTATTTAGGTCTTTTGATGATTCTAAAATCAGATCATTTGTTTTTTGGTTTTGAGGTCTTTTGGGGGTTTTTTGCTATTAGGTTGTATGAGTTTCTTCCATATTTTGGATATTAACCCCTTATCTGATATATGACTTGCAAATATTTTCTCCCATTCCATGGATTGTCTTTTCATTTTACTGATTGTTTCTTTTGCTGTGCATAAGCTTTTTAGTTTGATGTAGTCAGTCCCACTTGTTTATTTTTGTTGCCTGTGTTTTTGATGTCATATATATATATATTTTTTGGCTGTACGCGGGTCTCTCACAGTTGTGGCCTCTCCCATTGCGGAGCACAGGCTCCGGATGCGCAGGGTCAGCGGCCATGGCTCACGGGCCCAGCCGCTCCGCGGCATGTGGGATCTTCCCGGACCGGGACACGAACCCGTGTCCCCTGCATCGGCAGGCGGACTCTCAACCACTGCGCCACCAGGGAAGCCCTGATGTCATATTTTAAAAAATCATCGCCAAAATCAATGCCAAAGAACTCTTCCCCTATGTTTCTTCTAGGAGTTTTATGATTTCAGGTCTTATGTTTAAGTCCTTAATCCATTAGAGTTAATTTTGTAAGTGGTGTAAGAGAGGGGTCTAATTTCATTCTTTTGCATGTGAGTATCCAGTTCTCCAAACACCATTTATTGAAGACACTATATATTCCCTATTGAGTATTCTTGGCTCCTTGTCAAAAATTAGTTGACCATGTATTCATGGGTTTATTTCTGTCACTTAATACTGTTTCATTGGTCTATGTGTTTGTATGCCAGTACTACACTGTTCACATTATTATAGCTTCATAATACAGTTTGAAATCAGGGAGTGTGATGCCTCCAGTTTTGTACATTCTCAAGATACCTTTGTGAGAATTATCTCTGGGAGGCAAGGATGGTTCAACACACACAAATCAATAAATGTGACACACCACATTAATAGAATGCAAGATAAAAATTATGTGATCATTTCAATAGATGCAGAAAAAGTATTTGACAAAATTCAGCATCCTTTCATGATAAAAACTCAACAAACTGGGTGTAGAAGAAACATCCTGCAACATAATAAAGGCCATATGTGACAAACCCACAACTAACATCATACTTAATGATGAAATTTGAAAGCTTTCAGTCTAAGATCAAGAACAAGACAAAAATGTCCACTTTCACCACTCATTCATCATAGTACTGGAAATCCTAGCCAGAGCAAACAGGAAAGGAAAAAGGAATTAAAGGCATCCAATTGGAAAGGAAGAAGTAAAGTTGTCTCTGTTTGCAGATGAGGTGATCTTGTATATAGAAAATTTTAAAGACCCCACCAAAAAAATTGTTAAATCTACAAAACTGAATAAGGTGTCAGGACTCAAAATCAAAATATAAAAATCAGTTGTGTTTCTGTACACCAGGAATGATAAAGATATAAAGAAAACTATCCCATTTATAACAGTATTGAAAACAATAAAATAGGAATAAAGTTAACCAAGGAAGTAAAAGATCCAAACACCAGAACTATGACGTTGATGAAAGTAATTGAAGAAGACAGGGCTTCCCTGGTGGCGCAGTGGTTGAGAGTCCGCCTGCCGATGCAGGGGACACGGGTTCGTGCCCCGGTCCGGGAGGATCCCACATGCCGCGGAGCGGCTGGGCCCGTGAGCCATGGCCGTTGAGCCTGAGCGTCCGGAGCCTGTGCTCCGCAACGGGAGAGGCCACAACGGCGAGAGGTCCGTGTACCGGAAAAAAAAAAAAGATTTAAAAAAAAAAAAAGAAGAAGAAGACAAAAATACATGGAACGGTATCTTGTGGATCAGAAGAGTTAATGTTATTCAAATGTCTATATTACCCATATTACCCACAGAAGCATTGCAATCCCTATCTAAACTCCAGTGGCATTTTTCACAGAAATAGAAAAAACAATTCAAAAATTTGGAACCACAAAAAACCCTGAATAGCTCTGGGGTTTCTAAAAGCTCCCCTTGTGATCCCATCATGCAATCAGAACTGTGAACCACTAAGTCTTTTTACAGCCAGGATGGGGCCTTTGCCCCTAGTATATCAAGCTCTTATCAAGTTGACTCTCATTACCTCCAGAGGTACAGAATACAGTCACTTCTCTGCATTCATAGGTTCCACATCCTCGGTTTCAACCAAGCGCAAATTGAAAATATTCAGAGGGAAAAATTCCCATGAGTTTCAAAAACCAAAAGTTGAATTTGCACACAATGGCAACTATTTATATAGCATTTAAATTGCATTAGGTATTGTAAGTAATCTAGAGGTGATTTAAAGTATATGGGAGGATGTCCGTAGCTTATATGCAAATAATATGCCATTTTATATAAGGGACTTGAGTATCCATTTGGATTTTGGTATCTGCGGGCATGGGTAGGGTCTGGGGGGGCGATTTCTGGAACCAATTCCCCCGCAGATACCAATGGACTACTATATTATCTCCTGTGACATCAATAAACAGACCCTCCTTCTACCTTATTTAATGATTGCCTTTGGCTTTCAAATTCAGGACTGCAACAGCGTTTATTATAAAGTTACCATTTGACCTCTCAACTCTTCTTATTTGCAGTTTTCAATTATGTAAAATTCAACAATATCAAATTTTATTAATACTGTACCACTGAAGTCATATGTTTTCAGTCCACTGAAAATGATGGTTATAAGATAAGGCCCACTTTTGGAACATAATGCTATTTTCTCACTGCCTGCCATCTAAGTCAGGGGTCAGCAAACTTTTTCTGGAAAGAACCAGATGGTAAATATATTAGAATTTGTGGGCCATACAACTATCCAGCTCTACCCATAGACAATCCATAAATGATTGGGTGGGGTTGTGGTCCAATAAAACTGTTTATGAAAGCAGGCAGCTGGCCTAGGGGTCTTGGTCTGTTGACCTTCCCATCTAAGTGCCCATTTTTCACTTCACATGTTCTTCACTCAAACAATGGGACAAAATGTTTCCGCACCTTCAAAGATAAAATGATCTCACTCTCTCATTTGCATTTGTTATCTTCATTTACTCATGAAATACTTGTTTACATAAACCTATAAGTTGACTAATCTAGAAAGCAGTGTTTCCATCATCGTCTGTAATACGATAACTTTCTTTAATATTTAGAGCTGTTTCCTGCAGTGACCAGAAAAACTGCAGATGGAAAACCCTAAATATTATAAAAGAATTCAATGTTTTTTTGAAACTGAAATGATGAAACCACAGAGAGATCACTTACCTTGATAGGCCTCAGAGAACAGTGGTTAAAAATGTGAACTTCTGCTAAACCACCCAGGCCAGTCCTGGTTCCACCACTTAGTAGCTCGTGAGCTTGGGTGAGTTCTTAACCATTCAGTGCCTCACTTCTTCACCTATAAAATGGAGATATTAAAGTTCTTACTTCATAAGGTTATGGTGGAGACTATCAGATGACCTGCATAATATGAATAGAACAGTATATACATTAAGCACTCAACAAATGTAGCTGCTGCTTTTGTTCTTTTCACTGCTGCATATATGGAGGGCGACCTTACCTTGGGCTTACTTTACTTTGTCTCTGCCAAGAAATATGCTCTGAAGATCAAGAGGACCTTCTTGTCATGCTACAACCCCTTCAGCTGCAGCATAGATGTGTTGGTCTCACCGTGGAAAGTCAAGATGGTCTTCAACCAAACGAAAGTGAATTTGTGATCACTCTGCCTTGACCTTGAGAACATTTCTTAAGCTTCAGCTATACGCCTTGAGGTAGCTTTCATCTACACTGGGACTTTTCCAAGGTCGTTAAATGAAACATTAAGAGGGTAACATGCATGTTAGCACTAGCCCACGTTTAGTATTTGGTGGATATTCTGTGTGTGGAACTCGGGAGAGCACATCTATAAACATGTGTTGGGAAATCAATTCGGTCTAAGTTTGCTGGAGCAAATGAGCTACTGCCCCCAAACTACCAGCTTGCTGTGATAGCTGACCGCTCTTTTGAGGTCATCATCCATTGTCTCAGTGGTGAGGATGAAAAAACAGGGTCAGGGCCTACTCTGAAGTGTCTTCAGAGAAAAAGGGATACTGGGCTATCAGATAAAGATTTGTTTGTTTTTGTTGTTATTGTTGTTGATTGCACTTCATTTCTACTCCTATTTGTTATCTCTACTGAGATGTGTTTTGTGGCTGGGGTTAAGGCTTATCGTATATGCATTTGGTATCTTTTAACTAAAGACCCAGAAATCCTCTTTTTGTATACTCTCCAATTTTCCAGCAATCACCATGCTTTGTAGACTTGAGTCAGGTTCGAACACGATACAGAGAGACAGTGATGTCTAAGAGAAAGGGCATTCCAACTTTGCTGGATAGACAGCCCTTCAATCAGGTCCTATGTGTGAAAGTGCTTTGAACTATTAAGCAGGGAGCAACAATTATGCGTGAAGTACTTATACTGCTTCTGGAATGTTCTCGGACAGTACTGTCCAGTAGAACTTTCCATAATAATAGAAATGTCATATAACTGTGCCGCCCAATACAGTAGCCGGAAGCCCCATGTAGCTACTGAGCAGTTGAAATGTAGCTAGTGTGACTAAGGAACTAAAGTTTAATTGTATTTAGTTTAATTCGTTTAAATTTAATTGGCCACAGTGCAGTTATAAGGCATGTTGCATGCGTTAAAACAAAACAACGTGTAAGGCAAGTCGTATGTGCCTGCCCCCCTTTATAAAAGAGGGGGAAATCTCAGAGAAGTTAAGGAACTTTCCAAGAGTCACAGAGCTAGCAACTGGCATGTGGTCAGACAGGATTTATACCCCCCACTTTTCTCTGATGTCATGCCCAGGGTTTCTTCTTCCACATCAAACTATGTAGCACTGGGCTATACTGTACTATACTATATTATATTCTGTATTACTATTATTCCTTTGAAATCTATCATTACAACTAAATATTGTAATATGCAGATAGAATAAACTCTAACCCATTCTCTCCAACAGAGCAAGATTAGCTAACTTGACTTGTACCAAAGGAGAGAATTCACAATTGTCCATGGATAACTCAATATCCCCTTTGCTCTGAAGACACTTCAGAGTAGGTCCTGACCTTGTTTTTTCATCCTCACCACTGAGACAATGGACGATGACCTCAAAAGAGCAGTCAGCTATCACAGCAAGCTGGTAGTTTGGGGGCAGTAGCTCATTTCTTCCAGCAAACTTAGACTGAATTGATTTCCCAACACATGTTTATAGATGTGCTCTCCTGAGTTCCACACACAGAGAGCCATTTCCTTTTTGAACAGCTTGTCTGGTTACATCTTGTAGTAATTTATCTGCGTTCCCTGCCAACACTGGGCTATACTGTACTATACTATATTATATTCTGTATTACTATTATTCCTTTGAAATCTATCATTACAACTAAATATTGTAATATGCAGATAGAATAAACTCTAACCCATTCTCTCCAACAGAGCAAGATTAGCTAACTTGACTTGTACCAAAGGAGAGAATTCACAATTGTCCATGGATAACTCAATATCCCCTTTGCTCTGAAGACACTTCAGAGTAGGTCCTGACCTTGTTTTTTCATCCTCACCACTGAGACAATGGACGATGACCTCAAAAGAGCAGTCAGCTATCACAGCAAGCTGGTAGTTTGGGGGCAGTAGCTCATTTCTTCCAGCAAACTTAGACTGAATTGATTTCCCAACACATGTTTATAGATGTGCTCTCCTGAGTTCCACACACAGAGAGCCATTTCCTTTTTGAACAGCTTGTCTGGTTACATCTTGTAGTAATTTATCTGCGTGCTCCCTGCCAACTGGTTAGTAGGGAAAACATGTTTGATGCATAACAATAGATCATTTGGGGATAAATCAAACTCTTAATGAAGTCCTGCTTCTCTTCAGCCAGGCATTTTGCTCAGAAGTCTCTCTTGGGCTCTGGTGACTTGAGGAAAGGGAATGTGGGTGCCCCAACCTTCGAGACAAGTAGGCGCACAGAAAGTGATTTTCTCCAAGACAAGACTAACGACACAGCATCCCTGGGGTCCCTTCTCATGGAGTCCAACTGAAACCACTGAAGTTGGATTGGAGACTAGAGCCTGGAGACAGTTCAGATTAGACCTATGTTTGGAAGAAATGAGAGATCTATTTTGCCCAAAGCCTCACACTTTCCTTGGAGGGACGCCATGGCCGCCCACACACCCTTGTCTTTCCCAGTTCCTGTAAGGAAAAAGAAAGTTACAAGGAGATAGAAAGTAGAAAGAAAAAGGGAAAAGTGGGGAAAGAGAGAAGAATGAACTGAACAGAAAATCGAAAAGAAAAAAGAAGAAAGAGAAAGGAAGAAATAGTAGGAAGACACTGAGCAGGAAGGATGAGAGAAAGAAGAAAATAAATATCTCGAAAGTTTCCATTAAAAACCAAATGTATCATAAACATTGTTAATAGTTATTTCTAGCTGAGTCCCTGCCATGTGCCAGACTAGGTGCTCCTAAGCACTGCTAAGGACCCAGAGAGACTTAGAAAGCTTGAGAAAGCACTAGTTACTGTCTACAAAGCCCTTACCCTTAGCATCTACACTACAGATGCCACTAAGAGGCCATACGATCTGTCTTACAGCTATTTTGCTCTGGATATCCAGAAGTGGAGGAATCAGAGGCTGAACTGTGGAGGGAAAAGGCACGATGGGAGAGGCAGAGTAGCTGATATAAAATGTTTAATCATATCATTCTGTCCTCGTCTGAGGACATGCATCACCCATAGACATGCTTAAATGCCAAATAAAACACGTCTCGCGTTTTGAGTCTGAACTCATGAACTCCCCCTGGGAGCCCTGCAGGGGCTGGTATATGCTTTTCATGGAGTTGGGGGTGCATTTAAAGCTAAATTCTGTGATTGTTTTCTAAGGAGAAAAATGATCTGCATTGGTGCTTTTCTTTAGTGAATGAGGAACTCTTTCATCAAGTCAACCCCTTTCCCCGGTCTTCTCTGGCCCCCACTGCCTCCAGGATCAAGTCCAAACCCTTCATCCAGAAATCCAAGGCCTTCCACAGGCTGGCTCCAGACGGCCTTATCAACAGTGTTTTTCCACCACTCTCCACTCTGAACTATCAACTCCAGTAAAGCTGGTCTGCTCCCTCTTTCCTCCTCCCAGACACACACACACTGGCCCTGAGAGGACAAAGGACGGCTTCTTCAGCTTCCTATGCCTTTGCTCCCGTGATTTCTTCCACCCGGAGTGCTCTTTGCTGCCTCTCACTCTCTTCTAAACCCTATGTAAACTTCAAAGCCCCACCGAAGTCTCTTTAGGAAGGGTTCTCTGACCATCCACATCCACAATGCTCTCTTCCTCCTCTGCCCCTTCATGATATTCAGTCTTGGTGCCACTATGATGGCAGCTACAGTTTGTCATTCAAAGATGCCTCAAGTCCCTGGGCAGGAGGTTATTCCCTCTGTCCTGCTATGCTCCCAGCTCTCTTGTATTCCTTTTCTTTCCTTGTATTCGTGTCCATCAACATGGTCCTGCTGTCGGTGCCTCCTTGTAAATTGGTCTGCATCTGCCATCTCGCCTTCTCATTTGCTAGGAAGCCAGGTTACCAAACTGCCCCCAGCCCCGGTTAGAGAGAATCGCTTCCTTTCCTCTCTTCCCTCCCTTCTCCCTATGAGGATCAGCAAGTGTTTACTATAGTGTTTATTTCGTTCTGTTTTGCTATAGAAACTCATGTACGTTTTCTGCCTTCTCCACTGGATCATGAGCTCCTTGACTGCAGGGATTCGGTCATGTCTGTTTCACTCGCAGTGCCTACCACAGTGGGCAATGTACAGATGACACTCTATAGATGCTTGGGAAATGTATTTTTATCATTATTGAATTTCTCAACTGTACCTTAAATATAGGCATATATGCTGAATGAAGGCTTAGAGAGCCTTTGTTTTTTGAGCACAACCATTTCTGCAGAAACAAGAAAGATCTGAAATATTTAGGGTAGGGGTCTTCTCTCCCCTGTGCCTAGGCTTCATTTTCACCATGGGCTATTCTCGCACTATGGAATGGTTCCCCTAAGGAAATTCATGGTATTATTTTCCTAAGAAGGGTGGATATAAGACAAGTGGGGTAAATTTCTCCTAACTCATGGACGTCTGAGGAGTAGAAACCAAAGACATCAGCTCTCACCAGAACTGGAGCTGAGCGTGGCATCAAGGGGCAAATCTGTGCTCTCAAACTCTCAGGGCCACCTGGTGTCTTATCACCGCCTCTTCTGGTGCACAATTTATTCTCCTCTCTCAATGGGTTGTCTCCACCATGAAGCTCAGCTCACACAGGGCTTTGTCTTGCTGTGATGCTAAATGCATCTTCAGTTTTCTCCCCCACTAGCTGGCAACAGCTGCTCAGTTTTCTAATTCCAGCATTCTGAGTGAAGAATGCAATTACCCTTGCTTACTTTTCCTTTCCAGGCCAGAAGTCCTGACAAGCTTCAGGACGCGCCAACTTTGATTCAGGTGCCATCCCTGGTGAAGTCAGCCACAGGTGAGGTGTGGAGGGCCAGAGGGAGAGGTAACATCAGAGAAAATATGGCTGCCTAAGCCCGTCCTGTCAACAGCCCTGTGGGCAGGTACAAACCCCCTTTCATTGGACTTGTCTCTGAAGACAGACACTGTCGTAGCAGGGTAGAAAGCATAAATTCCTACAGACAAGCAATATAAATGAGCAAAGCAGTCTGGTGTAGAGCAATGGGAGATGGTGGCTCCAGCAATTGTTAAGATGTGGAAATGGTGCCAAAGTTTTCCGTCTTTAAAGAGAAGCCATAAGTATGGATTTTAGTGTGAAGTTCCTGAGTTTTAAAGCTCATCCAAACTCATCTGTTCAAGCCAAACCAAACTTATCTGTGGGTGATATTAACCCTGCCGGCTGTCAGTTTGCAGGTCCTACTTTAAAAACTGGTGTCCAAGGGCAGATCTTCTGAAAGGAAGGTAAATGACTTATGAGCAACTGGCCCCTTATTATAATTCATTTCCTTTCACTCTAGTTATTTGCATATTAACCCCCCCATTATGTGTCTACTGACCGACTTATTAAAATAAGTCACTTGCTTTGTATTGTTTTGAGATTAGCACTTGCTTTTGCATCATTTCAGAACACTTCCAACTTCTCGCCCAAGTTCCCATGATACTACCTTCAACTAGGAGAAGACAAGGCTCCAGGAGGATTTAAGTTTGAGGTTTCATAAAACGTCAGTTTGGGGATATGATCCCTTGTTAATGACCTTCTCCTCAGGTTTCTCAAAGACCACCCAGGCCCCTGGCCTGAAGATAAAGCCAGGACTAAGGGCCAGCTGGGTAATCAGAAAAAGCAAACCTCATGCCTTGGGAGCTGTAGAAGGTGGATTTTGCAAGGTTGGTCACAGAAGCCAGAACAATGGGCATGTCTGTGTGCTTGGGGAGGTGTGGAGAGATGGAAACTGGAAACATGTGATTACTGAGTTGACTAAGTTGTTTGCAGGATTATCATGCTTTACTGAAAATTCTCTGGGATGCCCAATGGCTATGGCAAATTTCCAGAGGCAATGAGTCTTGGCTATTCCTTCCAATCAAGAACAAAACTAGTCCACAGGGTGACTGATGCTTAAATATCTCTGCAAGAGAAAGATGGATGTGGTCCATATGATATTTTCTTCAGCAATACATGGTTTGGGAAGAATCAATGTTAAACATTATTTTTATACCATAAGATTGGGGAAAACAAAGTCCCTGAGGCCCATTTCAATGTTATATCCCAGAGATGAGCCTTGAGAAATATAGTCAATGCAAACATTGCCTAGAGCATAATTGTGCTGTGGTCTCCCCCTTCTTTTTAAAACCTTTGTGTGTGTGTGTGTGTGTGTGTGTGTGTGTGAGTGCCCCTGTGTGTTTTCTTAAAACACAGTATTTTATAGAAAAGAACACATATTTGTTAAGTGTACCTCTGAACAAATTATCACAAAATGAACATATCCATATAGCCACTACCCAGACTAAGAGATAGAATACTATCAGCACTTCAGAAGCTCCCTTACTAAGCCCCCTCCCAGACATTAGCCCCCTCCAACTCACCATAGATAGTCACGTCTTGATTTCTAATGCCATAGATTAGTTTTGCCTGTTTTTAACTTCAAATAACAGGAACCATATTGTACATATTTTTCTGTGTGTATTTATTGCAATGGTTGATTCATTTCCTTGCTTTATAACATTCAATCATATGACTATAATGCAATCTTTCCATTTTACTATTGATTAAAATCTGACTTATTTCCAGCTTGGGACCATTAAAAATAAGGCTGCTATGAAATTCTCAGTCAGACTTCAGGTACCCATATGGATGAAATTCTGTTTGGTCTATATCTAGAAGTGAAATTGTTGACTCATAGGATAGATGTATTTCAACATGGGTAGATACCATTAAATAATTGTCTAAAATGGTTATACCAATTTACACCAATGTGTAAGGAATAATACCGAAATATGACCCGTCGCTTATTCAGCTTCACTAAATAGTCTCTTCCTGCCATCCACTTCTAGCCCCAAGAATTTCAGAAGATGTAGATCCTACAGCCTTCACCTGTTAAACAACCAACTGGACAGCTATGTGACCTTGCTACTCGAAGTGTGGTCCCTGTACCAGCAGCAGCAGCATCACTGGGAACCTGTTAGAAATGCAGAACTTCAGGCCCACCCCAGACCTACAGACCAGTATCTGAAGCTTATTAAGACCCCCAAGTGATTTGTATCCACATAAAAATTTGAGAAGCAGTGTGTTGTTATGTGTGTGAGGGGAATTGTACCAGATGGTCTGCGGGACTCCAGGACTTAAGCAATATAGAAAGGGCACGAGCTTTGGAACCAGACAGTCTTCAGTGAGTCCCAGCTAATAGGGAAGTTACCTAATTTCCACCTCATCTAAGGTCATCTGTAAAGTGGAGCTAATAATCCCTACCACGCTGAGATGTTATGGGAATTAATGAAGTGATCTAAGTAAAGTACCTGCTTCATAGTTAGGGCTCCCCCATTGATGGCAATTTGCTTTGTACAGTGCCTGGTACAATAAAAAGTACTCAAAATGCTATCACTACTGTTGGTCTTGGTGGAGGTGGTCCAGATAATATTATTATTATTATTATTATTATTATATTATTATTATTATTATTAACCTCAAGGAACTTACAATCTAGGAGAAGAAAACACAGTAAATCCATACAAAGTTTAAGGAAGATGAAAGATTATAACTGCAAAGGGATCTTTCTCCAAGTCAGAGGTCATACAAGAAGGACTGTAAGCATGTAAGTATTAAATATATTTCAGGGCAGAGCAACTAACATATCTAAGCATTTAGCTTATGCCAGGCATAGATTTAACATTATCTCATCCCATACACCCAACTACAAATGAGATAGATACTATTCAAATTGCTTCCATTTTATAAAGGAAAACAGTTGAGCCCCACAGGGTTAGCTAACTTGCCCAAAGTCACCTTAATATCAAGTGGTGGAGTCCAAACTTGCTCCACCGACTCCAGAGCACATACTCTTTTTTTTTTTTTGATAGGTAAGAAGTGGATTTATTTAGAGAGAAACACACTCCATAGACAGAGTGTGGGCCACCTCAGAAGGCAAGAGCAGCCCCGGGGTACGGGGTTGTCAGTTTTTATAGGGGTGGGTGATTTCATAGGCTAATGAGTGGGAGGAGTATTCCAGCTATTTCGAGAAGGGGTGGGGATTTCCAGGAATTGGGCCACCAGCCACCTTTTCATCCTTATGCTTGGCCTTGAAACTGTCATGGCGCTTGTGGGTGTGTCATTTAGCTTGCTGATGTGTATACTGAGGCTCAAGGTCTAGTGGAAGTGTCCGCCACCTTGGACCCATTTAGTTCTAGTCGGTTTATGTCATGTCCTTGGGCTATGTCATTCTTTCAGAGGTTGTGTCCTGCCCCCTTCCCTCCTGTTTCATTCCCCCCTCGGAGATTTTATCCCATATTCTCATGGGAAGCAGAAGGGCGATGGTCCGTCTTCTGTAACTCCTTCAAGGCTGAGTAGGGGTGTCGACCCTGCCTGTCAGGGAGTAAAAATCTCTGGATGCAGAGCACATAATCTTAATGGTGGTGATGCTGAACAATTTTCTTCAAGTGACTTAAGAGTCTATGAAAGCAAGGGAAACAACTGTGGCTGGAGTGAGTTGAGGGGCTTCACAGAAGAGACTATGATTCACCTGGAGCTACACAGACTCATTAGAATTGGACAGAGAGGTATTTGAGAAAAAGGTATGCTCATAATACTGGCAACACTTCGGACGCAAAATTGTGTCTCAGTTCACAAAGTGTGTTCACAAACACTCATTCAGGGCTACTAAGATGGAATATAAATTGTCCCTGCCTTGATAATCTTAAAGGCTATAGCTTCTAATTAATCCTGCAACTACCATATAAAGCTATCTCTGTTTTGCAGAAGAAAGAAAAGAGAAGTTCAGTGGCTTGCATAAGACAAGAGGAATGGAAGGTGCTGATGCTGGAACTTGAATTCAGATCTTCAGAATCTAAGTTTAAGGCAACAATCATTTGTTCCTTTAGGAAGATCTAGAGGCTAGAGTGACCAATCTTTATGGTTTGCTTGGAATAGAAGAGTTTCCCAGGGTGCAGGACCTACAGGAAATTCCCAGGTAGACCAGGATGAGCTGGCCACCTCAATAGAGACCTAAACACAAAATCCATGCTTGCTGTAAGATGCACCTTTGGTTGAACCAAAGGGTTTTTTGTGCTAAGGTAGGGTGTGCTGTTCTCACCAATCAGAGATCCAATACCGCACACTTCACCTGCTCTCTACTTAGTCCCCACCAACATAATGGCCAAAGGGACAGGCTTTCTCTGAGCACTGACTGTAGTTCAAAATTTTCTCTCTACTTGCTTCTTCCCTCCGAATTTGCTATGGTGTGTGTCTAGGGCATGTGATGTGCCAACACAGTGATGAACAGAACAGGTAAGATTCTTGCTTTCACAGGATTTACTTTCTTGGCAGGGCTTTAAAAATGGCCGGGGGCAATGGTGTGGGGGAGGGTGGGTGGAAGAGATTCTGGAAGAGCAAGAGATCATTCAAATCACATCAGAAAGACTTTCTGGCAGCCAGAAATTAATCCTGGTTCTAATATTGGGGGTGACCTTGCATAAAAAGACATCGTCTTTGTATTGTTTCATGGTCTGACTACCGACTGTTCCAATAGAGAAAGTAGCCAGCAGACTGACCTTTGCTTTCACAACAGATCATAGTAAACGTGAGCTGAATGTAGTATCTTAACAATGTTGAAAAGGGGCCACTTCTAGAGGATGTTTCTTGGGAGCAAATTCTTTTCCCAGTAGCCTGCACTGTACAACCCATGCATATGGGCATGCCAGCCCTTGTTGGATATGTTTCCAGGAGGGAAATGGTAGGCAAAATGAGTCTAAATGCTAGATGGGGTAGGTAGGTGGTGGTCCAGGCAGGGGACAGTGATGAGAACTTCTCCGCAGGGAGGTCATGCTGCCTTGGTTCCTCTTGCTCTCCCAGGAGTTTGGGGGCTTGAAAATATGAGTCCTCCAATGTCTTAATGGACAAGGATTGAATGATCAAATTCACGCGTCACTGGCAGCAGCATAAGCGAACGTCCAGAGGACTTATCCCAGAAAACAGGGAGGATCCACTTCAAGTTCTAAGACCAACTGAAGCTTGGCATTCCCTGACAAATGTATTCCAGCTGGTTTCAATCCACACGAGACACCAGCATGAGTGTGCACGCATGTTTATATATCTACTTATTAGAGAAAATGCACTTGGTAAGCAGGAGACCTCCGTTCATCTTCCTTTTGCTTGAATGGCTGTCTCCCGGACGGGGAAGATCCATTAAATGTCAAGAGTAGATTATGACTCTGGGCAGTCCAAGGAGATGAGGTAGGTAGCTGGCTTTTGCCCAAGGGAATCTAGAAGATTATCAGAACACCTAATTAGAAGATATTTCCTGCCCACTTTCCTATATATAATGGTCAAGTTGTGGGGCAGTGCGTGCTCTGTTCCTTGAGGGAAGCAGGCAGCATCCTTGGCCTGATGCACCCGTCAAGTTAGCGACTCGAAGTAAACAACTGATTTCACTAATCTCGGAGGGCTTTCTCTGGTGTCTAATAAGTATAGACTTCCTCTCAGCATTTGCCTTTTCTCCGTGGCTCCCTTATGAAATGTGATGCTAGCTGTAGAGTTGGAAGGACAAAGGAACTGAGTAAGTGTAATTTATTATCCAGGATTGTTTTCAACCTTTTTCCAATTATACACATTTTTCTTTTGGCTTTGGCAGACCTGGGTTTATGAGGCTGTTCTTCTGGTCACTAATGGGCTGAAAAAATGGGCCCCAAGTATTCCTTAAGGGATGTGTTACTGGCCTTTAGTAACTTGTCTATGGCATTAGCTCTGTTGAATACTGTTAATTAAATGAGAAAACTAATACTGACTCCTTTTTCTCCCCCACTGTCTGCCCTCCCGCCCTCCACATACACCAAGGCTTAATATGGGATCATTTCATTTAGGGACCAGGAAGCTGTCAGAACAACAGAGATGGAAGCCCAGACTGGGTTGGGTGCACTCATTGGAATTTGTTTATTTTTTCTCACCCACTGGGGAGAAATGATGGGCTTAGGAAAGACAGAAGGCCTGCAGTTTAAAATCATGGGGGCAAAAAACAATGGGCTGGGTGACAGGGACTCTGGTTTACGGTCCTGGGTTGGAGGCTGATTTGATGTGTGACCTTGAATAAATCATTCATCTCACTGTATTTCAAGTTCCTGATCTGTAACGGGGGGAGTCATGAGACACCACCACCACCCCCTTGTCTAATGGATTGGCTGTGAACCTGAGGCTCATTTCTTTATCCCGCTCACTTACCTGTGGGCATTCTCCAGGATTCAGGATTTGTGCCCCATTGTTTTCATGTCATCCCTCAGTGATCTTACCCTTTGTCAGAGCGTTAGGTCTGGCATTTTTGCAGGTGACCACAAAATCTGTATCACCAACTTCAACTTCTCTCCCAAGATGCGAGCTTATTTAGCCAAAATGTTCACTGGAAATTTTGAGGTGGATGATTTGCTTTATGAGATTTACTTCTCTATCAAAACTCACCCAGGCCACACTTCAATCTTTATATAGGAACCACAGGCATGGCCTAAACAGGGTGTGGGCTTCGAGTGCTGATTCAGTACTTCTAACTCTGTGACTTGGGTAAGTCACTCATACACACCAAGCTTGAAATGGAGATGGTCAGTTTCCTGTAAATGGAAAAGTCTTGGCAGACTACCTGTTACATCACAGACACTCAATAAATAATATCATTCGTCCTATCCTTGAGCTCATTTGGAATTTATATAATGCCTTCAACTCAGATTATCTTTTATGTCTATTACACGAAGTTTTCAAATACAGAGCAAAGTATACAAACAGCTGACTGTCCAGTAACATTCTGGACACTGAGCCTTGTTTTCCCATTGAATTCCGTTATTAATTTGGAGATAAGTCCTGTTGGAGACAAGAATAACTTTTAAGTTATCCCAAATTGGTAAAGGATATATGCAATATATATGTAAGAATGCAGCAGTTTCTGAAGCACAAGAAGAACCATGAAATGTTTGTGATAAAATGTTAGTATTAACATTCAAAAATTCATCATTCACAGAAAAATATATGGAAACTGAAAATACCATGTCTAAATTGTGGAAAACAATGCAATACAGAGGTTTCCTTCTTATCAGATTTGGGAAATTTTCTTACTGATTTTAAGGTACTTTAGCACTGGTGGTCTCCTAGCTAATCAAGGACATCCCTTATGTCCTTTCTTTTTAAAGCTTCCTCAGACCTTTGAAAGTAATGGCCTCCCTTCAGAGACTACATTTATACATTTGGCCACAAAGTATAGTAAAAACAAACAAACTACCCCCCCACCCCGCCCCAAGGAGGGGGGTCAAAAAAATAAAAATGCAGAGACAAATGGAATTGATCTGGAAGGCCTGGAACTCAAGTATGTTAAGTAAAATTTCTAATTCTCACCTGTCCTTCCTAGAGCCAGTGCTGAGAACAGATCCCTGCCCTGTCTGTCTTTGTTACTGTTGTTGTCATTTTGTTGTGGTTTCAGAACTTTTCTATTTGTGGAAACTCAGTGCTTCAACACTGACGGTAAAGTGAAGGTGAACATATTTCTTTCAAAATAGACTCTGCTCTCTATTGCAAAGTTGTAATAGAAATATAAATACCGAGATTAGTGAGATTAATCAGGGATAGTGGTATCATAAACTTTGCAATCTCTCTATGGGAGATAGAGAAGACATAAATGATTTCTTTTTATACAGCTAGGAAAACAATGAGAGACCAGTTACATTATTTGCTCACAACATAAATGAACATTATGATGCCTTCTTAAGTGGTGATTTACCACTAGGATCAACCTGGAAGTCATGATTTTCCTATGAGTAAGAAAAACACGTGGAACACACACACACACATACACACACACACACACACACACACACACTTGCACATATATCTCTAACTTAGATATGATGCTTAAAGGAAGAATTAATGGAATGAAACACCTTCAGCTTATGGTAGATGTCTTGCTTCCCTACGAGATGAAAGAACTTTTAACACTGGAAAGTTCTAACTTTAGATCTTTTAAGCTCCAGTGGGCATGAGAGCCATTCGGCATACTATAAATAGACTATAGCCTCTACATCAGGAAAAAGAGACTGATATTTCCAGAATCTTCTGTAAAGATTCTCTAGCGCCTAGCTTAATTTTGATCATCTCTCTCTATTAACAAAAAAATGTATCCACGGAAATTTATGGTAGAAATCTAGTTCTCTGTCTTTTATGTGGTTACCATTGCCAGTACTTTCTTACATTCTGGAAAAGGATGTTCAAAGAATGGCTGGATATTGTACAAGTGATGCAAGCATTAGAAAAGTGATTGGGTTTGATGAACTTGGATGTTCTCGTCCACCCTAAGGTGCTGGGATTCTGTGTTTTCTTCTTTATTCAGCTGTGATGACACTATTCATGTTTCCACGTTCTAGAATGTCATTCTTTTAGTACATGGGAAGTGGGAAATGAGTGTGTTTGTGTATGAGTTAGTGTATGTGTATGTGTAAAAGTCATTCAGGAGAAAAATAACCAATTTTTACATTCATTAGAAAATAACTGATTAAGAAACCAATTTATTTTGGTTTAAAACATTCAACTCCACAGGACACTGTGCAAACCTAACTCTGTCAACACCACCCATAAACCTAGGTGTGCCATACGAGGTGACCAGAGTCATTTTACAATTGGGAAAATGAAAACTAGAAGAAGCCAGAGTCAAAATGTTACACAAGGACTCGGGTCTCTGGCATTTGTGTTCTACAATTTTCTCAGTAAACTCCCATTTTTTCATGTTGTACTACACCTGATTTTGTTGACAGAAATCACTTAAGACCAAAGTCCCAAAATGCATGGGACGGTCATCATGATGGCATGGGGGAACCCAGGACAAGATAGCTGTTCGCTGTAATACCGAGAAAGGTAAGTAGTCTTGAGTAGATTTCAGTGTTATTTATATTTTGTCCACAAGGTGGTAGCGTACACTTTCCATTTAATGTAAAGCTGGCCCGTGATCCTGATTTCCCGTAAAGTAGAGAATGGTTTGTGTTGAACTGAGATCAGCCACTCTGGATATCCTTCAGTATTTTTTTTTTATTGTGATGAATTGTTGATTTGGAGTATATTTAGCTCTGCTATAGCAAGGTGGAGATTCATCCGAAATAAAGAAAACCCCGAAATGTATCGCATTCCAGCTTCTTAGAGGAAATTTGAGAAGTGGGAATACTTTAGACATCTAAAAACCACACACCAAGGATCAGATACTGACATTTTCAAAAATACTACCTTAGTACGTCATGCAAAAGACATTCAGGATGTCAAGTTCAATTAATCTTGGGTGAAATTTTGCACGGTATCGAAGTTCCTTCCATGAAACTAGTTCAAGAGGGCTATAGGTGGTTTCCCCTCAAATCCAGGGGGAAAGATAGACCTTAGATGCTATGAAGTTTCCATGAGCTGAATAAGAGGGCAGCATCAGCAAGTTGGCCAGCTCTTCTGCTACATACCTCCCTCCCTCATCCAGCCTCCATGCCAGAGGGACAAGACACGGATGAGAAAAACGTTTGGCCCCGTCTGCTTCCATTGACCAGAGGGCCTCCTTTGAGGTTCCTGTCTTGGGCTCACATCATCTTTTTGTTTTTGGACTCTTTTTAAAATGAGGAGCTCAAGTTGGATTTCCTTTCATCTTACTGTATTATTTTCAAATTAAATTAGGTCTAATGCTCTGTATCAGAACCGCAAAAGCAAGACTCCAGGGCATCTAAGCGACTTCCCATTCTGTTGTCCAGAACAGCTGAGTACCCCATCTAAGAAGGAAAGAGGGAAATAAGCCAGGAACAGAATTTGGGACAAGATAATAGCAGAGGGGCAGGGGGGATACCCTGCTGCCCCAACTCGGCAGTTGTCTTTCCAGTGAGCTCCAGAACCAAGTTAAGATTTCAGCCCTCAACGGTCTAGCCTCATCCTAGCGACCGATTCCATACTCCCTACTCCCCAACAGGCATCCTCTGATCTAACCTAGAGAGCTCACCTCACTATCCCTTTGGTTTCTTTCATATTCTTTTGGCTTCAGTAACTTTGTGACCTGAATCATAAAATTCATAGCTCCAGCTTGCAAAGAAGAATGTTCTCTAAGAAGCAATGCAAATAGTGGGTGTGGTGAAATTTTTTGTCAGGAGATTAAAGAGTATGGAGAAATGATTAAGAGAGAGAGAAAGAGAGAGAAAGAGAGAGAGAGAGAGAGAGAGAGAGAGAGGAGAGTCCTTTAAGATATAGAAAATGCAACTTTCAAGACTAACAATGAGTATGATTGGGTAACTGATCTGCTCTCCAAAAAAACTGTAGTATTTTCCCTTTTAGGCTAATACATTTTATTATGACATCTGCCTAATTATATGGCAAAGTCAATGTAACCTAATGAGGTTTTCTGTTCCCCATAATCTTGATGGGGTTTTTTTTTAAATTGTAAATAATACCTTAAATTTTAAGTGATGGACTGAATATTAGCAAGAGGAGTTCATCTCGACAATGCCACACCCTGAAACTTCTAGAAGCCCTATGCCTGCTCCTGTGGAGGATTGTAGGGATCTCTTAATGCCAGGGTAGAGCTGGGATGCTGCAGAAATGTGTGAGAGGATGGAAAAACCATGGTGAGCCCGGGGAGCAAAGGGCTGGCTTCCAGTGACCATCACTGACTCAATGAATGGACGGGAAGGGAACACCATCCCCTGAAATCTCTGCATTTTGGGGTTTGAGTAGTCATAAGATTGTTTTCCTTCTAGAAGCGTCTACTAGTCTTTCTAGATGGTATAAGGCAAATGGAAGGTAATAGTAACACAGCCCTCAGGGTAGAGTTAAGTGTTTTGAAACACTCATCATCCCTTATGTCCACTTACTCACTCACTCTATTATCTCTTTATCATCTATCATCTATCTATCCATGTATCTATCTGGATTGTACTTTACATATTGTCCTATAACCTGCTCTTTTTATGTCATAATATATCATAAACTTTTTTCCAGGTGATTCAATAATTTTTCCTAAAATATGATCTTTAATAGATGCATTACATCCTATCACATGGAAGCACCAGTTTTTCATTTGTTTAGTTTTTTAGCCATTCGTTATAGTCACCTATAGTCTAGGGTGTTTAGCAGCAAATTCATTTGACTGAAGTGGTCTGGAGATGGAGTGAATGATAGATCTCAAAGACATTGCCACCACCTTGCCCGAGGAGAAGGGAAAACAGAGGCTGGACTGCACACATTGCGGAGGAACCTTAGCCCTGGATGGGTGAATAGGCCACAGCATCCAATCTGAGAGTCTCAGGATCCGGCTGCCTGAATGAGCATCCAGTCATCCAAACTGGAGCACTGTGGGAGGAAAAAGCAGACAAGCAAGAGGGCCGTGAGCTATTGTTCAAACCTCCTAAAACTGTGGACTGTTTTCCATTGGAAAGGGGGTTTGGTTTTCTGCTCCAAAGGACAACATGTGCTTGGCCTCACAGTCACCTATAAAGGCAAGTATCAGTGGACCTGAGTTCACAGGAAGATTTATGTGTGGGAGACTGGTACTGCATGAGGCCCACACTTAAGATTTGCAGATGTTCTGCACATAATATCATTCCTCTGTGTGGTGAAAATGAAGAAAATGTTCCGTTCTTAGTTGAGAATCTAGGTGGAGTCACCCAGCAAGAGGCCCGGCCCAAAAAAGAGCCCATGGATGTAGGAGGTGGGCCAGTGCCTGGACAGAATCACTTGTGTGAGGGAATGGAAGCTCACTTCAGATGGCTCTTTTTGCTACGTGTAAGATGGGACAGATTCTAAATCTTATTACTATTATTATTAGATGCCCTAGTTTCCTCTTTCACTTCAAATTCTGTATTTTTCAATAAAATATAAATTTTCTTCCATAGTTCTTGAGGGGAGGCATGCAAACAGGAAATCAGTAGGTTCCCATCTGTCTCTAATTCTCCCCCCTTCCCTCCACCATGCACCCCGCTGCTGTGGGAAAGAGAAGGAACAGAGAAAAGTTCAGGTGCACTTCAGTGGCTCTTTGCACTCACTCAGGAACAAGGAGGGCTGGGGTAAAGTACCAAGAAGAATGAACCAGAATGTGCCTCCTGCCACCACCCCATCTTTTAAATCTGAGCTTCAATTCAAATCAGTATTTACTAGGCACCAATTCTATGTCAGGGACTGCTATGGAGTTAACTCTAACACAAGGAAGCCCTGTCCCCTCCCCCACCCACCAGGGGAGGGGCCAGTCCTAAGCTTGGTCCCTCTGCCCCTAACCCCCGCCCAACAGGGGTCAAGTGGCCCAACAAAGGAAATACTTGAGAGGCTCTGAATTTTATAAACTCAAGGCCGGAGATAGAGGATTGGGTAAAAAAGAGAAGAGAGAAGGCGCACACTTCAATTCCACTCCAATATTTAAAGAAAGGCAAAGGATAGGTAACAATCCTTTAATCAGTTAACCTCTTGGCCATTTCTCCCGAAGCAATTAATATGATACAATTCTTAATTTATTTTATAGTTTTTAGAATTTCAGATAATATCTATAGAATGAAAACTGGATTCCTAATTATAGAATAGAAGTTTAACTAAATAAGTTTACATTCAATCCATCTCCTATATTCTGTGGTTAGTATAGTCTTAAGTTTGATTTGGGGATTCTCTACGAGCTGCTTTCCTAGAGCCCCACAGATGAGGTTTATTGGGAATTGGCTATAGCTCTGATTCTTGGAACAGACTTTCTTTTTCTTTTTTTTTTTTTTTTTTTTTT
>NW_006780910.1:398734-440842 GCF_000442215.2 Lipotes vexillifer | reverse complement strand
ACGCGCAGGCTCAGCGGCCATGGCTCACGGGCCCAGCCGCTCCGCGGCATGTGGGATCTTCCCGGACCGGGGCACGAACCCATGTTCCCTGCATCGGCAGGCGAGCTCTCAACCACTGCGCCACCGGGAAAGCCCCAGACTTTCTTTTTCTTGTAGATTTGTAGACATGGTAGGTACTGCTAGTTGTTGACTCAATGTTGATCCATTCTGCTGTCTTCCTGAGTCTTGATTTAGTTGGGTGTAGAAAAATAGTCACAGCTAAAACTACATTTCCCAACCTACCTTGCAGAGGGGCTTGCCGTATAATAGGGTTCTGGCCAATGAATTAATTATAGGCAGAAGTCACCAGTGGGGCTTCTCAGAAAGGCCCCTAGTGTCAGAGCCTGAGCTAGGGATAGTATCAGGGCCTGACTTAGGAGCAGCATAAAGGCCTCAGTAGGATCAGCTTCAGGGGCTTTGCTAAAGCCATTGTCAGGGCCTCTGTGAGGGACGGCATCTGGGTCTCACTTAGGGACAGCGGCAGGCCTTACTTATGGACAGTTTCAGGACGTTGGAAGGAGATGGGTCAGGAAATGAGCTCAGGATTGTGTCAGGACATTAGATATTGACGACAGCAGGGCCTGAGTTAGAGACAGTGTCAGGGCCTGTGTTAGCACTAGCATCTGGGTCTCTGATAGGTACCGTGTATGAGCCTGAGTTAGGAATAGTGTTAGAGCTTTAGTGAGGGACAGTTCTGGGCAGAATTTTGGACGAGCACATAGGCCTTAGTTACTGACAGTGTCATGGCCTTGGGACTGAATTCAGTGTCTGTGTCAGGCACAGAGTAAGTGTTTCAATTAGCATAAGAGCCAGGATATATGCTAAGGATAGGTTTAGGGTAAAGCTTATAGAACTTGTCAGGATATGACCTAGGGATAGTGTCAAGGCCTTGGTAAAAAAAAAAAAAAAAAAAAAAGAAAGGCCCCTAAATGGTTTTGCCTTTTGTCATCTTCCTGCCTCCACACAATGGCTGGAGTCCTGGCAGCCATCTTGAGAGGGTCACTTTAAGGATTGCAGAGGGGAAAGCTGGAAGGAACCTGTGTCCTTGAATGACATCATGGGCTGCCTTTCCAGCTCTGAACTGCCCATCTCTGAACTTCTTTTACATGTGAGAAAAATAGACCTTATCTTATTTAGCCTATCACTAACTATTTGGATTTTCTGTTTTAGATAGCCAAACAAGTTCCTAACTCATCAGTGGGTAATTGTTTTTATTGTCAATCCTTGCTGGATTTTTTATTTATACTTTTTTTTTAATGTTCGCACTCTTGGAGTTTATTTTCATATTTGCTTATTTGGAGTTCAGTGGACTTTTTGGAAGGATGGGCTAAAGACTTTTTCTAGGCAAAGAAAGTTTTAATTAATTTTAGTTTGACTGCTGTTCTCTGCCTTCCATATCCATCACCTTCACTTTAAAGCATAACTGGAATACAGTAATTTGCAGAGCTTCTGGCCAATGCCTAGCAGGAATTCACCTAGGACAGCTCTCCTGGCCCACAGTGGAATGTGGCCTACCTCTACAGGGAGGTTCTCTGAAACTCTGAACTGCACAGCTCGAGTTGTTACCCGACCTGATGGTTACCTGTTGCCATCTCGTCTAAAGTACTTTGCTCAAGGGAACTCTACTTCCAGAATGCAAAAATGCAGTGGTAACCAGAAGACCACCACCACTATCACCACCATCCCACAGGTTCCTACCCTGCTTTCTGGAAAAAACACTTTGCAAAATGATATTGAAAGATAGATCAGAGGTGGAATGGCATCTTGGACAGCTTGAGCTGCCATAGGAAATACTGTAGACTGGGTGGCTTGAATAGCAAAAGTTCATTCCTCATGGTTTTAGAGGCTGGGAAGTCTAAAATCAAGGTCCCAGCAATGTCTGGTGAGGGACCATGCCTGGCTTATACATGGCCATCTTCTCAGTATATCCTCACATGGTGGAGAGAAGAGAGAAGAAACTCTCTCATGTCCCCTTCTTTTTTTTTGCGATATGTGGGCCTCTCACTGTCGTGGCCTCTCCCGTTGCCAGACGCGCAAGCTCAGCGGCCATGGCCCACGGGCCCAGCCGCTCCGCGGCATGTGGGATCCTCCCAGACCGGGGCACGAACCCGCGTCCCCTGCATCGGCAGGCGGACTCTCAACCACTGCGCCACCAGGGAGGCCCTGTCCCCTTCTTATAAGGGCACTAATTCTATCATAAGGGCTCCATCCTCATGACCTAATTACCACCCAAAGGCCAACCTCCAAATACCATCATATTATGGTTTTAACATATGAATTTGGGAGGAAACACAAATGTTCAGTCCAGAGCAGATAGGGAAGAAGACAACAATGGCCTCCTCAAAACATAGGACTTATCTGATTTAAACATGGCTACCTTGTTTTCTGATAAGTAAAGGTCTTGAATCACTGAACCAGAGGGCAGACAGTGGGGAAGAGATGAAATATTATCCCACCTTGTCCCATTTTAGTCCAGGATTTCTTAGTCTTAATTGGATGATGGATCGGTAGGCCACCGATTGATTTTTCTCAGTCCAACCCCACTGACCAGAAAATTGTCAAAGATTCTGGCACTAGGTTGCGTGTCAGTAGGAATGTTCAATGTTGTGATTTTTTTTCCTCCAGGCACAATATCATAAATTTTTATATTTTTTTCTTGGAAAAAAACATATCACATACTAATGCTGTGATTTTTAGATACATTGTATAAATTACCATTGTGTTTTTAAAGACAAGTTGGAAGAGACTCCACCAGGGGCTATAGAATCATAAACCCATATAAATAACTCCATAATAATCCACAAAGTGGCAGCCTATTTTATTAACCATTAGTTAAACATTCATTATAAAAATTATTTACAATTTTTGCTATCACAAAATAATCCTAAATATTATATTATTTTCTTAAGAAAGATTTCCAAGAGGAAGATTACTGGGTAGGAGTCAGGATTATGTTTAAGGCTCTTGAAACATATTAAAAACAAGTGATTAAGCATCTTTAAAACTCGTCATCTGACTGACCCTAAAGTCTTCTGGATCTTTAAGAAACTGTAGAGGAAGATGAAGTCTTTCTTGACTAGTTTACAATTCTCCTTTACTTTTTAATCTTTTTAGTAGCTTCATAAGATTTCTATGTATTATTCTTATTGTTTTACAGATAAGGAAGCTGTTGTTCAGAAAGGCCATTTGTCCAAGAACACAGAATAAATAAGTAGCAAATTACAGGCAACTGAGTTAGAGCTGTCTTGGGAAGTCCTGTATCCTAGCCTCAAACCCAGTGCTCTTCCACCCCTCCATGACAACTTCTCTAGCATGCTTATTTTGCACTTGGAGAGACTAGTACTCAGAAAGACGCAAGAACATGTCAAAGGCCACACAGCTAGGTAATGAAGGAGATCCAGTTCTGCAGCTCTTCATTAAGAAATTGATATTGTATCCAGGATCAATTTGTAACAGCAAACATAAATAATCTGAAGAACTAGTCAAATGCAGTTTAAATACAGCATATGCTGAAACTTTGTGAATTGTTACGGCACAATTATGCTTATGATTCTATGTTCCCTAATAAAGTTTCTCCCAAATCCTCCCAGTGCACTTACTTTCCACTTAACCTTTCTTCTTCCAACAGAACCTGGTGGAGTTTGAATTTATCCAGAATTCAAGGAAGGGGCAATCAAGAAGGCAGATTTCAATGACAAAAGAATGGTGAAAAGGAGAGCATCTTCCCTGTGCACCATGTGAGGGGCTATTGGCATAGCTTGCTCAGTGAAAAATCTGTTCTTGGAAACTGCCTTTCTACAAAAAGAATTTTCTTTCCCATCTTCTACCCAAAATTCATGTACTTGTCATTTTTAAACGACTATGGCGGGGAGTGGGGCAGTTTCTCAAGACATTTCTCCCCTTATCTTTGCACTCTCTTGCGTTGTCCACACTGTGCTTTGAAAAATGCGATTCCTTTTACAATGAATAGTTAGCAATTCCAGAAGAGTTTTCATAGTTTCCCAATTATAAATTTTAACTTTGCCATGAAAACATCTTTACAAAGACGTAAATTAGGAAGTTAATGTCACAATGACCGGATCCACCCTTGCTACTCTCTCCCCATCTTTACATGGTTTAAGATAACAGTATCAGTTGAAAAAAGTGACTCATCCAGAAAGCTGCAGCTCTGATGAAGACTGCAACAAGATAGCAAGGGGATTCTCACATCATAGTTAAGAGTTTAGGAGGGGTTTTTTTTTCCTCTCTTTCTCTAGGACCCACCCACCACTAGCCTAACTTACTCCTTCTGTCCATCCCCACACACACCAGATGCTACAGTCGCTTGGGCAACTTAATGAGTGATTCCTATACTTTCTGTTTACTTTCCCCGCCTCCTTCTATCACGCTGAATCTTCATCTGAAATGCATTTTTCCTACCCACTGAGCAAATTCTTACACAGTGTGATGTTCATCTTAAATTTCATCTCCTCTTCAAAGCCTTTTAAAAAACTTTTCATAGAAAGAACTAATCATTTCCTTCTTTATAATCTCATTCTCATGGTTCACACAATTAGAGAAATGTCTTCACTGTACTGGGTGGTTTTCTTTCCCAACACTCACCCTAGTTTGTAAACTCTTTGAGAGCAGGCAAAATGATGTAACTTTGTAGCCTAAGCATCTAGCACAGGGATCAGCAAACTTTTTCGGTAAAGGTCCAGATAGTAAGTATTTTAGGTTCTGTGGGCCATATGATCTCTGTTGCAACAACTCAGCTCTGCTGTTATAATGCAAAAGTAGCCAACACATAAACAAATGTGTGTGGTACATAATATTTTGTGGCGGCCTGGAAAATTGAACTAACCTATGTCCGTTCTTCTTTGGATTTGTAAGTTGTAAATCAGACTATCTTATCCAAAACAGAGTTGATTAAAAAATTAATTTGAAAATGATATTCTGTCAGGATTATAATTCTTGTTTTAGGGTACTTAGTTTCCTAATGATGCTGTAATGACTAGTGCGAACTTACTGGCTTACAGAAACAAAAACTTTTTGTTGTATAGTTTTGTAAGAAGTCGAAAATCAGTCTCACTGGGCTAATGCCAAGGTATAGACAGGACTGGCTCTTACTGGAGCCTTTAGGGGAGAATCTATTTCCTTGCCTTCTCCAGCTTCTAGAAGCCCTCTGCATTCTTTAGCTCATGGCCCCTTCCTCCATCTTCAAAGCCAGAAACATAGCATCTCCAAACCTCTCTCTGATGCTCTGATCTCTGTTTTTGTCATCACATCTTTCTCTGATTCTGACTCTCTTGCCTCTTTTTTTTTTTTTTTTTTTTTTGCGGTACGCGGGTCTCTCCCCGCTGCGGCCTCTCCCGCTGTGGAGCACAGGCTCTGGACGCACAGGCTCAGCGGCCATGGCTCATGGGCCCAGCCACTCCGCGGCACGTGGGATCTTCCCGGACCGGGGCACAAACCCGTGTCCCCTGCATCAGCAGGAGGACTCCCAACCACTGCGCCACCAGGGAAGCCCCTTTTGCCTCTTTTTTGTAAGAATTATATCATGATTACATTGGGCCCACCAGAATAATCCAATATAATCTCTTCATCTCAACATCCTTAACTAAATCTCATCCCCAAAGTCCCTTTACAAAGTAAGGTAATGTATTCATAGGTTCTGAAGAGTAGGACGTGCACATTTTTTTTTTTTTTTTGGCTGTCTTCCTCGCTGCGTGTGGGCTTTCTCTAGTTGCGGGGAGTGGGGGCTACTCTTCGTTGCGGTGCGCGGGCTTCTCATTGTGGTGGCTTCTCTTGTTGTGGAGCACGGGGTCTAGAGCGCGGGGGCTTCAGTGGATGTGGTGCGTGGGCTCAGTAGTTGTGGATCAAGGGTTGTAGAGCACAGGCTCAGTAGCTGTGGTGCACGGGCTTAGTTGCTCTGAGGCATGTGGGATCTTCCTGGACCAGGGCTCGAACCCGTGTCCCCTGCATTGGCAGGCAGATTCTTAACCACTGCACCACCAAGGAAGTCCACATGCACATCTTTAAGAGAACATTATTTAGCCAACCACAGCAATACTAATTACTAAGAAGAGTGCATCTTTGCTTATGTATCACTTGAAGTACCATTTCTGCTGTCAATTGATTCCTACAGAAGATGTTGCTCCTCTCTCCAAAAGCTGACTGCCAGCTTTAGCTATTAAGGAGAGTGACTGTGTGATGCTCCAGTTCCGTCTCACCCAGGTACACCCTGAATCTGAGTCCTCTTTGATGACCGTGTTTACTTTCAGGGCCTGATATTTTCCATGGGGATGCTGGGCTGGGATGTGCATTTTAGACCTTATCTGGCAGAAACAGTACCTTTCTCTTTGGAGTTGGAGCCAGAAGCAGATTCCGTTTTGTGCAAAATATAAGTACCATCATATTTTACATGAAAACACAATTAAATACCTCCTTTCCCCCATTAACAATGTTGTTAAAGTTACACGGACCCAATAAGGAGCATACTTCTTCCTTGGCCTAAATTCTGAGCCAATTAAGAAATTAGACTAGTAAGCAAGGAAGAGAAATCAAAATATCACCTTTATCATTATACTTGAGAACTTAGTTTGAAACCCTAAGTAAACAGGCTTCCTAAAACTAAACTCCAGAATTAGACTGATTTACCCACCCTGTACAAGCAGTATGGATATTACAGGTCTCTCCCTGTGGGGCTTGCCCAGGGAAAACTTAGGGCAGGGGTGCACAGAGCACAACAATGGTTCCTGCAGGCAGCTCACACCCAAGAGGGCGTGGCTGAACTATACATACCCAGTTCCTCTCCCAAACTCACCAATCAGATTAGTTACTCCACTTCCATGGGGAGAAGAAAGAAATGGGACAAGATTCAGGAGTGTCCCACTAGTGGAGCTCCGTCCAAGGGCAAGAAAACTTCAGCAAGGTTGGAAGAAACTTCCACCACCATCAATTCCGTACTCAGCTCAAACAGGTGGCCATAGCTAAGAGGAAGCCTAAGACTGTTACCGTTGAATCAAGTGGCTGGTAACAGCATTGCTAGGAATTCCTCAAACACAGAATTCTATTTATTTTTAATTGTTTATTTTTTAAAAAGCTAGGACAGGATAAGAAATGTCAGTTATTTATAAATTCACTCATAGGATTGAACCAAATTACAAAAACATGCTCCTGCTTTAACTTGTACATAAAATTACTTAAGAGTAAGCATGGCTCACTTAGAACAGTTTGCTTTAAAAGGGATCAGTATTATGTAAAAAATATACAAAATTGAGAATTGGAATAAAACATAAAGAGCAGTCAAATCACACATTTTTACCCTCTCCCTGACCCCAGTCTCTTTCTTTATAGATGTTCTTACCAGATTAATTTACCTGAAACATACTCTGACCACATCACCCACTCACACGACTTTCTACAGAGTGAAATGCGAATTGCAGTTCAAGGTCTCACCATCTCCAACCTTATTCCTTACTACTTTTCTTTACATACCCTTTGCTTCAATACACAGTCAGCCAGTTCATGTCCCTTTACAGCTTGTCACACTGTTCTTTTGAAGGCCACCCCCTGCACCCACGTCCCGTGTGTCCCAACACTACATCCACCCTAACACCCAATTCAAATGTCACAGCCCCTCAGCTGAAAAGAATCTTTCGCTCCTCCCAGCCATCATTTAAATCCTCTCTAGGCCCTGGACTCTAAGTCTCCTGAGGGCAGGAACTGCACCTTGTTGATATCTTTGTCCTTCACAGGATGAACTCTGGGGTCTAGACTCCCTCTAAAAGAGAGTCTAATTAGAGCGCACCACCATCACTACACCAACACGCACACACAAATGCACACGGCATACAATTCCTCCCTAGCCCTGCAGATCCTTCCCCGTCTGGACCACTGTGTACAGTCATGATAGCTGAGTGTTGTCTGTGGCAGGGGTGTGCTGGCCCTGCAGTTATAATGTTCCCTACACCTCCCCATTCTCACACCCCTGCCAGGATCCCTTTAGTGTGAGTATATCTTACCACTCGGTTCCTGTAGCCAGTACCAGAAGGACCGCTACTGGAAATGACATCCAGTGCCAACACCATGATTTCTTTTCAAGGGAACTTACCTGGCTTTGTGAAGAAAGGGTCAGAATATATCGTAATAACAATAATTCTGAGAGCCCCCATTGCCAAGAGATCAGATTCTGAATATGTGGCCTGTTTTTGAGCTGGATGGTTCTCTTGAAACATAGCTTGCTTATTCAACAGAACTTTGTTCCCCGAATAGGTATCATGCTCAGCCCAGGCTCTCCAGATGAAACCAGGCCCCTGACCACTTGCATTACCACTTGTGTAGCCAACTGAGAAGAGTAAACAAAATGAGGCATCCTGACGGGGTACGGGTGTCACTTCATATCCAGACGGCCTCAGCAGTTAGTGCCCCATCTGACCTCTGTGCCGGAATTTGGAACACATCCACCCATGCAGACAAGCTACACAGAACCTAGGACGGCAATATTACACAGCATCACAGATTCCAGGTGTGGCAGCTTACAGACTTGGGTTTGAATTATGATCCACTGCTCAAAGGGAAAGTAACTTTCACTCGCTCACCTCCACCGTTTGGGGAAGTGCAATCATGTGATGGCGGGGACTGAGCCAACTTTCCTTTGTACCCACCTAGGAGAACCGTGGTTACAAACGCTAATTCTGGAGCTGGACAGGCCCCCGTCCAAACCCAGTCCTGACACTTAGCAACTTCTCTAGATTTTCTCATCAGTTTTCTCATCTATAAAATGAGACCACTTATGATAGCACTGAATTCAAAGGGTTTTTTTGGTGAGGGTTAAATGTGATCATGTTGGTAAAGTATTTTACACAGAGTAAGTCCTCAATAATAGCTACTGTTAAGGAGGAAGAAATGACATTCAATTAAATAAACTGCCTTTCCTAAATGCAACAAATTAGGACCTACACTGATTTTCTATTTTACCCTTTTTAACAAGCTATTTATAACTTAAAATGTAAACAGCCCCTGTCTTTTCTACGATTCCTTTTCAGCTCATATGGTTTGAGGATCTACTAGGGGCCCGGCCAGGTAACACTTTTAACACACAGAGTACCTTTCAGTCCTTACTGAGGCTCTGTGTCTATGAGGAAGACAGTATTACCCCCACCTCATAGTTGGGGAAACTGAGGCTCAGGGAGGCTAGGTGATTTCCCCCAGACCTCTGTGCTGTACACATGGAGATAGGAAACAAGGGTCAGAGGCTGCAAGTGGTTGCTGCAGCAGCAATAAGAAACAGAGCATGGTTAAGAACCTTTGATGGTGACTCCACCCATCAGGAAAAACAAAATGGCCTAGGTTCTTATCAACCAGATTTCCCACTCCTTCCCAAAAGATGAGGAGACACGTGAATAAGTAAGTGCAGAAAGCAACTGATCAGTTCAGCCAAGATTCATTATTTGTGTAGAAACCCATTGGAGGGGTAAGGGGATGTGGATAAGGGAATCATCCTAATGATTCATGTTCCAAAGCTGATTTCATGCCTGCATATC
Organism: Lipotes vexillifer; assembly: GCF_000442215.2. Lineage (NCBI taxonomy): Eukaryota > Metazoa > Chordata > Mammalia > Artiodactyla > Lipotidae > Lipotes > Lipotes vexillifer. The sequence continues at coordinate 431,276 of NW_006780910.1, read as the reverse complement.
TGCCTGTTCTAGGAATACATCCTCAACAGTTATACCACTTCATGACTGCAATTTATACAGCTGTCAGTGTAGCTGTCAAAAAAAATAAAGCCTCCTCTTGATAAATCCACCCCATGGGAATGCCATCAGATCCTTGAAGGAACCTCAAAAGAGAAAGAAGGGGGAAATGACTTAGAAAAACACACACACGATAGTGTTTTCATCCCCTTGGATTCACCAGATGGGAACCCTGTTATCTTAAAAACATGGGATCTTGATTCCTGACTACAAATTATGAGACTTTCAGTATGGTGTTTGAAAGTATGGACTATTTGTTGGAGACATCTGGTTTTGAATTCTGACTCTGCTGCTTAGTTGTGCAGAATCATTCTTTTTGGCTGGCTGATATTTGAATTCCCTTCCAAAGTTTGGGAAAAGCCCTTCCGTATATGAGTCTTCATGGGAGGTAATGTCCACTTCCCAATATAGAAAACAGATTCCATCTTTCCAACCTCCCTTAAAACTGCACTGTGAGCAGGAGGTTTAGGATTTGCGTTTTCTTCAGTTTCTTTCATCAATGTCTTATAGTTTTCAGTGTATAGATCGTTCACCTCTTTGATTAAATTTATTCCTAAGCGTTTTATTGTTTTTGATGTTATTGTAAGTGGATCGTTTTCTTTATTTCTTTTTCAGATAATTTTGTTGTTAGTGTACAAAAACACAACTGATTTTTGTATTTTGATTTTGAATCCCAAAACTGTACCGAATTACTTTATTCTAATAGTTTTTAGTAGAGTCTGTAGAATTTTCTATGTATAAGATCATGTCATCTGCCAACAAAGACAATTATATTTCTTCCTTTCCCATTGGGAGGGTTTTAATTTCTTTTTCTTGCCTGATTGCTTTGGCTAGGACTACCAGTACCATGTTATATAGGAGTGGTGAGAGTGGGCACCCTTGCCCTCTTCTTGATCTTAGAAGAAAAGCTTTCAACCATTCACTATTTAGAAGGATGTTAGCCGTGGGCTTGTCACATTTGACTTTTATTATGTTGAGGTACGTTCCTTCTATACCCAAGTTGCTGAGAGTTTTAATCATAAAAGGATGTTGAATTTTATAGAATGTTTTTTATTCCTCTATTGAGATGCTCATATGACTTTTGTCTTTCATTCTATTAATGTGGTGTATCGCACTTATTGATCTGTGTATGTTGAACCATGCTTGCATCCCAGAGATGAATCTCATTTGATCATGTATGAGCTTTTTAATGTGCTGTTGAATTCTGTTTATTGTATTTTTTGAGAATTTTTGCATCTATATTCATCATAGATATTGGCCTATAGTTTTCTTTTCTTATACTTTTCTTATCTGGCTTTGGGATGAAGGTAATGCTGGCCTTGTAAAATGAGATTAGAATTACCCTTTTCTATTCATTTTTTGGGAAGATTTTCAGAAGGATTGCATTAATTCTTCTTTAAATGTTTGACAGAATTCACCAATGAAACCATCTGGCCCTGGGTTTCTTTTGGGGAGGTTTGTGATTACTGATTCAATCTCCTTACTTGTTATGGTCTGCTCAGATTTTCTATTTCTTCATGATTCAGTCTTTGTTGGTTGTATATTTGTAGGAATTTATCCATTTCTTCTAGATTTTCCAATTTGTTGGCATATCATCAGGGGAATGAACATCAATGAGATATCACTTCACACATGTTAGAATGGCTACTAACAAAAAGATAAAAAAGGCTGGTGAAGATGTGGAGAAAAGGGAACCCTTGTACAGTGTTGGTGAGAACGTAAATTGGTACAGCCACTATGGGAAACAGTACAAAGGTTCTTCCAAAAATTAAAAATAGAACCACCATATGATCCAGCAATTCCACTTCTGACTATGAATCTGAAGGAAATGAAATCACTATCTCAAAGAGATATCTGCACCCCCATGTTTACTGCAGCACTATTTACAATAGCCAACACATGGAAACAACCTAAGTTCCCAGCAGCAGGTGAATGGATAAAGAATATGTGGTATGTATACACAATGGGATATTATTCAGCCATAAAAAAGAAGAAAAATCCAGCCATTTGCAACAAGATGAATGGACCTTGAAGGCACTATTCTAAGTGAAATAAATCAGACAGAGAAAGACAAATACTGTATACTCTCACTTATATTTGGAATCTAAAAAAACCCAAACTTATAGAAACAAAAAAGATTCGTGGTTGCCAGGGTGGGATTAGGGGAGGGAAATGGATGAAGGCGGTCATCGGGTACACTCTTCCAGTTTTAAGCTGAATAATTTTTAGGGATGTAATGTATAGCATGGTGACTATAATTAACAATTACTTTATTATATATTTGCAAGTTGCTAAGAGAGTAGATCTTAAAAGTTCTCACCACCCACCCCCCAACCACACACACACACAAATTGTAACTACGTGAGTTGATGGATGTGTTAACTAACCTTATTGTGGTAATCATTTCTCAATATACAGTCAGGCCTCTGTATCTGTAGGTTCCACACCCACGGATTCAACCAACCCCAGATTGGGGATTGGGAACATGGAGGGCTTGACTGCACTACACTATTTTATATAAGGACTTAAGCACTGATGAATTTTGCTATCTGTGGGAGCTCCCTGTGGATCCAATACCCTGTGGATAACGAGGCATGACTGTATACATATATATCAAATCATTACCTTGTACATCTTAAACTTATACAATGTTATATGTCAATTATATCTCAGCCATGCTGTAAAAAAAGTAAATTAAATAAATAATATTTTAAAAATAGTAATATGGATAAGTTGTTATTTGCCTAGTGGCATATGGAGTGACCCTTGTATTTTATAATTTTGGGGTAAAGAAATTCAAACACTTATTTTACCCCTACCATGTTCCAGTAATATGCCTCTTACCAGTAATTTATAAATGTATGCATTTTTTTTCATTTTCCATTCATTTTTATAAAGTGTCCAGATTTACACACACATTTTCAAATGGGTAAAAATAGTGTATCAACTTAAAATGCCTTCTTTCTGCTGCAAGCAACAGAAAACAGTGGCTTCAACACATAAGCATGTGCTTTTTTCACATACCAAGAAGCAGGAGGAATTTTGTCTAGGGTGATGTAGTTGCCCAACAATGCTGTCATAGATTTAACTTCTTTCTATCCTTCTGCTGCACTACCCTTAAAGTAACAGTATCATTGTTGTTGCCTGATGGTCACAAGGTGGCTGCTGCACCAACAGGAATAAAGTCCATCTGCATTTCAGCTGGTAAGTAGAAGCTTCCTGGGTACAGTTCTTTGAAATAGCTTTCCCTGAAGTCCCATTCAGTGACTTCCATTTAGAACTCACTGAGTCACACACGCATACCTATCAAAGCTCTGGAGCTAGGAGAAAGAGAGTTGCAGAAAGAGAGAGAAAATTTATACCAAAGAAGGCTGAGGACCATGTATGAGGATTGATAATAATAATAATGCAACATAGCTAGCAGTAACAAATATTTATCTGGGACTTGCTATACACCAGGCACTGTTCAAGACACATATATACGGTAATTACTTCATTTAATATTTGCAACAACCTTGTGAGGTAGGTACTATTATTTTTACCATTTACCTATGAGGAAACCACGGCACAAAGAAATTATTCTATTTGAAGAAGACCCCGTGGTGAATAAGTGCTCAAGGTGCAATTGAAAAAGATGGAACAGAAATTCCAACCCAGGTTTTGTAAGAAATAAGAAAGGGACATTTTGCTTCTTTTATCTTCTCTTTATAATAAGGTTTTCCACTGAAAGTCAACAAATGTTTAACTAGCCAATGTGGGTCTGAGACTTAAATTTCCATAGTCACGTGACCAAAAATATCAGAATGAGAATACCAGTCAGTCCATTATTTAACAAAGAGCCCATCTGATTTGGCACTGGTTATCCTAAATGGTGGTCCTAAGGGGTGAAATTTGCCTTGACTACGAAATTACTACTGCTACTAATATTAGTAATGTCCTCTCTATAGGCCTTTTATACCAACAGGTATGAGGACTTTTTAGAGAACAACAGATACAGTGAAAGAAAGGACCACTTTAATGAACGTAGCCTGGAATAGAGGCATCATCTCTTCCTTACCAGAAGAAACAAACCACAAACCATAGGGAGCCATAACTCCCATGAAATACCACCAGCAACAACATGTCCAGATACAAGCCCACATCACATAGGTTTGAAGCAATGTTTTAACATTTTTTTCATTATTGATCCCTATGGAGCTTGTATAAACATTTTTCCTAATTGCCACTACTATGACATTTAAATACCACCATATACTATATATCTGTCTATGTAGTGTGACCCTTAGAAAAGCTAAAAGTTGTAAATTTTTTCACCCTCCAAGGACCAATTTTCACATCTCTGGGTAATATTGCCTTTGTTTAAAGTAATTGACTTATGACTTTAAAAGTCACTCTGAGAAATGAAACTGCCTCATGGCCTCACCAAAATTCTAATAAGGGATAAGATCCCCCAAAACACTTCAGTTAAAACTTCACCACTCTCAGTGTAGTAGTCATTACTGCCACCAATACTTTTGGAGCACACAATAAGACTGCCAGCATACCCCCATGTGGTTTGGGAAGTGCTGTGTCTAGTTCTGGCCATTGAGTTGTAAGTGAAAGGATCACATATCTCTTCCAGGTCAGAATATTCTTTTGCAATTTAGAAACATAGAACTCTCTTTTCCTCTACATTCAAGATGAAAGCTGCTTTGTCAACCTGGGTTCCATAGAGAGGAGGTGTGGAGTGGAGCAAAGCTCCCAGCTGACCTGCAATGTATGAGAAATAAACCATTACGATTTGAAGGTTGCTCGTTATTGCAGCACAACCCAGCCCACCCTGACTGATACACTAGGTCATTCATTTACTCAGTTAAATGAATGAGAACCCACTCTGTGCCAGACACTGTCCTAGGCATTCTTAATATAGCAATAAAATAGACATGTCCTTGCCTTCCTGGAACTTATATTCTAATGGAAGAATCTAGTGAGATCTAATTCAGCAACTCTTTAGCCCAGAAAAGAAGGGATATACTGTAGAAGAAAACTACCCCCTCTCCTTGAAGACTAGGCTAAAAATAGAAAATTCCATCTTGTAATAATATACTCTTAACAATCTTCTCTCAAATGAAGCCAAGTCCAGAGGGCACTGGTCCCTCTGCTCCTTCCCCAGGATACTAAAGGGATGTTAAAATCATAGTTTAATTTTGAATTTTTGAGTTAAATGATTTGGAAAGGTTACAGACGGAAATGCCTGGAGGAAGGGCAGGATTTAGGCAGGTGTGAAGGTGTGGAGGGGTCTTCTAGATTTGCAGAAGATAAAAGGCACAGAGATGTGAAAGTGCGGATTCTTCTCCCTCAAACCAAATGGACCGCAGAAGCACCAAGTTATAGGATGAACTAATTTGCCAAAACGTTAACTTGAGCTCCCGAAAAAGGTATTTCATTTCGCCTAAGACCCTATATTACTCACAGAGAGATGTTCATTTCCCACAGGCTGAAGCCCATTCTTCCTTGAGAGGAATCCTGAGCAGATACACAAATAATTAAACTGAAATAGACCGTTTTAACCCCCACTGCAGTTCAAACACCCCAGCCATCAAAGCGGGCCAGCCAAAACCAGCTGCTTAAGATCATCCTTTGAGGTTCAATGAACTAGGGCTTTGTTAGACCAGGAGTGAGAACGGATTTCAAAGACAAGGGCCCTCCTTGGGAAATGATTTCCTGATGACCTCTTCGAATTACATGCTTTTTCTCATAATACAGTTAGCCTCCTAATCCTTATTCCCTCCACTGTGAATCTCTCCTAAGCCCCTCAGCCAGGCTAGAAGAGAAAGACGGGAGGAATGGCCATGTCTCCCCAACCCATGACAAAATTTCTCAAATTAACCTTGTACTCCATAACATAAAATGAGCAAGAGACAAGTTTTCCTGCTTCTGACTCTGTGAGCTGTAGGTAACTTGAGTCTGTGTCTTTATATAATGGTTTAATTTCAAAAACAAAAAGATGCTAAATTTTAAGCCTTGCAATTATATCACATTCAGATGCCAGCATCACTGCCACTTTAATAGCTCCATCTACAACAATTTCTGAAGATTTTTAATACTTCGGTAATTCTGTTTGGATTTTTTAGCTAAAAACAAACACATGTTTGAGTTTTAACATCAGGTGTTGCTTTTGTCTTTTCTGTAAAGTTAAAATAATTATAATTTTTAAAAGGACACATACCATAAATTCAGCTGCCCAGCTTTGACCTAAGACTATTATTATTGCTCAGAAATTTATCAAAGGGCTTTCTATCTAAGGAGTTAATATTACAATACTGGAAGAAAAGGGAATCAGAGGAAATGAATACGAATTCAGTTCCTAGAAGCAACACAAACCCTGGAACTCAATATCAGTTATGTTGAGAGTGTTCACAATAATCTGTTGTTTAAAAAAACAACAGCTTGCCTGGAAAACAGGACTGGGGGTGAGAATTCTGTTTTCGGACATTAGCTTGTTGGATGACCCCAGGAAAGTAACTCTGTGCACTGACTGTCTGCCAGGCATCGTAGGAAGCATTTCTCATGAATTAACTCACCTACTCTTCATGTCATCACCTTTGTGGCAAGTATTATTATCATCCCCATTCACGAGATAAGGGAATCTGATGCACAGAGAAGTTAAATAAGTTACCTAAGTTCACAAGTTTCAAAGAAGGTCCTTGCCCGTAACTTTTTCACCATTGGATGTTCTTGAAAGTCTCATATAGGTTCACTGTCATAAGCTTCCAGAATCTTTAGTTCTGAAGCCACACCCTACTGCTTTGTTTTCTAAAATTATGTATAATTCTACCAGTGACAGTGTTTTATGAATTTTTTCTTTTAAAAATATTTTCTTTTGAAGACTGCAATCAAAACCTTAAACGAAATCTTTGGCTTGGGTTAAAATTTTAAAGAAGAAGATGAAAGATGAGGCAGAGAGAAAACTCCACCGATTATTTCTTTGTAGTTTTAATTTTCTTGGTTTTTTTTTTTTTTTTTTTTTGTTTTTTTTTTTTTTTTTTTTGGCTTGATCATTATTTCTTGAGCATCTCAAGGGAGCCACTTTTAGCTCTATGTGAGGTCTTACTGATTTTTCTCAAGGGGACTGGGGCATCATCAGTTCAATGAAAAAGCCTGAAGCAATAGAAACCAGCAAGGATACATCATATAAGAATCTATTCATTCCTTTGTATTCTTGTTTTTGTTTTGAAATAGCCCCATTAAACCATGAATGATCTAGGCCCCAACACATCTCACTTTCATTTTAAATCTTGCAAACCAAAAAGGCATTACAGCATGGTGGCTCAGCTCAAGGATTCTGGAAGCAAATGCCTGGTTTAAAAAAACCTGTCTCTGCTACTTGTTCAGAGTGTGGGAATGTTATTTCACCTCTCTATGCCTCAGTGAACTCATGAGTAAAATGACGGCATCAGTACTGATCTTCCAACGTTGTTTCAAGGTTAGCATGCCACGAGATGCTTATTAATCACACAATAAATATGTGATGGCTATTATTCTAATTATTTTATAATTATGAGAACCCAATTACGAGCTCTAATCATAAACTTCCACCTTTTCTGAAGCAAAACTTTTCTAAACAAAGGAAAATTAGTTACCCAAGAACTATTTTTAAGCATTTTCTATAAACCAGGCACTGTTCTAAGCGCTTTACAAGTATTAACTCAGGTAATCTTCCTTCCAACCCCACCAAGTAGGTACTGTTATCACACTCATTTTACAGGAGAGAAAGCTGAGGCACAAGGAGGTTAAGAAATCTACCCAAGGCCACTAAGGTAGTAAGTGATAGAGCTGGGGTTCAAAGCCAGGCCACTGGTCCCGCGGCCCCCAGTCCTACCCCACTCTGCTCTGCTGGGCTCTGAACTCTCACCAGCTGCTTTGCTCCTCCCCTCCCACCCCGCCCCCACTCAGGACCTTTGCATAAACTGCTCCGTAGGCCTGGAACACAACTGCACTGACCTGGAATACCTATTCACTTGGATAATTTTACCCCTCCCCTCCCCGAGGACTGGGCTGGCTCTTCTGTCACCTCCTCCTTTCCACCAGGTGCTCAGCAGGCCACTCATGCCTCCCCTAAGGCTCATCGCTGGAGTCCAGCAATCACTCTTCATTATCATTATCGCTGCTGTGTTCTTTGCAAGAGTCCCCTGCAGGGCCGTGATGTCCGTAAGTGCAAGAGCTGAGCTTCAGTTTTCTTGGTGCCTATGACCATAATACCTGGGAGCACCTTAGCTTATGCATAATGTTATATAATATACTGCATCATAGTATATATAATACTGTTTTTATATATTATGTAATATTTATACATAATATATAATTATAATTATTATAATATATAATATTTTTACGTATAATGCATATATATGCAACTCTTACAGGGTTGCTCTGAGAATTAAAAGTTCTTTCACGGAAATTGTTTAGATCAGTCTTGCCCCATAGTGAGTGCTCAGAAGTCCAACTCTTATTATGGTTAACTGTTACAAACCTTATATTCTGAAGGCAGGATGGGGAGGGGACAGACAGATCCTGTCCCCAACTACAATACGATGGCATAAAGAGATATTTGGTCAAACAATTCGAAGTCATTTTTGTAGGTCAAAAATGTTTAGAAAAAAGGAATGGTTAAAAAGAGGAAATTTTGTTTGACACAAATTAAAATGTTCAGAGAACACAGAGAAGGGAGTAATTAATTTTGCTTGGAGAAGTAAAGAAAAGCTTTACAAAGAAGCTAGACCTTGATGGAGCCCTGCAGGCTGAGTAGACAGTCACTGAACAGAAAAAGGGAGAGAAGAGAAAGCATGATGGATAGACTCTTATGGTCAGAGCTCAGAATCCACTGGGGGGATGCCCAAATAAAGGCCAGAAGAAACCAAATTACAGCTCTTATTTAAGCTCATTCACAATATAATAAAAGATATTAGTGGTTTTTGAAGAGTTAAGAAGACGTTATGACATAAGGAAAAGAGTACTCGTGAATCCTGGTGCCAGATAGACCTGGTTTGAATCCCAACTTCACTATTTACTAAGTGAACTTGGTCAGGTGACAACTTCCATGAGCCTCATTTTTCCTTATCTGTAAAATGGGTTCAATAGGACTTCACCTTTCAGGAGTGTTGTAAAGATTAGAGATGCTGTAGATATAATCATCCCTTGGTATCTGGGGTTCCAGGAGCACCCTCACCCCACCCACAGACACCAAAATCCACTGGATGCTCAAGTCCACTATACTCCACCCTCCATATCCACAGTTCTGCATCAGCAGATACAGAGGGCTGACTTTATATAAAGCACTTCATGAATTACCTGACACATTAATGGTTTTCAATTAAGAGTGGCTCATATTATTATTATTTTTTTGTGTGTGTGGTACGGGGGCCTTTCACTGTTGTGGCCTTTCCCGTTGGGGAGCACAGGCTCCGGACGCGCAGGCTCAGTGGCCATGGCTCGCGGGCCCAGCCGCTCCGCGGCATGTGGGATCTTCCCAGACCGGGGCACGAACCCGTGTCCCCCTGCAACCACTGCGCCACCAGGGAAGCCCAAGAGTGGCTCATATTATTATTAATGTCTTGGAGGACTCAATGCTTCATAGGAACAAATTCACTGGCAAACTGCAAGGATTAGTAGCACAAATTATAGTACGTTCAGGCAACTAAAGGTTAAATACTATGATTTCCCAACCAGAAGACTTTAAATGGCCAAGAACTAATGTATTGAGAAGATGCATAATCCAAAAAAATCAACTAATATCTGAGTAGCAATTTTCTGTATGTGAAGCATTTTCCTATGGATTAATTCATCTGCTCATCTCAATAGCCTTATGAGAGAAATTTCTATTATTATCTCCATTTGAGAAATAAACTTCAGAAAATACCCCATGATAGCAAGTGGCAGAGTTGGGAGGCTTAATGTAATTGAAAATGTAGACCGCGTCTTTGTCTATTCCTTAGAAGACTGAACACAGAATTTGTTTGAAGGTTTAGGAAGTTGTAACCTGATGGTCTCAGTTAAGAATGATAATACAGGAGATTATACAATCATAAAATGTTGTGTGGGGTCCATCAACAATCATCTCTCTTAGTCTTCTCACTTTACAAAAAAGAAAATTGAGAAAAGAGCAATTAAATGACTCTCCTGTAGTCACTTTGAAAATTCATAGCTGTGCTTCTAGTTAGAGATGGCAGATTTAACATATGCTTTACATTACACTCCATCTCCGAAACCCACTAAAAAGACAATAAAGGGATTGATTTTAAAGACATTAACCCATAAGGACAAAAAGAATGAGAAGGAAAACAACAGTAACAACATTTTGGAAGATAGAAAGCAGATGGTTGAGTGGTAACTGGCTTAGCAGACCCATGAAGCTGAAATTTAAGTTTACAGTGGGGGAAGCCCGGAAGCAACCTGATTTGCACTGCAAAATCCAAGAAAGGCGCAGAAAGTGGCAGCAACTGGTACCTCTGAAAGTGGGCATGCAGCTGAGGCTGATATAGGATTTGCTAATAGTGTATTTTAGAAGTGGTCTGTTCACCCCCCTGGGAGAAGACTGAAGACAGACTCTAGCGAGGCTGTAACAGAAAGATCGTAGACAGAGGGATGGCAGGCATTACTGAGAGAAGAGATATCCTACTGAGAAAAAGGAGATTCATTAAAGTACACATTCTGAATGGTGAGAATCTCAACTTCTTGTCTCAATTTAGCTCCCAGAAAACACTGACAGCCATGCTTTTATCCCCTAGACCAAAGGTTGCATGATTCTGGTCTGGGGACTCTGACCGGCTCAACATTAAGACTTAAAGATACTGATGGCCAGGTATCCTCTAACGAAATGGCCCAGCTAGATCAGTTTAGTGACACCTAGGGGTCAGCAAGTCTTATCCATGTACACAGATCTTTCTTCAGCTGCTTTATGATCCTCTCTTAAGCTGGCCAGATTTAGCAAATAAAAAAATGTGATATTTGGCACACACTTACACTAAAAATGTATTCATTGTTTATCAAAAATTCAAATTAAACTGAGTGTTCTGTACCTTATCTGGCAACCTTATCCTCTCTGAGATAAGAATGGACAGCCAAGAATCACCAAACATTTGAGGAAAGCCCCAACACAAAGACAATGACTAAAACATACAAATGGGGGAAAAGGAACATAAAGACCAAAGAATGCAAAGAAAAGAAAAATTTCAAGAATTGTGCCATTTGTTTTCTCAGCAAGTTAAGAAAGGATGTTGTACCTTTGAAACAAGATTAGTTCGTTTTAAAAGGAAATAGTAAAAAACATCAAAGAGCTACTGTTAATTAAAACTATGATAGCAGATATGAAAAATTCAATAGAAGAGTTTGAAGGGAAAGCAGAGTTACAGAAAAAGAAAACATGGGCAATGGAGGGAAAGAAGTGATGAAAGAAATAATTCAAGAAAATTCCCCAGAACTGAAGAGTATGAGTTTTCAGGCAGAAAAGACCCTCTGAGCACAAAGGATGACAAATTGCCCCCAGTAATGGAAAAGTATAAGAAAGAAAAGGAAGGAAGGAAGAGAGGGGTTGAGCTGAGAGATATGTTTATTTTAGTACCAGGAGGTCAGAATGAAAGGTAAAATGCTTCATAAATATTAAACAACTTGTTTACAGTTGCTCTAGTCTAGGATTAATACAAGAGTTTAATGAACCTATCAAGCTTTAAGAAATGAGGTTTTATAATAACAATGATATACATGAATAGGCACAATGTAGTGAGAAGAACTCTAGATCGGGGGTCAGAGATACACATTCTAGCCCTGTGCCTGCCCCTGTGTGACTTTAGACACATCGTTTCATGAGGGTTTTATCATAACCCTTTCATCATGAGGGTTTAGAATTTCTATAATCCTATTTAATTAAGCAGTCATGAAATATATGATATTAACATAATTGAGTATACAATTAAAAGAATTTTAAAAATCCATATCCCAATTGTACTTCTTAAATATACAACCTCCTCTTTCTCAAACTGCATTTCCAATCCTCTTTGTCTTAGATAGTACATATTATTTTATTTTTATATAATGATAGATTCACATTTCCATAATACTCCACAGGTTTCATTCATTCATTCATTCATTCATTCATTCCCCAAATTCCAATTGATGTGAGGTATACAGTAATGAATTCTATAGGCATGGTACCTGCCCTCTTAGAGGTAGTGGGGAAGATAGTCAATAAAAAACTTTTTTTGACCAAACAAATAAATACCTTTCTATGTGGGATAAATGCTATGAAGGAAAATAAGATTCTATAAAAGAAAATAGTAAAGGGAACCACTTTTAGAGTTAGTGGTTAGCAAAGGAATTTTGGAAAAAGTGTCTTTTAAAATAAGAATAGATAAGAAAATAAGAGTTAGGCAGGCAAAGGGCACAAGAAAGAGCTTATCAGGTAGAGGAGAAAGTATATGAAGGCCTTGAGGGGGAAATCGTGCTTTCAAGGAAATGATGGTTGGCCAGCACAGAGGTGTGAGATTCTCCAGAGGAAGAATGGTGTGGGATGAGGCTGACAAGGAGGCAGAGACTAGATTATTAAGGGTCTTTGAATCCATGAAAAGAGGTTGGATTTTATTTTAAGGGCAACAGGAAGGCACTAAATTATTTTAAGCATTGGAGTGACCTAATCTAATTTACAACTTATGATCACTCTTGCTGTTATTTTATCTTTTTGGATCTTTGATACTATGCTTTGAGATAAGCAGTGCAGATATTTACTGCATTGAGAAAATGAAGCACAAAGAGGATGAGTGGCTGCCTTGTGGACAGATCCATTGGTTAGTTAATACGGGGCAGACCCAGAGCAAGACCTTGGGTTTTCCAACACTACTTACTTAGTATATTGCCTGACACATAATACGAACTCAATAAATATTTGTTAAATGAATGCACATCACACCAGGACATTCTAGCTACTGAGACCCATGGGTCTTTTCTAAAGAAAAAATGTGTTAAGTCAGCCGCCAGGGGGAGTGTATACTCCCCCCATGTAATAGAAACATTGACCTTGGCAGACAACTGGTAGGAAAAAAAAAATCTTTAACTGAACAAAGTGCTTTCTCCAGTTTATACCAAAAAAGATTTCATGGAATAGAATTGGCAACATCACAACAGACCCTTTGTTATGTGTTTGAGCCGGCATCTGTCCATGAGAATCAGCTATGGACAGCCTCCTGACTTAGAGTTCTCCTGATTTTGTTTAAAAGAAAAAAATGGTTCTTCCAAAGTAAAGTGTAATGAAATGGAAGTAGCAATATTTCCTGACACGATCCGAACTGTACATGCTGAACAAAAGACTTCTTATTTTTTTACCCAACCTGCTGTTTTGAATTTCCTTGTACTTGTTTCAAAATAAAGTTTGGGAAGAAGAAAACTTTCCCTGTGGCACAGAAGTGGCCCAAGATGGCTAGAGGAGTCTACCTGTTGAAGAGAGCTCCAATTGCCCCAAGTGAGATAGAACCGCTTATTTCCATTCTGCAGCCAGGGGAATTTGTACTACATATAAATGCATCTGGAAACAAAACGCACACACACACACACACACACACACACACACACACACGCATGCACACAAATACGTGGTTTAAAATTGGCTTTAAAAGCCTTGGATCCCGAGACTTCCCTGGTGGCACAGTGGTTAAGAATCCACCTGCCAACGCAGGGGACACGGGTTCGAGCCCTGGTCCGGGAAGATCCCACACGCCGCCCGTGAGCCACGACTACTGAGCCCATGTGCCTAGAGCCCGTGCTCTGCAACAGGAGAAGCCACCGCGGTGAGAAGCCCACGCACCGCAACGAAGAGTAGTCCCCGCTCGCTATAGCTACAGAAAGCCTGCACCCAGCAAAGAAGACCCAACCCAGCCAAAAATAAATAAATACATAAATAAAAAGACTTGCATTCCACCTCCCAACCACATTTCCCCCCATTTAACAAAGATGTAATTTTGTCAACAACCAATTTTTTGACAACATTTTCTTGTGGTTCTCAGCCAATACATGAACCTGGATACAGATATACATATTGTCAACTTTCACCTGAGTTGAGGCATTAAGGAAAGTTTCCAAAAGAGTCCCTTAAAAGTAAATCTGCCATCTATAATCCATCGATGAGAACTGATTCATCATTCACTGTGTGTTAAGAACAAGATTTAATCCTGTGGGAGAAACAAGCAAGGGACTGATATGCACTCAATAGCCAACTCTCTTTTTGTTAGTATTAAGGATATTTTCCCAATATATATATATATATATATTTTAAACCTAGAGAACCAATATCCAGGTAGATGACTGAGTTTATTTTTTTTCTTCTGGATGTACAGGGTCATTGAAAAACATACAAAGACCAGTAAGGGATCTCCTTAAGGTTTTGTCATGAGGTATAGACCCTTTTGTTATTTGTCTTTCCTTAAATCCTCTTACAGGCAGAATGAAGGGGATAAGAATGGGTGTTGGGAAGGAGTCTAGGGGACTTTGTGCTCAGGACCTTGGATGTCTCATTATTACAAAGCTTTGGGCATTTTTTTTTTTTTTAAATAAGAAGTACCAATTCCATAACATCATGGCCTACATTACAATTGGATTTTTATATTTTCTTTTTCCACTAACTTATTTAAATAGGCATTCATGATCGCTCTAAAAATGTTAGTGAGAGTAGAAGGGGAGAGCACAAATGAGTTTGTGGTGAGAATGTTTACGTGTGGTGACTAGTTTCTAGTGCTTTCCAGTTATTAATTAAAATAAAAAATAAATGGAAGAGACAGAAACTTTTCAAAGCAGAAGAAATGGATTTTAAAGTTTCCTAAAATTATAGTGACTTTTAAAAAATTCAACATTGCACAAATATATATCAGAGATGACTATGTAGGAGACACTGGCCCAGACGCTGTGCAAGCTTCTAAAAAGTTCTGTGATATACTATTTCCCCCCAAAGCTCCTAGGAACTGGAGAAGAGAGAAGCAGAGAGGTCAAGCTCTCAAAATAGGCAATATTAAGCTGACAGTGGTCCGGAACACAAGGAAGCTCAGACTAAGTTTTGTAGGGATTCAGAGAAGAGACAGCTCCCACTGCATTGAGTGAACGTGTTCTTGAGGGTTTTGGGCAAAAGAAAGAATATAAACAAAGGGACAGAGATTAGAAATCACTCTGGGCATAACTAGGAAATCCCGTCATCTCACTTGACTAGAAAATGCGTTAATTATAGGACAATACTATTAAGCTTGGAAACATCTTTAGGACCCAACATATGGAAAGCTGTGAATGGCATTTAGAAGACTCCCAATTTAATTGAGCAGAGAGGTGAAACCATGAAAGACTTTCCTCAGAAGTAGGCTTCAAGAAGATTGATTTGGCTGAGGTGCATGAGACAAATACACAAGAAGGACACAAAATCTAGGAGACAACCACCTAACAGGTTATTGCAGCAGTCCAGACAGGAAGAGAACATGTAAACTGGGGTGATAACATGTGCAAGGAAAAGGAGGGGGCGGAGCTAAGAGAAAATTCAGAAGACAGCCAAACATAAAAAGTGAATTAAATAAATGGGGTGAGACACAGCAAAGGAGTCAAATAGTTTCAGTTTGCATGACTAATGTAATATTTATAGCACTTACAAGAATAAAGAAGCCAGAAGGCTGACTAGGTTTCAAGGAGAAAAGAGTGATTTTGGTACTGAAAATTCTGTGCTGAGATGCCAGCAGTGCATATACAAGGAGAAGTCCAGCAGATTGTTGGAATTATGGGTCTGGAATCCAGGAGGCAAGGGAGTTCTGGAGGAAAGTTCTGTAGAGGGAAGGAGTGGTCACTGAGGCCATGGCAGTGGATGACATTATTAGGAGGGGAGAGAAGGGGACAAGAGAAAGAAAGGGAGCAGAGGGAAAAAGAATCTTGAGAATGCCTTTTTTTTTTTTTTTTCTCAGCCAAGGAGGAGCCATTTAGGAAACTTGAGAAAAACTATTCTTTGTTGCAGGAGGAGGCCTATTACTATCACAGTGTACAGGAATGATTTCAAGAAGAAGGGAATGTCAACAGGGTCATACGCCCTGGAGTGGGGAAAGGTGGAGGTAAGATTGAAAAAGGAAGAAAAAGCTGGCTTGATGATTTGAGTCGAAGGTGAAATAGGTATTTCGCCAACTATTAAGATTGTTTCAATGATGTCATTTGGGCAGAAGTCAGATCGCCAGGGTGTATGGAAGAGAGGGGAAGAGAAAGAGGAGCCAGCCGGTGGAGATATTAACTCAGCAGTTCCAGTGAGTAAGGAAAGGAGAGAATTGGTGTGCTAGCGCACGAACGTTAAGAGGGTATTTGTGTTGATTTTACATGCTGGGAAGGGCTGCGGGTCCTCCTTACAAAATGGGGAAAGGAGGTTTTGGAAAGCATGAGCCTGCCCGAGAGAGGAGAAACTACCCAAGAGAGCAGACCATTGGGTGATATTTGATGATGAGCCCAGGTGGGTGCGTTCCATTTGGCAAGGAGGGCAAATGCTTCCTCAGCCAAAGGAAAGGATGAGAGTGGGTAAGAACAGAGACAGAAGGACACATCTTTGAGACAGAGAGGAGTGGTGAGTGAGGGACATGGATCTTCTCAATGAAGTGGGTGAGAGTCAGGCGCCATGGTGGGTCTGATGGTTCGAGAATCAAAAAGAAGCATTAAGGCAACCCCTTGGGTGGGGGTCAGGGGACGCGGGATTGTTTCTCTCTGGGCTCCTAGACCCTTGGGCCCCTGTGAGTCCTCACTTTCAGGTCTGAGACTGCTCTCCACCAGGCTTCAAAGCCACAGGGTTGGAGCTCTTAGCTTGGCAATTCCAAGCATTAAGACCATGCCACCCGAGACTGCAGTGAGAGGTTTTTCCAAGCCCCTCCTGCAAGAAAAGGGACGCCAAGCAGCTAAGGCAAAGCAGTATCACTAAAAAAAACAGGATTGGACCCCAGCCACCTTTCTACCACTGGCTGCGCTAACATGTCAGAATCAGGGAAACGCGTTTCTTGGGAAGAGTGAGGTGTGTATCAAAATACATAAATCCTAAAAAGCTCATTGTGAAGGGCAGAGCCCTCATCATTTGTATTTTGATCACTTTTAAATATTTTTAAAGTGAGCGCTTCCAGGGGTAAGGTAAATAGTCCCATTTTGTGGGACGCTTGATTAAATTCCAAACATATCAATGTTCCGGGGTATGCCTGGTGATTCTGATACCTTTGGGCAGGTTTGCCAAGAAAGTGCAAATGTGAGAGGAGCCGCAGTGAAACAAGGAAACTATTCTCCCAGTGGCAGGTTTCAGGGCTGTGCAAGCGAGAGCCGTCAGACTTTTGTCTCCCCAGTGAAGAGGAGATTAGAATGGAATAAATTAGCGATGTGGGCAAGAGTTGTTACTACATAACAATAACACTTTGTGCTCCATTCAAGGAATGCCAAGCCCTTTGACAAGACTCTTGCTTTCTCTTTGGGCTTCAAGGAGGCGCTGCCTAAGCGCCTCCCAGGTCCAGAGACAAGTGTGTCTCCCCACCCACTTACAATATCCTCACTCTCTGCTCCTTCTTAACCAACTTCTTGCCTTACTTTCCTTTATGCCCACCTCTGCCCACTCTTCATTACTAAGAAACCTGCCCAGAAGAAAACAAAACGGTACTGAGCATCCACTTTATAGTAGCAACCCAGGCGTTCACTTATTGAGATCATTATGGGATCATCACAAAAACTGTATAGACAAGGAATAGTCAAGCGATGGTCAAAAATATTTAACGATTGGTTTGGCACAGCTACCTGCTAACCAGAAATGATATGGAACTTGCACTGGAGTGTGGAACTTTCATCAACTGGAAGAGAAGAATTTCAGCGTTTAGACAACCAGTACTGTTGAATCTTAGCCCTGACTTATCTCCATATTATAGATAAAGATGGGACCACAGAGGTTTTAAATATTTCACCCAAAGCCATGCATTGATTATAGGATTGGGACCCGGTGACTCAACTGCAAGCTTTTTTCCACCCACCTTGCTGGCTGTCTGCCTTCTGTCCTTTGTCATTTTGCGCTTAGAGATGAGAATATGTAATGTTCTAGAGAGGACATGCAAGGGCACTAGAAGACACTCTCCCAGGAAACCTCTAAAGCTTCATTTATTAACTCTCTGCTGGTGCCATGAAAATTCTTCTCAGTAGTGGCAAAGTGGGAGGGGAGGGAGTGAGGAAAAATTGACTGAAAAGAAAGCCTAGGGCTTCCCTGGTGGCGCAGTGGTTGAGAGTCCGCCTGCCGATGCAGGGGACGCGGGTTCGTGCCCCGGTCCAAGAGAATCCCGCATGCCGCAGAGAGGCTGGGCCCGTGAGCCATGGCCGCTGAGCCTGCGCGTCCGGAACCTGTGCTCCGCAACGGGAGAGGCCACAACAGTGAGAGGCCCGCGTACCGCAAAAAAAAGAGAAAGACTATATTTCCTCTTTTCCCCACAAAGAGGCAAGAACCCTGTTTATTTTGTTCCTCACGATACCCTCAGAGCCCAGCATGTGGTTGATGCCCAATACAATTTAGTTGAATGAATGAATGAATAGTAATTTCTTCCATTTCTGTAACACTTTATATCCTTGTAAAGCGTCGTTACACTGGCTCTCATTGGACCCTCAAGGAGTTCAGCAGGATTACAGGGCAAACATTGTTATTTCTGTTTACAGGCGAGGAAGCTAAGACACAGGGAGCTAAGGTTGTTTGCCTGCATCACAAAACCAACCACGGTGGAGCCAGGATTGGGCCCTGCCAACTCCTGGCCTGGGACTCTTTCTCCCACATTGCAGTGTCTCCTAAATATGAATAAAAGTTAACATGATCGAAAACAAAACAACATAATTTGCGACCTACCACATACTTGGTGATACAGTGAAAGAACGTTGGCAAACAAGAGACCTGGGTCTCCTTTGTTCTCTTGCTTTTCTCACACTCACCTCAATTCACTAGATCACCAGATCCAAGGAGGTTCCTCGCTCTTTCCAGGCCTTAGCCACATCATCTGCATATAGCACCTAGCTTTATATTTTTTCATTTTTAAGTGAATTCCCCTGGGGAATTCTTTTTGTGGTCTATACCCACTGGCACGGGTCTCCCTTCCTTACTAAGTTCAAATATGACATTTCATAGACAGAAAAGAATGTCGGTCAATCTAACTATGGACAATGCCTACTCACCAACTCCCTCTCCGAGGCCTCCAGGAGGCAAGGGAACTAGATGACTTTGGACCAGGGCCATATTTTTTACCTCTTTTTACCTATTACAAGTTCCCCAGTGTGGTTTCTGGACCAGCAGCATCAGTATCACCTGGAACCTTTTATAAATGACAAAATCTTTAGTCCTAGACTTACTAGAATCAGAGTCTCTAGGGGAGGGGTCCAGTGATCTGTGTTTTAAAAGACCTCCAGGTGATTCTGATTCATGTAAAAATGTGATGGCTAACATCCTATTACATCTTATTACTTTTCTACCTGAGCCAGGGGGTCACTTTTTGCTCCCGTTGGGTCCTCTGGGACCCTCTGCTCATTCAATTCTCTAATTCTTCTCTCCACATGAAAGCCTATAGTACAGTCTTGTTAAGGGCAATGTTAATTTACTTCCCTGGAGTAAGGGCTGGACTAGATAATCTACTGAGATTTTTTCAAGTCAAGAAGCTCTGATTCTTCAGGGGAGTCACAACTAAGCAGATGGCCTTAAAAGAGAGGAGTATGATGTTAGTTGTGGGTTTGTCATACATGGCCTTTATTATGTTGAGTTACTTTCCTTCTATACTTACTTTATGGAGAGTTTTTATCATAAATGGGTGTTGAATCTTGTCAAATAGTTTTTCTGCATCTACTGAGATGATCATATGGTTTTTGAACTTTATCTTGATAATGTGGTGTATCACATTGATTTGCAGATGTTGAACAATTCTTGCACCATTGAAGCCTTATTTATGATAGCCAAGATATGGAAACAACCTAAGTGCCCATCAATGGATGAATGGATAAAGAATATGGGGTATATGTATACAATGGAATACTACTCAGACATAATAAAAGATGAAATCTTGCCATTGTGACAACATGGATGAACCTTGAGTGTATTATGCTAAATAAGTCAGGTGGAGAAAAACAAATGCCATGTGATTTCACTCATATGTAGAATATGGAAAAACAAGCAAACATAAAGTAAGTGAACAAACCAAACCAAATGAAAACAAATATGTAGATACAGAGTAGTGGTTATCAGAGGGGTGGGGACCAGTGGGAGGGCAAAATGAATAAAGGGGATCAACTGTATGGCGATGGATGGAAACTAAATTTTTAGTGGCAAGCACGCTGTAGTATATACATAAGTAGAAATATAATGTTGCACACGAGAAACATATAATATTTTAAACCAGTAATATCTCAATAAAAAACTAAATTTAAGAAAGAAGAGGACAGAAGAGGACTTCTGCCTAGTGAGCTTCCTTTGCTGCAAGCTCCAAGGCTGGAGTGAAGTGAGGACGTAGGCCAGTTGCCAACTCTTAGTTATGGCCCCAGGAGATCTTTGATGTTCTCCCCTTGCAGTCTGGGGTCCCTGTTTTCAAGAATTTATCAGAATGACCCAGACTTAGCAAACTTGCTCTATGTACCTTGGACAAAATATCCGCTGAGTCAATTCTGTGAGGAGCCTTGGATTGTCAGCCTAAAAACTTGTTTATAGTTGACTTCCTCTGGCAAACTGCTGTCAGATGCAAAAAAACTAGCGTCACCCATTTGGCATATGCTGGATTATTCTCAGAATTTGCATTAGGTATGTAGTCAAGCAAGAGCAGATAGCAAATATAAAAAGAAAGAATCTAGTCCCTGCCCCACACGTCCCTCAGCATCCCCCTCCCTTCAGTCCCAAATTCCCATCCCTGAAAAGGTAAACTGAGGACTCAACAGGAGGATGATTTCTCTGCATCTGGATATTCTAACAGTTAAGAGAGAACCTAATCTCTGTTCAGTTGCTGGGTTCTGATATGCTTTCCCTATTTAAGCTTCTGCAATCTACTGCTCATGAATCCATTTTGCCAACCACAAACTTTAGTTAGCTCCTAAACGTTTGGGCTTTACTTTCCTCCCTCTTCTAAGTTCTTTGAGTTATGAAAGCACAATGAGTGAGTGGAGAGAGGGTTGAGTAGGATAAGACAAAAATGGTACAATCTCCATTGAAGACAGCAAGCGAAGGTCCTGGAATTGGAGTCATAAGACTTGGGTCTACAGCCAGGGCTTTGCCACTGGTGAGCTGGGAGACTGAGGCACAGGTTACTTCCCCAGGGTGGGTCACTGCAAAACAAGGGGCTTGAGCAAAATAAATCTCTAGGCTGTTTTCCAACTGTTTGATACTGTGAGTAGAAAGACAGGACATAGTTATATCTTATTAGGGAGTTTTATTGCCCTTGTCTGAAAACTCAGGTTTGGGGACAGCAAGTAGACTTCACCTTGTTCACCAGTCTGATCTATTGGTATTGACTGCCTGGAATGTGGGAAAGGGTGTCATAATTGACTATAGGTTCTTCTATGGGCATGACAGGGAGACATGGGAGGGTCAGGTCGTTACATTCCCAGTGCCTTGTTTGTTTCTTTCCTGGCTCTTTCACAACTAGCAGTCATTTTATGTATATGTCTGTTCAATTGTATCTTGGCTGCCTAAAGTACAAATACCATCAGATCATAGAGCCCAGTGCCTAGTACAGAGCCTGTTACCTGACAGGTGCTCACTCATATTTTTTGAATAAAGGAATGGGTCTAAATAGCTTAAGGGCATATCTAGAGCCATAGCATAACAGCAGGAGAGGACTACATTAGCACTGGACTCATGTAGAGTAAGTCTGATTTTTATTTTCTCTGAGACTGAATGTCTGCCTTCAACCTGAGAGCGGAGAGGATAGTCATGATGGGAGGAGAAATTTTCCTGGGATTCAGTGAACACTTCTTCTGGATATTGCTCCTTTTTTGAATGTTTTCACTGCGAGTTTGAATAGGAGGCAATCAGCTTGAGAAAAGATTCAAAATGGAGTCTAACTACCCCTTATTGGTCTGATTTTCCAACCACAGGTGAATTTTCCTTGCGTCTTGAAGACCTCATTCTGTTCCCCTTTACTCTTCGTTTGTGTTGGAGGGTGCACATTATTATAGTTGGGTATTAGGCTTTTCAGAAGACTGAGAGAGAAGGAGGCTTTCTTGGTAAGCTTGGCTCTGTGGCTTGGCAGTCGCACAATAAAATAACTTTATCCCCAAACCAGATGTTCAAGTTGTTTTAATAATATCTTATGATCCCTCCTCTAAATAAAACAAAAACTCACTCTATCAGAATGTCCTCTGGGATTAGAAGGTGGATCTCTGCTATCTGGTTTTCCCCATCAGAGGGTAGCACCAAGACGAGTTTGGAATAAATCCCTGGAAAAACTCGAAATTGCTTTGGGATGATGCGCTCCGGATTCTGCGTAAAATACCTGAGAACATCAAGAGAAGTCCCTAAATGCCTCATAAAGTTTCTAGGTAGACACTGGTTTCTATTTATTACCAGGAATAGTGTTGGGACATTGAGTAAATCCTCATGAAGTGGGACTGATTTGCATTTTTCTTACACAATCAGTTCACCTGGAATCTAAATGTGAGATTTTCCAGTGTACGTGAAGTTGGATTCCATGATTGTTGTAGTCTCTTTAACTCAACCACTCTAAAACTTTTGTAGGAATAACTTACTGACTTGTCCAGACTGTCCAAATTTGCATTCAATTGGCCTGTTATCATCAGTAGTGGCTACTGACTCAGAGGCATAGAGAGTCAAAGGATGACCCACTTGACCCTTTGGTAGGATTATGGGTTTTCTCTGAGACCCAGGGACCTTTACCTTTTTTTTTTAAATATTTATTTATTTGGTTGCGCTGGTTGTGGCAGGTGGGCTCCTTTAATTGCAGCTCGAGGGCTCCTTAGTTGTGGCTCATCGGCTCCTTAGTTGCAGCACATGGGCTTCTTAGTGGCGGCAGGCGGGCTCCTTAGTTGTGGCATGAGTCTTAGTTGTGGCATGCATGTGGGACCTAGTTCCCTGGGCAGGGATCAAACCTGGACCCCCTGCATTGGGAGTGTGGAGTCAACCACTGCGCCAGCAGGGAAGTCCCAGGGACCTTTATCTTTAGTTTTATATTTTCACGTAGCATTCTGTGCCTTTATCACATAGCAATATCCTGATTTTTTAATTAGACACTTCTGATTAACGTCTCGACCTCCCACAGTAGCCTTTTATGAACAGGAACCATGTATGTTTTACCACTTCAGCCCCTAGAAGAATGCTTAACACAGATAGATTCTCCCTCAATAAATATCTATTGAAAAATGAATAAATCAGTGGATGAAATAATGAATGAATAAATACAGCTAGCGATAAGCATTCTTTTGGTAAGGCTCATGAGAAGTTGGAATTAAATTGCAATTTTTTTCTTAAACAAATATTTGTTGAATAACAGATGCTAGGCACTGAGAGATATGTTTCTGTCTTTAAGAAACTCACAGACTCTAGGGGAAACAGACAAGAAATTAGACTATTACAATTGATGCCACATGAAAAATAAGAGCAAAGGGTTTTGTGGAAATACCGAAAGCAACATCTGGCTAAGTCTGGAAGAGATCAAGGATGACTTTCCAGAGGGGGTGATGCCAAGTCTTGAAGAGTAGGTGAGGGAAAATCAGTTCAAGAAATGTCTCTAACAACAGATCTTCAACACAAGAGGTGAGGTGTTTTGATCCCTTCTCGTGCATAAACCTCCTGGGGTCAATAGCCAAATAAGGGACACAATCAGCAGAGAAGTTAAGAGCAGAATCTCTAGAGGCAGATTATCTGGGCAGGAATTCTGCTTCTACCGCACCCCTATGTTGTGTGACCTTGAGCAAGTTACTTAAACTCTCTGTGTCTCAGTTTCTTCATTTTAGAATGAGAATAATAGCAGTATCAGCCTCATAGGATTGCATGAGGAATCAATGAAATGAAACATGAAAAGCACTTAGAATAAACCTTGACACGTGGAAAGACCAAATAAATATTGGTTGTTATGATGACTGTCACTGCTGTTGAGTACTTCCTGGATGTGGCACATGTTGAGGGCATGGTTTAGGGACAATGAAAGAGAGAGCAATGAATCAGGGAAGGACCACACTGATTTTTAAAAGGAAAGACAAAAACTGTATCAGCTGTGTCTAAATAATGACCACTAATTTTCATCCACCCACCAATACTCCATGGGGTAGTTCTGACGTCACTGATTGTCTGGAGAACAAAATAGGAAGTCTATGGATCTCAACATATCACTTTCAAACCTGCCTCCTCAGTGCCTGGAACAGATTGGGAAATTAAATCATCATCATCATATTTATAAATAAGTGAAGACTCATCCACCTTTCCAAATTAAACATTGCTTGTCAAATCCATTTAATCAGTCTTTATTGAGAAACTTCCATATGCAGGAGAGTGAAAGATGACTATGACATGATCCCTGTCTGCAGAACTCAGAGTCTTATGAGGCAGACGGATGTCTGCACAGAAAATTAAAGCATAATAAATGTGGTGAGTGCCAGAGGAGAAGTCTGCATGAAGGGCTACTGAAGCGTCAAAGAGAGGGTAAGATGTCCACCCGGGAGTCAAGAAAGTCTCCACTGAAGATAAGCAGGAATATGATGAGCAAACATGGGAAAGGCAAGGTCTCTCGGATTCACTCTGCTGTACCCGGTAGGCTTAGGAAAGCACCTTGTCACAAGGATGCTCAATAAATAGCTATATTATTGGGCTTCCCTGGTGGCGCAGTGGTTGAGAGTCCGCCTGCCGATGCAGGGGACACGGGTTTGTGCCCCGGTCCGGGAAGATCCCACGTGCTGCAGAGCGGCTGGGCCCGTGAGCCATGGCCACTGAGCCTGTGCTGCGCAACGGGAGAGACCACAACAGTGAGAGGCCCGCGTACCGCAAAAAAAAACCCCACAAAAAAACCCCAAAACAAACAAACAAAATAGCTATATTATTGAATGAATGACTAAAGAGGACTGCCCATCCTTCTGTACCCACTCTTCCCAGTGACAACTTCCCCCACACTCTCTTCAACCCCAGGGGCACCCTCCATTTCATTACTCATCTCTTTCACTGCTTAGTCTTTTGCAAACCTCTCAAAAGGCTCCTCTAGTATAGCTCAACAAACGCAAGTGTCCTGGGAGAAGCATGGAGCATTTAAATCATGAAGAAAACCTGACACAAGTGAGCATCTCCCACTAATTTTTCACTGGAGAATGTGAAGTGCCTAATCAGGGGAGGACAGTGTGTGCTGTGTGGTCACTGTAATAACCATGCCACGTCCCACCTGACCTTTCCCCTGAACCTCCCCTGTGGAGAATAGTGTCAGGTCGGCTGAGTTTCACGACTATGCACACAGACACAAAACACACACTCCCCTCGGTGCCAAGAGGGCTGAACCCAACATGCCCTGTGTCTCCTTACCACCTCATCAGAAAGAAAGGAGACCCTGAAGGAATCTAGGAAAATGGGACCTCCAAACCATCCCACAGCTGCAAGCAATGTAATACTTCACTCAGGCCAGATGCTGCATCCTGGCCAATCCATCCTTCCACTCTGCATCAGCCCCAACCCCTCTCCATCCTTTCTGCACCCAGATTTCATTCTCAGTGCTAGACAGCCAACAGTCTAAAAGGTCTTCCAAGCAAAATCACATTTCCTTCTCTTTTCATCCCTGAAGCATGGTGTATCCAAACCACGCGGCAACTTCACTCCTCATAAATCAATTGTTTAATTGACAGAAGAGGGGATTTGTTTAGAGGCTCCCAAAACTCAAAATTTCATATGACCCATCTTTCCCAAATGCCCAGAAGACCTTGATAGTCTATTGTTTTCCAGGGACTTTGCAACTTCCAAGGTCTGGAGAAGGGTCAAGTGCCTGCACTCCAATTTTCTCCCCATTTCTCTGGTCTGAGAAGAGTATCATCTGGGATTTGTGGCCAAGGATAATCTGTGTGGCCTCTTTGCATGAGGATGAGATGGAATGTTTGGATGAATAGTTTTTTTCGTATCCATAGATTGCCCACAATGCTATGCAGAGAACTTTCCAAGTTTTGGAGTAAAACAAAACAAAACATAAAAAAACTTTCAAATATTTGAGGAAAGTGCTGGGGAAATAGCAAATGGTAAGATTGCAGAGAAAAAGAAATGGAGAAAAGAAAGAGTTGAAGCAGAGAGGAAAAAAGGAGGACAGGACAATAATGAGAGGAGGCTTACATCCAGAAGCTTCTGCCTTTGAGCAGATCTTCCATTTAAATGCAATTCTCAGTTCAGAGAGGAGGTAGTCAAAATTTGTGCACTGATTTCTGTAGAATCTTTTAGAATATTGTGGAGTGATTGGTCACTGAAGAAGTGAAAGATACCATGTTTCAGGGAGAGCTGTGCTATTTTATAATCAGAAAATGTGGGCTGTTGTTTCAGTTCTGCTGGTAAAGCCAGTGATCTCAGGCACAGCCTCACCGGGCTGGCCTCAGCTGTACCTCTTGTATCCAGCTCAAGTTCAACCAAATCTCACCACCTCCTCTGTGATCACTGTGGTCCTCATCACCATAATATTCCTCCTGGGGGATTGCAACAGCATCAGAAAGGACTGGAAATATCATCAGCCCAGGATCCCCAATCTTGAGCACATATTAGAATCACCTGGGCAGCTTTTAAAACTACCAAGCCCTGGACGCCACCCCAGATCTGATGCATGATTAAATGGGCATCTCTGGAGGGTGGCCCTGGACACTGTATTTTTAAAAAGCCCTCCAGGTGATTCTAATGAGCTTGACAGGGTTGAGAATCACTATTCTAGCCCAGTCTCTGGGAAACCACTTATTCATGTATTCAAAAGATATTCCTGAGTGCCTACAGGGTATCAGGACCTGTACTGGGTATTTAACAGTGAACGTGACAATGTCCTAAGCCCTTTCACACTCAGCTGGAGAGGGAGAAGACAATATATCAACAAATAAATAAACCACATAGTTTCAGATAGTGATATATGCTGTACAGAATATAAGACAAGGTGATATAATAGAAAGTAACTGGAAGGGTACTGAGTGGTCAGGTAAGACTGCTCTAGACTGGACTGTGGACTGAATGAGAAAAGAATCCTGCCAGATGATCTTGGGAAAGAGCATTCCCAAGCTGCAGAGAGCAAGTGCAAAGGCCCTGGGGTACATGGCCAAGAGACTAAAAGACCAGTACTCTTGGACTAAAGTACCTCAATGACACCTGCCCCAGAACTATCACATTGTTATGTTGCAAAGATGTGTGAGGTGTCAGGAAGCATCTGGAAAAGAAAAGCCCCACAAAAATACCAGGGGTGTGCTGTTTCATTGCTGTTACACCATTCTAATGTAACTCAGTGGTCCAGATACCAGAGGACAGCCCCATGACATCCTACTGACTTAGCTGTGGAACCCAATCACTACGCCATGATACAATTGCAGAATCCAGGCCTGGACTTCCCTGGTAAGTACTGGATCGATTTTGCATGGATGTAGCTAGAGTCTGGAAACCTGAGATCAAATGCCGAGGCAGATTTCCATTTATTGGACTCTACTCTCCTGACTCAGAGACAAAGTTCAAAGTAAAAGTTGAAAGTCCTTCAAATGAACCGAAGGAAGATGAGTTACCATGCTGCCTAACTGGGTGATGACCTCCCCAGATGGCCTCCTCTCAGGGAAAACTGACAGCTTGTCTTTTACAACATGTCACACCTTCACCCAGCAATGGGAATAGAGAAATTCCTATCATATGATCACTTTCTACTATCCCTGAGAAAGGTACTTTGGAAAAGGGAGGTTAATTTTTTGGCTAAAATTTGTTTCATTAATGTTTTTAATCATCTTTAATTACACAAGTAAAACATGCTTGCATTTCCCTTATTACCAAACTATACTATTATAGAGAAATAAAAAGTGTCTTTGAACACTACCCTAGTCCCCCAAAGTAAATACTACTGATGGTTTCTATGCATTTGTGTACCTATGTATGTGCCATGCCATGGAAAATGTGCAGAATTTCTTTTCTTTTTATATAAATGTCATCACAGTGAATGTCTCCAAGGGGGCCTGCACAAAGATGCTAACTGCAAACATTGTAAAGTAAAGCTGCCTGTATGGCTATCTTCAGAGGAATAGTTTAATACATCGTGGTACATTCAAATTATGGGATTCTATGCAGCTTTTTAGAAGAATGATGCAGCTCTAAATGCACAATTAAAGCTTCAAGAGGTGTTGCTGAATTTCCCTAACATTTTTGGGACTTGCTTTGACGGTCATGTCTCGGGACTCAGGGAGGTGTGGTCAGTTGAGGCAGCTGGGGACAGAATAGGAGCAGGCTCTAAAAGAGGTGAGGTGGGGAGATGCAGTGAGACAGAGGGTTCAGTTTGGCAAGCCAAGCGTCGCATCCAAGGGTATACAGCAACCTTGTCATGGTTCAGGCATATTAGTAGCAATCAGCGAATAGCAAGGGAAGATATGTTCCAGGAGGTGGATGAAGCCCAGAAATACAGAATTCAAGGTAGATGCTACTCTGACACGCTCGGCAATGGGCAGCCCTGTTAGTGGTAGCTGGGTTCCCAGGTTAGGTTGGAATTCAAGGTCAAGACTGCCTGTCCTCAGAGGGGGGGAAGGAAGAGCAAGACAGGGCCACTATCTGTTGTTCCATTTATGTATGTATGTGTGTATGTATTTATCATCAAACATCGCCTATGTGTTAAGCGCTGCTCTAGGTGCTACAGATACAGCTATTATTAAGACAGGCACAGTTCCTGCCATGTTATAAATGCGTAAAAATATATTTTCAGAGAGTGATAAATAAATAAGGACTTAGAGAGGGTCAAGGGAAGACTACATGAGATAGGGGTCAGAACAGGCCTTTCTGAGGAAGAGACATTGTGACAGAGACCGGGATGAAGTGAGGTATAGAGCCAGATAAACAAATCTAAGAAGAAATAGAGAATGCTTAAAAATAGAGATACTCCAATGCAATTGGAAGGAGATGGTTTACTTCAATCCACCTTATTTTATTTATTCATTCATCTGTCAAGTATTTGTCAAGGGTCCACCGTGAAAAACACTCTGCCCGGACTCGGGGATACAATCACAGACTAGGCAGATATGGCCCTGCCCTCATGGAGCTTATAGTCTATGGAAGAGAAAGAAGTTAACAGGCATAAGAAACACCGTGTGCAAAAGCCAGAAGTATGAAAGAACTTGAGTATTTGAGGAACTGAAAGAAGACCGCCGTGGTTGGGGTCTGGTGGTGTGGGGGGCGTCTGGGAGAGTGACGTTGGAGATCGGAGAGGTTGGAGGGAGTGACGTCTTGCAAGATCTTATAAGTTAGGACAAGGAGTTTGCATACATTCCAAACATAATGAAAAGACGTTGAAGGCTTCAAGCAGGAGATGGGGAGAGGGGATGACATGACACAGTTTCTATTTTAAGACTACCTCTCCTGTTAAATACAGAGAGTGGACTGCAGAGAGGCAATATGCCAGCAGGGATATGAGCTGTTGGAATAGTCTCGACTACAGTGATGGTGGTGGAGACAAAAAGAAGATGGCATATTTCAGAGATACCTCAGAGATGGAATCCAAAGCCTTGATGACAGGTTGGACTAAAGGATGAAAGAGAGAGAAGACAGGTTGACTCTGAGAAGAGTGCCTGACAGAAGATGGGTGGATGCTTGTCCCATATCTGAGATGGACATGACTGGGGGACTCCACTGACTTACACACATCTCTTCTGTTTCTCTGAATTACACCTACACCCCTTTAAACAGTGCCTTTTGCAATAGCTACCCATTAGCATCCTACGATCACTTCAGATACTTCTAAAATTAATTTTATTCTTATGTACATTTACATGGTTCAAAACATTTAAATGATATGTCTCATAGAATAAGGTATACATTGAGAAGTCTAGCTCCAACCCTGTCTCCAGCTACTGTTATCCACCCATCTCATCATTTTTAGATATCCACTTATATCAGCTTTTGTTGTCCAACAAGCTTAGTGGCTTAAAATAACAATTTAGTTTGTGATTCTGTTGTGAGCTGAGTAGTTCTTCTGGTCTAGGTGATCTTGGTGGAACTCTTCTGAGTACACTCCATGTTTCCGGAGTCAGTTGGCTGGAAGGTGGTGATCTGGACTGGCGTGGTGGTTTTGCTGTTTTCATTTAGCTGAATTGGTAGCACATGTCTTAGGATTCCCTTCCCTGTATAATTCTGGATTCGAGTAGAAAACACAGGATACCTGCATGATATTTGGGGGGTAGAAGTGAGGCAGCAGCCATTATGCTTGGAATATTGGTGCAGGGCCTGAGGCACCAATGTAGCCCATGTGTTTTGTCATTGATCCACAGGCTCCCCCTTTCGCCATGGGGCAGCAGCAAGACCCACAGCTTCTACCGGTCCCATGGATCCCCTCCTGCTACTCTGAGTCCTGGGCCAGGCACAACTACAGCTCCATGACAAAGGGATTAGCTGGAATGAAAGACAGACACAGTTTCCAGTTTGGCCTCCATCTCCCTTGCTTTGTGTTCACTTGTTCTTTTTAATAATCTACCCTGCTGACCTTGGGTGACTTTCAGGAATTGCATAAAATACAAAAGTATCAGCCTTCTATAGACTTCTTTACCAGCTCTTCCTTGTGGTCTCTGGCTAATGACTTTCAGCTATGCAAGGTCTAATCCCTACAGTAAGTCCCTTATTCCATACCACTCTGCAGTTGATATGCTTCTGGCTAGGTTAGGGGTTGGGAAGTGAGGTAGGCAGCTGGTCATGTGTCTCTCATCATCCATCAGGCTAGCCTGGGTTTCTTCACATGGCTCTCACAGGATTGCATGAGCAGCCAGAGAAGGCAGCTCCAAATTCTGCTTGCTTCATATTGGTGAAAGCAAATTATGCGGCCATGCCCGGAAACAGTGTGGAAGGCACTACCCAAAGAGAGTGGATAAAGAGAAGTGTGAGAAGGTTAGGCTGTTACTGCAAACAATATGTCATACCACTTTTGTTGATTTCTTCTTTATCCCTCCGGCATTTCTTCATGGGAACACAGCAAATATGAACACATATTTTACTTTCCCCTTTTTCTCATGCAAACGACAGTATACCATATATATGCTATATATACGTTCAGAACTTTTCCTTTTTAACTTAACAACATATCTTGGCAGTATCTCGTTTTCTATTCTTTTATAAAACTGCATAATATTACCTTGCCTGACTGTTGTAGTTTGCTTAATCAGTACATCATATGTGGACACTTTTGCTATTTCAGCAATGCTGTAAAGAATCAACTTATACCTGTGCCAGTTTATTCATGCTGTTGCCTTTTGAATTTAGCATATTTTATAGTTTCCTCCATGGATTGTTTTATAGAGCTGAGATTTCTCCCTTGTCCTACACTTGTCGTGTTGGTGTCATAGTCTGGGTATCTGATTTCTCTCTTGATGCTGGACATTGGGAAGGACATCTATGCACTACCCTTAGTGCAGTCACTCTCAAACTTTAATCTACAAAACAGTCACCTGAAAGGCTAAATAAATAGCTAGTGGGAAGCAGCTGCATAGCACAGGGAGATC
This sequence comes from Lipotes vexillifer, assembly GCF_000442215.2. Classification (NCBI taxonomy): domain Eukaryota; kingdom Metazoa; phylum Chordata; class Mammalia; order Artiodactyla; family Lipotidae; genus Lipotes; species Lipotes vexillifer. The sequence continues at coordinate 399,542 of NW_006780910.1, read as the reverse complement.
AGCTCTGTGCCTTGTGAACACCTAGAGGGGTGGGATAAGGAGGGTGGGAGGCAGATGCAAGAGGGAGGGGCTATGGGGTTATATGTATACGTATAGCTGAGTCACGTTGTTATACAACAGAAACTAACACAATGTTGTAAAGCAATTATACTCCAATAAAGATGTAAAAAAATTCATATTACCAGGTGCCAGTCCCCAGATTCTCTAAGAAGCTGTTCTAGAGTGAAGCTTGGTATCTGTATTTTAAACAAGCACCTCAGATACTTATGAAGCAGCTGATCTGCCACAAACAGAGAAGTGGGTTTTTATGTATTGGTTACCTGGAATTATAGAAGGCAAACATACCAAGGGTTCAGAAGAGGAAGATACATTCTCTGGGGAAAAAAATCCCACAGTTTAAGGCAAATATTCCTTTATTGATTCATTCATCCTGCCTCTCTTGATAATGCCTATCCCCCACTGTGTATTATGGGGTGGGAGTTGTTATAGTGATGGGATAAAGGTACAGAATTAGAAGGTGATTGTGAAAGATTATTTAATTTGGAAAGAAGCCCAACCTAAGTACAAGAGGGCTCTGAGATGCCAAGAGGTAACTTGAGTTCAATAGAGTCTTCTTGGGCTTCCCTCGTGGCGCAGTGGTTGAGAGTCCGCCTGCCGATGCAGGGGACACGGGCTCGTGACCCGGTCCGGGAAGATCCCACATGCCACGGAGCGGCTGGGCCCGTGAGCCATGGCCGCTGAGCCTGTGCGTCCGGAGCCTGTGCTCCGCAACGGGAGAGGCCACAGCAGTGGGAGGCCCGCGTACTGC
>NW_006780910.1:377138-398493 GCF_000442215.2 Lipotes vexillifer | reverse complement strand
TGAAAAAAAAAAAAAAAAAAAAGAACAAAAAACATAAAGTCAATAGAGTCTTCTTACACCCAAGCCAGACTGGGCTGTCTCTTTCCTGTGTTTCCCCACCTCCTCCAGGAAGACAACACTATTGGCTGAGCAGAGTAGATCCCAGTAGTGCCTGACAGCAAGGTACTAAGCAGAAAGCCCAATACAAAGTGCAGAGGGAGAAACGAGATTCCAGAATAAAGGAAGGGCTCTGTTATTCAATCGAGGGCTTTAAGATAGAGTTGGACAGGCTTCTTGCAACTACCCACATTACCTGGGTCTCTGTTTCATACTTAGTCCATTATCCATTAAATAATAATTATCAAAGAATAATTCCTTCCTTGTGCATTCTTACAGAGCAATGCTCCCTGCCTCTGAAACACATCTCCCATCTTTTTAGTGTGGTCAATTGATTCTTCTGTCTTTGCCTGGCAGGCTGAAAGCTCAATGAAGGCAGGAATATGTCTGAATTTTGCTTCTACTGCTTACCAGGCTGACTCAGTGGTGTTCCAACAATAAGGCAAAAACCAGAGGTTTTATCTAGATAGGAATGTGTCACACAGAGCCTGGGTAGGAGAGGGGTAACCAGGTTTGAACCACACAGAACCAGAAACTAGTCTGCTGAAAACTTTTCTAATCATCACACACATAAGACTGTAAACAGAAGATACGGTTCTCATAGATTCTTAGAACAAACTTGAAAATTTAGTCTATATAATTATAAATGCCATATGCATTTATAATTTTTCTTTTTTTAAAATGGGAAAACAAATGAAATAGAATTTATCATTACACCTATTTCTTGTAGGGCACAAATCTGTATTGGTACTACAAGTAAAGTTGATCAATACAAACATTTTTCTATTCTCTTTTCAGAAAATAATATTATTGAAACGTCATATGAAGAAATTATCAAAGAATATTCAATCAAAATTTAGTTAGAAAAAATATTATATCAATGTGCCAGGGAGCTAACAAGAATTTTATTTTGTGATAAATGTGTTATTTGTCAGCTTTTAAAAATCTTCAGTTTGTTGTAATTTCTTTTCCTATAAGCACAGTTTTATATTTTTCTTAATGAGGATCCCCCAAACCAGGATCTGCCTGTGGTCATGACCCATGAACTTTCTGTACACACTTAAGTAATAAACAGTTGTACAATTACTTTAAATTGAGAACATAGTCTCAGTTTAGAAAGGTTAATGAGAATCTAAGATATCACTAAAAAATTCTAAATTGATTTAGGGTTGCTTCTTTTTTCCTTCTCTGGGTATATTTCAGAAATATATATTGGGTATATTTGGAAAACTGCAGTCAGAAAGGGGAAGGTTGGTTGATTTCGTCTATATTTTTCTACCTCGTGCTTCCCTTCTCCACCCCCTCCCTAGCTGGCCATCAGTTTTTGACCCCTCCAAGGTCAGAAAGGACTGGTGAAGAAAAGTCTTAATGGAACCACATGGGGTGGTTTCCTATTCTTTGTGCCTGGCAGATTCTACCTCTATGCGGGTATTTCAGTAGGTTCACAAGACGTTCTACAATGGGTTCCTCTCCCTGAAGATCCCTTGATCCTGGGAGATGTGAATATACATTTCTTTTGAGTCGTTGCTCTTAACTCCTCGCTCACCAAGGTGCTCACCTCCAGATTCTTGCTGCTGGGATACCTCTGTACCTCAAGGATCAGAAACAACCCATCTCTCTTTCTCTCGGTTGGTCCACATTTGGTCCTTAGGAAATCCTCTTGTAGCCTTTGCTCCAACATGCCCTGGGAGTACAGGCCAGTCCCATCACAGAGTTCTCTCCTGACTCCAGTGCCAAAACTCTGGACAGCCCTCATCGTCTTACCCTTCCCCAGGAAGGGGTCAGACTCTGCTCCCAGCTATGTAGTGCTTTCCTCAAAGTTTCCTCTCTCTAGAGGTGACAGAATAGTAGATCACCTGCCACTCCTCCCTTTTTATAGTCTTGACCTGTCTGGGAGGTCAAAGAATCATCAACCAGTTCCTCAGGATCATCATTTCCTTTGTGAACATGCCATTGAAGACTTGGTATCTCCTTTTGGAATTTTCCATTGACTGAATTTTGGGACCTGGTCATAACTTCAATTTTAACATCCTGTTACAGTCTTAATTGCCTTTGCTTCCTTTTGTGGTGTGCAGCTCCTTTGTTCCTTGGACAACGAAATTGACTAGTGATAAAGGCATGATCTTTTTAAAAAGTTAGACGCAGTGTGTTCAAATTAGCTCACGCTTCCTCTCACATTTGCTCATTTTTAATTCCTTTGGAAGGAATCAAATTGCACTGAAATACTTTTGGCCAATGCATGAGCCTATTTAAATACAAAGTTATTTAATTAGTTAATTCCTTTAACATCGAGTATGTATGGAGTGTTTCCTTTGTGCAAAGCACTCTGTTAGACACAAAAAAATCAACACACAATAGAGGTTATGTGAAGGGAGGTTGTATAAATTATTCTACAACTATTTCCCATCCCATCAACCATCTCTGTCTCTCTCTCTTTTTTTTTTTTGCTTAAATGCTTCCCAAAACCCAGAGAAGCTAAAGCCAGACTGGTAGGAATATGCTGCTATTGACATATCAATGCCTCCCTTCAATGTAGGATTAAACCCTGAGTAGACTGGAACTGAGAATTTGTCTCCCTCATGTTCCCAAAAGAGCGTTACCCTCTTAGCAGCTCTTGTTCATCTCACAGGTGCTAGATTCCAACGTGGTACATCCAATGTGAATTTTCATCTCTCCCTGGCACCTGAATCTTTCCCTTGATTTCCCACCTGAACTCTCATTTTGAAATTGGCTGTTTTTGAAATTAGGGCTCTTAGGCTGCACGATTTGATGGAATTCTTCACAGGTCCAAATGCTAATGCAAGTTGGTGACTGATTCCCAAGTCTTAGGAACTGAACTTTTTCTATCTTGGGGTTGGGTTTGGCAAGGATCCTTTTCAAGAACCCTGAAAGAAGACAGAATCCTTTTCTTGAAGTGTTAACTTCCTCAATCAAGACAGGCTCTGTTGAGAGTTGGATGTCTCCCCACTGCTCTTTGCTTTAGTTGAGGGGGAAGGGGGGAGCGCGGGTAAATTGCTTTCCTGGTACCCGGGAGAATAAGAAGTGACCTTAGATGTCTTTTTCCAGAGACTTCTGGGAGAAGTTGCAGCTGCCATTTTAGTTTTCTTACAGACAGTATCTTGTGTCTCTTTTTTTAAATGGCTTCAAGGAGTAAAATCAAATATATCTTCTTTGTGACTATGCCAGGTTCTGCATTTTGCTAAGCACTAAAGGTTTTCTTGGGTCTTAAAACAAGTGTCAGGGGTTTTAATTCTATAAAAAAGAAAGAACTGAATGTTCTGAAAGCAGACCACATGGTCACCACTTAAAAGTACAAGTTCATAGCAAATGGCTGAAACTTTCTAGTAATGCTGAAATGATTTTGTATAAGTGTACTGTTTCCAAATTTTTTTCAGGATTCATTTGGGAATGATTAAGCTAATGTTACATCTTTTCAGTGTTACGAAAAAGATGACTTTCAATCAGAGAGAGATTTCAGCAAATCAGTAAGGAAATAAAACCGACCTGGTCCTCTTTTCCCCCTGGTATGTGGAGGGAATGGGCTTTTATTATTAGGGCACCTCAGGACACTCTGGATGTCTGCTCTGTATCCAAAAGAATGAAGAACATGCACCCTCTGGAACTCTCTGGGGAGTTTAGAACTGACTTTTAGTTAAAGTACAGTATTGCTATCATGCCCATGACAACCTTGGAACTCTCAGAAGGCATGCCACCAATTTGCTCTGCAGTCCCATCAAGGATATGCTTCATTGCGTTATACAAATATACAAATGAAATGAAAAGGACTGGTCAGAACCATCTGGGAATAGCTCAAGAGAGGAATCTGCAAGTCGTCGACAGCCAACAGCTGAATGGCTGTTGTGAGGACAGTGTGCCTATTGGGGGGACCCCTGCATGCATTTGGACAACCCCATGCTGACAGGGAGGTCTCCTGAATGTTTTGTGTACTGGCTACATTCCCATGAATGCTAGCCTGAAGTCACTGATACATGATGGAGAGAGACACAGCTCACCCAAGGTAAGATCCAAGAGAGTAAAAAGCAAAGCAGATGCAGATAAAAGATGATTTATAAATCTCTGGGTTGGCACCCTCATTGGTTCAAGGAAGGAAGGAGGCAGGGCTGGAGATGAAGACCTAGGATTTCTAGAAGACATTTAAAGACTAGTCTTATTGCCTGTATTAATCCACTTCCAACTTAATACAGTCATACAATTCTTAAGGACATGCTACTTTGTGGATTCACGTAAAGTGTGTGTGTGTGTGTGTGTGTGTGTGTGTGTGTGTGTGTGAAGAGATTTATTATAAGAAATTGGCTTACAAAGTTATGGAGGCAGGCAAATCCCAAGCTCTGCCGGGTGAGCTGGCAAGCTAGAGACCCAAGAGAGCTGATGATTTGGTATAGTTCCTGTATGAAGGCCGGCCGGCTCAAGACCCAGCAAAAGCCAGCGTTTCAGTTTGAGTCCAAAGTCAGGAAAAAAGCTAATGCTTTAGTTTGAAGGTAATCAGCTAGAAAGAATTGTCTCTTACTTAAAGGAGAGTCAGCCTCTGGTTCTATTCAAGTCTTCAACTTATTGGATGAGGCCCACCCACGTCAGAGAGGGCAACCTGCTTTACTCAGAGTACCAATTTAAATCTTAATCTCATTCAAAACACCCTCACAGAAACACCCAGAAGAATGTTTGACTGAATATCTGGGCACCCTCTGGCCCAGTCAAGTGAACACATAAAATTAACCGTCACAACTCCACCCTTTGTCAACTTGGCACCCACATGCATCTCCTTAAACCATACTTAATCTCCAAATGAAAACAATAACAAGATCATAATTCCACCTAATATGATATAACTATCCTGCGTTCGACCTAAAATTCACTAACCCCTTCCCCAGAAAAGGAGATTAAAACCCTTGAGTGATGTTTATTCTTCCCCTTCAAAGCTCGTAACTAAAATACTATGATGTAAAATTAACAACACTTAAACACTATGATATAAAGTCAATGCATCTTATACCAATGATAAGGAGCTAAGAGAGGGAAGAAAACAAACACACACACACATAATCATAACAAAGTAAGGAGTAAATACTCATGACAATGACAGCCCTTACTTTTATAACAGGTCGTGTGGTTGTAACTGGTATTTATAACTACCTTCATCCATTACCCATTCCATATTCCCTTTGCCGTCAGCAAGTATTTCAGCTGGGCCTGGTGCTTCATCTAGTGGGGGTGATCCAAACTTATTACTGAAAAGTCTGCGGCATTACTAGTCCTACTTGGATTGGGTTATAGTTTTCCACTGTCCTTAAACACAGGGCATGGTAATACTAAGAGACAGCCTAAAGGATCTCTTGTATTCCAAACATACTCTTCCTTACCTTCATTGTGGAGTAGTAGTCCAATGTCCCCTTGGTAGTCATGATCAGTCACCAAATCAGCACTGTAACTCCCTTCTTTGCTTGTTGATTCTGAGGCATCAGGCAGCAGTCTTAAATTCCAGTTCAGTGAATCTTTGTTGTGTCTCTAGGTGTAAGGACTCCTCTTTTTGGAGCCAAGACCTCTAGGCCAGCAGAGCATAAGGACATAGGAACAGGAAGCAAAAATTTTGCTAGTGAGTCATTAGGGGTACTAGGGAGTTGTGCCACTGCCATTTCCACCCCTGAATTGTTCCACCTGTGGATCCTGGCTCTCAGAGAAACAGCATATACATTGGGTGCTGATTCAGAGCATGTATATAGCCTTCTAGAGAACCATGCCCTGGCCCTGCAAGGTATTGCCACCTACCTGACACTTTAACTGAGTCTTCAAAAGACCATTCCACCATTCTATCAAGCAATTGGCTTTCAGGATGGCGGGGAACATGTAAGACCAGTGAGCGTGGGTCCATTGCTGCACTTCTTTTGCTGTAAAGTGAGCTCCTTGATCAGAAGCGCTGCTCTGTGGAATAGCATGAGGGTGAAGGAGGGGCATTCTGTAAGTCCACAGATGGTAGTTTTAGCAGAAGCACTGAGCATAGGGAAGGCAAATTTGTATTCAGAGTAAGTGTCTATTGCTGTAAGAACAAAGTACTGCCCCTTCCATAATAGAAAAAGGTCCAATGTAATCAACCTGCAGCTGATCAGACAGCTGGCTGATCCCCCGGGGGAATGGTGCCATAGCGGGGACTCAGTGTTCGTCTCTGGTGCTGGCAGAGGGGCGCTCAGCAGCAGCTGTAACCAGTCTGGCCTTGGGGAGTCCACGTTGCTGAGCCCTTGCATGCCCTCCATCCCTGTCACCATGGCCGCTTTGTTCCTGAGCTTATTGGGCGATGACAGGGGTGGCTGGAGAAAGAGACTGACTGGTATCCACAGAATGGGTAATTCTATCCACCTAATTATTAAAATCATCTTCTGCTGGGGCCACCCTTTGGTGAGCATTCACCCAGGATACAAATTTCTTCATGTTTTGGTTTTTGCCCATTCAGAGAGGTCTATCCACATACCTCTTCCCCAGATTTCCTTGTCACTAGTTTCCCAATCATATTCTTTCCAGTCCTCTACCATCCAGCCAAACCACTGGCCACTGCCCATACATCAGTATATAATCGCCTGTCTGGCCATTTCTCCTTCCAAGCAGAGTGACCAGCCAGGTGCGCTGCTCAGAGTTCTTTCCGCCAGTAAGATTCCTCTTTTCCACTGTCCTCCAGAGAGATTTCAGAAAGGGACTGAGGCACTGCAGCTGCCCACTTCTGGGTGGTGACTGCACACCGTGCAGAGCCATCTGTAGGCCAGGCCCAAGTCTGTCAACTGATGATAGAGCACTCCTCTGAGGCACAGGTACAGGCTGGGAGAGAAACGATAGGACAGCAGGAGTGGGGACCGTGGGTATTTAGGCTGCTTATTCATGTAACTTACTCATGTCCTCAGGGCCCGTCTGGGCCTGATCCTCTATGTACCACTTCCATCTGATGATGAAGTGCTCCTGTGCATGCCCAGCTTTGTGCCTTGGTGGGTCGGATAACACTTAGTTCATGATGGGAAGCTCAGGTTATACGGTAACTTAGTGGCCCATGGTTGACTATTCAGTCTCTACTAAGGTAGCAGGCCGAGAGCTGTTCCTCAGAAGGAAAATAGTTTTCTATCCACAGAGGATAGAAGGGCTTTGCTGTGATGCACTTGTAGAGACCTGCAGAGGACTCCAAACAGCAGACATATCTACCACTGACACTTCAAGCACCATTGGATATGCTGGGTCAAATGGCCCAAGTGACCAAGGATCTTTCCAGCAGCCTGGACCTGCTGCAGAGCCTTCTCTTGTTTTGGGCCCCATTCAAAACTATTAACTTTTCAGTTCACTCAACAATGGGCTGGAGTAACACACCCAAATGAGGAGTATGTTGCCTCCAAAATCTAAAAGGACCTACTAGGTAGGCATTGTGACTCTTTTTTGGTTGTGGGAGGGGCCAGATGCAGCAACTTATCTTTCACCTTGACATGCTTCACACAACTGGATCCCTAGAAATTTCCCTGAGATAGAAAGTCCCTGAATTTTAGTCAGATTTATTTGCCATTCTCTGACATATAAATTTCTTACCAATAAGTCTGGAATGGTTGCTATTTGCTGCCCACCAAGTCCAATCAGCATAATGTCGTCAATATAATGATATCTTGTGGAAGGAAAAGGCAATCAACATCCCTGCAAAGTAAATAATGCATAGAGCTGGGGAGTTGCTATACCCCTGAGGTAGGACGGTGAAGGTGTACCGCTGGTCTTGTCAGCTGAAAGCAAGATTCTGCTAAGCCTATGGACAGGGGTGGACAAAAAGGCATTTGCAGATCAATAGCCACATACCAGGTACCAGGGGATGTGTTACTTGCTCAAGCAATGACGACACATCTGTTTCAGCAGCTGTCACTGGAATCACCACCTGCTTAAGCTTACAATATTCTCCACATTGACCAAGATCCATCTGTCTTCTGCAGAGGCAAAATAGGCAAGTTGAATGGGGATCACCACCCCTGCATCTTTCTAACTAAATCCCATAATTTTGTTCCATCAAAAAGAAGTTTTAGAAAACCTCTCACCTGTATCTTTACTCTTTCTCTATCTCTCCTAATTACTTTCCCTTCCCACAGGTACATTCTACCTTTAAGGAAAAACAACAACAACAACAACAACAACAACAACAACAACAAACCAACAAAAACTTCTCAAGCCTATGTATTTCTCTAAGTCCCATTCTACTTTCTGCTTTCACTGTTGCCTATTGAATATCTAGAACAAGGAGTCTACACCTGCTGTCTTCATTTTATAACCTCCCATTTCCTGTGTAACCCATTGGAAGCTGTCCTGTGCCCCTGTGTTACCACCAAAATAATCCTGCTCCTGTTACCTTCGATTTCCTAGTTCTTAATCCAATGGTCTTTGTCTTCGCTTGGCACCGATGAGGGCTTCCGCATTCTTGAAACCTCTCCTCTCTTGGTTTATGGCATTCCTCTTTCCTGCTTCCCTCTTGCTTAAATCTTGGTGCTTCCTGGGGTTCTGTTCACAGGCCTCTTCTCTTGCCATTCTTCACGGTAATCCAGGTAATATCACCACCATACTGATCTCTGTCCAGAGGGGCCTCTCACTGTTGTAGCCTCTCCCGTTGCAGAGCACAGGCTCCGGACGCACAAGCCCAGCGGCCATGGCTCACGGGCCCAGCCGCTCCGCGGCATGTGGGATCTTCCCAGACCGGGGCACGAACCCGTGTCCCCCACATCGGCAGGCGGACTCTCAACCACTGCGCCACCAGGGAAGCCCCTCAAGTGCTTCTTGAACATCTCCAAGTAGATGTTCTACGGAGATGTAAGAATACCTCCCTCATCTTCTTGCCAGCAAGCCACTTCTTTTCCTGTTGATCCAGATGCTCAAATCAATAACCTAGGAGAAACCCTTCGCTCTTACTTTTCTTTTGCAGCTAAGTTATATAAATTTTACCTCTTAAAATATATATTAAGAACACCCTTTCACCATTCCACTGCACTGCTCTGCCTTACACACCTCTCCTTTCCCATTCACTAAGCCTCTACAATGACCTATGTCTTCCTGCCTCAGTCTTACCCTCTCAAATCTGTCCTCCAGAGAGACCCCTCTAAAATATATCTTGCCACTTTCCTACTTATATCTCTAGTGGCTCACCTGTTCCCAGAAATCCAGACTCTAGCAGGTCATAGAGAGTTACTCATGATCTGATTTCTGACCTTTTGCCCAAATATTCCTATGCACACCAGCCACCTCCAACTATTTACAATCCATGGAACACACCACGCTATCTTACCTTGGTGTCTCCTTTATGCACACTAGTTCCTCTGTCTGGAATTCCATCATTTATCCATTTGAAAACTCTTAAGCCTTCCTCAAGCCTCAGCTCAAGAGTCACATCCTTAATGAAATCTTTCGTGACTCCCTCAAGCTAAGGTCTTCCTTCTTTCATGCTTCCATTTTTCTTATAGTTATTTGTACATCTGTAACCCCATGAGGGCTGCACAAGGCTCTCATTTATTGATTCAACAAAAATTCCTTGAGCTGGTCACTGTTCAAGGCACTGGGGACACAGCAATGAGCCAACCACACAAGCCCTGTCCTCAGAGTACTTGCATTCTAGTGGGCTGGGGTGGTTTTACTTTTCAACAACTTTTTGCTGAATGAATGGTCAGCTATTTCCACAATCTCATTTCTAAAGTCTGCCATTGGGAGATGCTCTTGGATCCCAGTAATTCATCTAAGTATTTCAATCTCCCTCAATCACAAGGAAAAAAACTCACAGAATCCTCAAGGACGTTTTTAACTTGGAAGTCTCCTGGCCTAGTCAGGAGTCCAGATATCTAATAATGTCACTGAATGTGATAAGAAGTGATGACCTTGGTGGTGAAATTAACCAAACCGTGAATGCACCAACAAGCACTCAAAACCACTCTGCCTGAAAGAGACCTGCATGTCTCCAGAAAAGGTGAGATGAGGTGAGAGACAGGAAAGGTGACCTAGATGATAAAAATGGCCAGTAGCAAAAAAAGCTAATAAATAAATAATGTGTGGGAAGCAAGGATGAGTGATACAAGGAGGGTCTGTTGGGTTACAAGGCTCATGTCTTGGTCCAAAGGAACATGGTTAATCAAATGGCCAAAGGAAGACTCTAAAAAATAATCTTGATCAAGTAGCTATTGTGTGTCTACTGTGAGGTCGCCCCACTGCTGGTGTGATGCTCTGAGGACAAGGATGAGATGTCCCTGCATTGCACCTGCCCAGCAGAAAGCTGTGGGCCTCGATTAGCAAAACTAAAGATCCCGATACAAAGCGATTGAGAACCTACACTTCACCTGGTGTGCGACACCTCTGCTCTCCCATGTCTTTGGATTATGAGGCAGGTATTATCATACTCATTCCACACATGAGGACACAAGTTCACAGAGATTAGTTGACTATTTTAGGGTCACACCTCTAGCAAGTGGCAGAGCTTGGATTTAAACCCAGGTCAGCCTGATTCCTAACACAATCCACATGCACAGTCTGGATAACTTGAAGGGTGGGGCATTTCCAGACTTGAGAGCATGGGGGTCTGTCTTCTCTGAGCAGCCATTTAAGCCTCCTTGCTCAAAAGGGATCAGGTAACTGAATTTCTGCAGATTAATCCCTGGCCAGTCCCTTGTTTATTTAATTCACCTAACGTGCATTCAATTGTGTTATAAAGCATTGGAACATGCAAAGGCTTTTGAAAACAGTTAGAAGAAAAAAGTTCTCCAGCCCACATTTACACTTGGCAGCCTGAGCTCTGGCCTGAGTCAGGATGTGAGAAAAAATATAATTAGCATCCACTCAGGCATAGAGTCTCAGGCCACAATTTCTTACCCTGGTGTTAATCAATGCACATTTAGCCCTATAGCCAATATCCACAAGACCAGGGCTCTCAGCTTCTTCCTCTTCTCCAACCACCCCCTGTCTCAGACACACAACGGAGCTACAGAGAGCTTTCAGGTAGAGTCCTGGTCCCATTAGCTCACTCCGTGGCAAGGGCGGGGGAGTGTTTGGGATGGCAGGTTTTCCAACCCCTGGGGAATCCAGATCCAGACAGATACCCAGAAAGCAGCCAAGCATTCTTTGGTGGGGAGGGTTCCAGCAGGCGGCTTCTTAGTTTGGTAATTGTTCGTGTACCACAGGGGCTCCTCTGGCTGCGCTGGGACTCCCCAGCTACAGCTGCACCGCCATCACCTCCAGTCTAGACGGACGAAGGAGACAGTCCCTCCCTCTGTGTGCTCCGGGAACGCGGTACCAGAGACAGGGAGAGGGCTTTGACTTCTTTGTCCCCTTTTTTAAATGCTTAAAATAAAGTGTATAAGATTACAAAGAAAGCCAGTTGTACTAAGATAATTATCAAATATTTGAAAAATCAAATTTATCATGTAGTCATACTTGTGCTTCATACATGTGCTTAATAGTGAATTAAATAACAAGATCTCACTCCCCCCCTTTTTATTTAAATCAGGATTAAATTTCAAGATGAAGAAAATTAATCTCAATAAACATAACTGCACCCAGCAATTAAAGTTTTAAGCGTTCCACCACTGTAATGATGTATAATTTTGTTCTTTCATACTCATTCTTCACTTATTCGTTTATTCTACTAAAAAATGTGTACTGGGCAAGGTATTATGACCATTCCTGACCAGAGGTCAGAAAATGATGCCCTTTGGACAAAGCTGGCCACGCCTACTCATTTACATTTGGTCAGTAACTGCTTCCACGTTATATCCACAGTGTTAAATAATCGTGTCTGAGGCTCCATGGCTTTCAAAGTCAGAAATATCTGCTATCTAGCCCTTTACAGAAAAAGTTTGCAGACTTCTGAACCAGACATAGGCCTTACCCTTAAGCATTCTTTCACAGTCCACAGGAGAAAAAAGATAAAAACAAACTTCAGTACAATGTTATAAATGCACCAACAAAAATATGTCTGAGATGTAGAAATTACTAAGAGAGGAATGAAGGGTGAGGAGCATGGAAGTTTTCCTAGAAGAGGAAACATTTGAGTTGGTTTTGAAAGTACAGAGGTTTGCCACGGGCACGGGCTTTCTGGGCGGAGAATATCACATGAGCAAAAGCAGGATGGCACAAACAGCATTATGCTCTGGAAATGATAAACCCTTCACTATCACTGAAATATAGAGCTCTAGAAGGGAGTGACAGGAGATGACTGAAAAACAAGGCAGGATCAGATCCTACAAGACTTTATGGGTCACGTTAAGGAATTCAACTCTTCTTCCATAGGTATCAGCAGTGTCGTCCAACAGAACTTTCTGGGATGATGGGAGTGTTCTATAGCTGTACAGCCAATATGATACCCACCTGCCACAAGTGCTGATTGAACAAATTGAAATGTGGCTATTACAACCAAGGTGCTGAATTTTTAGTTTTCTATCATTTTAATTAATTTAAATTTAAATAGCCACATGTGGCTAGTGGCTACCGTACTGAACACCTCTAGGTGATGGAAATTGATTTTCACACACGGAGGTGGAGTGAAAGCCGTCATGGACCATATGTAAATGATTAGGCGCTGCCAGCCTTAGCCAGTGGCATCATTTTCTGACCTCTGGTCAGAAATGCTCATAATACCTTGCTCAAATGTTTTTGAGTAGAACGAATGAATGAATGAATGAGTAGTATGGAAGGCCAAAACTAGACATAGTTAGAAGGGTGAAATATTTCAGACTTTACCACCACATGAAATAATTCTGGATGCCATCATGTGTACTGAAATGACTTTTCATGAGCTTGAAACTTAATTCTGACTTAAGTCAAAGAGGAGGAAGGGATTTCCCTGGCAGTCCAGAGAAATTAACAGGGTTAACAGTGGTCAATTCCCTCTTCCACATCTTTCTAAGGGTTGTCTACTGTAGTAGTTCTAAATATATTATAGGAACAAGCACTTTATCCAATACATGTGTATTGCTTATCTCTTCTCCCACTCTTTGACTTGCCTTTTCATTCTCTTAGCTATCTTTCAACGATAGAAATTCCTAGTTTTAATGTCCAGCTTATCAATTTATCAGCCTTTTCCTTTGTGATTAGCACTTTTTGTGTCCTATTTAAAAAAATGTTCATCTTCTCCAATGTTGTAAAAATATACTTCCATGCTATCTTTTAGAAATTTCATTACTTTACCCTTACCAATTAGATATATATTGCATCTAGAATTGATATTTGTGTACAGTATGAAGTGGAAGAGTCAGGATTTATTTTTTCCATATGAATAGCCAGTTGACCTAGTGACAGTTATTGAAAAGATTCTTTTCTGCACTGTATGCAGTATTACATTTGTCACATGTTGTGGCAGTGTACGTGTGCGTCTTTTTCTGGAGCCTCCCATTTTGTTCCACTTTGCCTCGTTATCTGTCCGTGAATATAATATATCCCTCTACTTAGGTCTTCTCTAATTTCCCTTAAAAATATTTTATAATTTTCTCTATAGAGGTTTTGTACATCTTTTGCTGGATTTATTTCTAGAGATTTGATGTCATTTGATGCTATCCAAATGGCATCTTTTAAAATTTTTCATTTTCCAGTTGGTTTGTATCTGCAACATAGAAATATAATTAGTTCTTATATATTGGTCTTGTGTTCAATAACTTGCTGAATTCAACTTACTGATTTTAATCCCAGTAATTTTTAAAAGCAGGATTTTGTGAATCAACTATACTTCAATAAAAAAAAGGAAAAAAAATTTAAAGTAAAAGCAGGATTTTATCTTCTCCACAAGTTTCATAGCCACAATATATTGAGAAAGGAAAAAACTTTCTCTGCGTAACTAAAATGTGAACAAATTCCTGATTTTAATTTTCTTCCTGTCATCATCAGCACAATGGCATGGCATTTGAATGAACTACAACTGGATTTCAAGGACTCGCCCAGCCTTAAATGTTCCCAATGCCACTTACTTAGTGTCAGTGATTGTGACACCTAGTGTAACAATAAAACAGCCCTAATCCAATCTTACTGTCACATCAAATTATTAATAAATATGTCAATGCCTGCAAGTATACTTATGCAAAGGGAAACCTACTTTACTTAACCACAAAATTTAATGATCAATAAAGCAGAAATAATTTTTTGTTGTTTTTATTTTGCTTTGTTTAGTTTCTTAAGGAATTTCCTCAGTGAAGGGCATCATCAAATAAATGGCAACAACTACTGGTGACATTTTGCTGCCTAGCTCTATTAGACACTGTGGTTATAAAAGCAGACAGTTAAGGTCAAAGAAGGCTTAGAGTTAATCCATTCTAATAAACTCTTTTAAAAATTAATTGTTAATTTTTAATTTTTTTATTGAGGTAACTGAGTTATAACATTGTATATTTCATGTGTACCTTATACTTCTGTAGACCGTACAGTGAGCTCACCACCAGAACTTCATTGTTCATCCATCACCATCACCCATACACTTTTTGTATAGATGAGGAAATAAACGCAAATAGATAGTGAATTACTCAACGTTTCAGAGCTGGTTAATAGTAGAGCCAGAACTACAGTTCAGGTGCCTCCATTTCTAGCCCATTGCCTTTTCATTAAACCACAGTGTCTCCCAGGCTCAAGAAGAAGATGCAAGTGAGGACCCAGGGAACGTCCATGTTTGGGAGGTGTGGACAGATTTCCATGATATGGTGCGAGCAGGGCAAGAAGACTGACATTCATTAGCTATCTCCCATGTGCCAGGCAAGAGTCAAGGCATTTTCCACACATTATTTTATTTAACCCTCTCCGAAATTTATAAGACAGGCATTACTATTTTCACTTCACAGGCAAAGCTATGAATCTCAGCTCTGTGAAGTGCTTTGCACGAGAACCCATGTCCAGGGAACCCCACTCTCATCTAGAACTGATTAACTCCAAGCCCTGAGCTTTTCTTTTTTACTGTTGAGAAGTGGAAATGTGGGAGTTTTACACTATAAAATGTTTTATTTTTTAAATACTGCCAAGAATGACCAGAATTACAACAAGGCATGCAATTGGCCAGCATCCCTTTTTCTAAAAATGATTCAGTCAGTTGGACATTTTGAGAATTCTGGCTTTGAGTCTCACCCGCCTCCGACACTGGGCTACCCATTCACCTGAGAGTCCATGGCAGCATCGCTGGGATGAGTGATAGGATTCGATTCCAAAATGACCAAAGGCAACAGGATAGCAGCTACTTAGATGAGTATGTTCTGCTTTGATTATCTATAACTTTATAGTTACCCCACAAATCAGAGATTTAAAATTCAGCTTGCAAAATGATCCCCCAGACAAAATGATACCTTTACGAAACATACACACCCATCCACTTGCATTGCCATTTTCTCATTCTGTGTGAATTAAATCATAAGTTAATCAAAGACTTGCTTCAGTAATCTGGGACTATCTACAAAGTATGTGGATTGAAATCAGCTCTAGGATTGTGTTTGTAGAATACTGAGCACAGTGCTATTTCATTCATTCATTCACACATTTATTACTTTAAGATATTTATTGAGCACTTATATAAATCAGGTCCACTACTAAGCGTTAAGGAGACCCAGATGGATAAGACACATCTTTGTTTTGTAATAACTTGTAAATTACAATGGAGACACGCAAGTAAACTTATCGCTAATCGTGACTGAAGTATAGGTCCCAAGAGTGACAAGTACATAGCACAGGGAGATCAGCTCGGTGCTTTGTGACCACCTAGAGGGGTGGGACAGGGAGGATGGGAGGGAGACGCGAGAGGGAGGGGATATGGGGATATATGTATATGTATAGCTGATTCACTTTGTTATACAGCAGAAACTAACACACCGTTGTAAAGCAATTATACCCCAACAAAGATGTTAAAAAAAAAAAGTACAATGTGCAGTCTGACAACGCATTCTACTTCCTCTCTTTAGTCTTGCAGGTACTTGTCGATAAAAAAAAAAAAGAGAGAGGCATGTGCAAAGTGCTTCAGGAACACTGGGAAGGGATTGGTTCTATCTGCTGGTGGAGAGGGAGAGGCAGTGTCAGGAAAAGTTTCACTGAGGAAGTAACCTTCAAGTTGGGCCTTGAAGGGAGAGAATGATTTCAGCCATTAACTCTTACCTGGGGACCTTCACCTGCCTTTTCAATGGCCTCCCTGACCTGCCCTTGTCACTCCACCCCATCCACATGGCAACCATGTGATCTTTGTAAAACAATTCAGACTGTGTCTTCTCTGCTCAAGTTCTCCAACGACTTCTAAGTGAAATGAGAGTGAAATCTAAATTCCTAGATAAGACTTTATGATGCAGCTTTGGCTGCTTCTCTCCTCATTGCCCTCCAGCCCCTCCTCTCCCATCCCCCGTTACTACATTTCAGCTACTCTGGTTTTCTTTTATGTATGAGTCCTTTCTAGATGTCAGATTTATAACCAAGTAAATCTTTAGGCCTTCAAAATATTTATTATTGTAAAAGAATCTAAAACCATAAAAGTAAAAGTCTAAGAATGGGGCTTCCCTGGTGGCGCAGTGGTTGAGAGTCTGCCTGCCGGTGCAGGGGACGCGGGTTCGTGCCCCGGTCCGGGAAGATCCCACGTGCCGCAGAGCGGCTGGGCCCGTGAGCCATGGCCGCTGAGCCTGCGTGTCTGGAGCCTGTGCTCCGCAATGGGAGAGGCCACAACAGTGAGAGGCCCGCGTACCAGAAAAAAGAAAAAAAAAAGTCTAAGAATGTTTTCCTGCTTCTGGCCTCAGGACCTTTGCACTTGCTGTTCCTTCTACTTGAACTACTCTGCCCCAGAGCTCCGTAAAGCTGTGCCCTGCTCTGCATTAGAATCTCCATCACTGAGAGGTTTTCCCTAATCATTTTAGCTACAACACCCTCCCACCACTTGACCCCCCCCATACATTCATACAAACTTCCCTGTGCTTCATTACCCTCTTTTCTCTTCTTCATTACCTTAGTACCAGAATCGTGGTATTTATGTGTTTTTCTATGCCCACTCATCTTCATAAGTAGAATGTAAGCACCTTCAAGTTAGGAACTATGACTATTTTTCTATGTTTTTTTTTTTTTTTTTCCTCCAGGGTCTAGAATAGTGCTTAGTAAACAATAAATGATCAAGTGGAGAAGGGGGGGAGCTTACAATAAGAGTTCTAAAAGATGCTACTCTTATTATCTAGTGACATAATACATTTGTTTTGTGGGTAGCAAAAGTTTTAGGGAGATAAGCACTAAAAATATGCAAACAGTTATGTAGCAACCTCTTGAGACGTTCTCGTTTGAGATGACATCAGTTCACCGGAATGGTTGAGGATACAGGGAACACATTTTCCCCATGTGGATCAGTAAAAATCACAAAGTAAATCTTGGCCTTTTGATTCTGTTTTCACTGAAATTCCTTGCTTTTAACAGCCAATTGCCCAGCTTTCCTGTAAAGCATTTTTGGACAGGGGAATGATGTATTTAGGGAACTGTCAAAATGAAAATTGATGTAGTCGTAGGTTTTCAGCAGTCAATCCCTATGAAGCAATAAAAGCCATGTTCATGGCGTGGGTGTCAGAAACTCCAACCAATATTCTGCTATGTGCCTTGTAAACCTTAAAAAGCCTTTTAATAGCTTTACATGTGAACTTTGTCTTATAATGCTTCTATATGATCCCCAAAGAAATCATAAACATGGCGAGCTGACCCTCCATCTGCTAAGATTATCACGTATCTTTCCCCTAGTACTGGACTTTTTAAGGTTCCCAGAGCCATTTATTATTCCATTATGGCCCTATCCGTGGTAGAAGGGTCTGGTGATCTCCCACAATCTGGGCAGTAGGTATCTTCAGACTTGGGGTAAAAGAGAACAGCCTTAACATGGATTTTTGGTTTGAAGAGATCTTCCCAATGTGTATTTCCTGTCCACAGCTTGGAGGTGGAAGGGAATTAATAGATAAAGCAGGTCATGAGGAGATTAAGTGAACTAAGCTATGGAAAGTGATCAGCCAAATCCTGATTATAGTAAGTGCTCAACAAATTATAGCAATTAGCTATAATTGCATCTATATCCTACCGCTTAATCCATGGTGTTAAAATCTGATTATGTGTCTTTCTCCCATCAGACAAGAGACTAGAGGTCAGGGGGTTGATTTCTGCAGCACCAGAAAGTAGCAAAGTGTCTGAAATGCATTAGTTATTCAATTTACGCTTCCTGACCTAGACAGGGCACTGGCTTCTGGGTCCCACACTATCACTGAGTAGCTATGAAACATTGGGTAACTTTGCTTAGCCTTACCAGGTCTCCCTGTCCCCATCGGTAAGAGGAAGAGATTGGATTTTATGGTCTCTAAGGCCCTTTCCAATTCTAGCATTCCATGGCTCTACTAAAGCAGCGTTATTAAGCTAAGAAAGATTATTAGGAACTGTTGGAGCCAAATTCCATTCCTCTTTGCCTGTTCTGACAAAGTCCCCTACAATGATGAGCTAATTTCCAAGCAATCCAAGTGATTGTTTTGCTGTTATTAAGATTCCGTCCTAGACTTTCAGAGTTTATTCCAACCCAGAAAACATGGTGGAAGGTGGGGATGGATATGAACCAAATGTTACCCTGATCACTTTGCCCACTCAGCTTCCTAACAGCCTATGTATGGTTCATAGAGGCCCACGGTCTCAGTTAGCAAATAGTTATTTAATAGTTCGGTTAAACAGCGGTTTAACTTTTTTAAATGGTTTAACTCAGTGCAGCAAATAACTGTTGCATGTCTACTGTGTGCCAGGTACCGGTTAGATTCTACAGATGCAGATTAAATGAAAAAAAATCAAAATGTATGTTGACTAAAGAACGCTATCTGCAAGACTGATACTGATTCACAGCCAAATTAAACATTTTCTTTTCCACATAGACAGCTACATGCAGAAATCCAAAGCCAAACCACTTAATTCCTAAAATGAGTGAAATATGAGAAATACAGGTCTCCTGCTATGGCCTATGATCACATGTGTAAATAATTAGCACAGTGACTAGAATTCGATAAGTGTTATTTTTCTTCTCCACCTTGTGCCAGTTGACACCTAGAAGTCATTCCGCCTCCCTCTGCCACTCACCCCCAGGTTGTCAAGTCTGCCTTATTAATATTGCTGTATTTTAGCTACTTTCCTACCCTCCAACTTATAACAACCTTCAAGCTTCTACTGTCTCTCTCTTTGCACCAATCTTCTAAATTTTTTCCTACTGCCGGTCTTGCTCCCATTAATCTGCTTTTTATTACATTGGGGCTGTAGTGGTTTTTTTTTTTTAAGTTCAGAATTGTACAGCTTCAACCAGAGTAAGTGAGGAAGGGACAGAGTCTGTAAATATCTAGAGAAATAGCAGTCAACAATTGGTAGTTGAATACGTTCAGGATGGAGGGGTGAAATTTATGGAGGAGGAGGAGTCAAGAATGACCTACACTTTACAGCTTCACTAAATAGGGGGATGGTGGTGTCACCTAAAGGAAAGGAAAGCAGGAGGAAGAGATTTCGTGGGGATGATGCTATAGGGAAGTGCTATGGCTCACTGCACTGGATTCCCCCAGTTTCTGGAAGTGTGGCTGCCGAGGGCTGCTCCTGAGTAAAGTGTTATTGTGATATCTAAGAGGCAAATTACACAGTAATGCTCCTTTAAATTGCTTAGAATTACAGTATGACTTAATGGTCCAATCAAGCCCTGCAGTCTACTGTACGTCTCTGGTCAGAGTGCACGGCTTGGGCATGAAATGACTAACACTTTGGAGGGGACGTATAGTGTGGAAGCAATACATTAATCTTCAGCTACAGTGCAATTAGTATCTTTTTAGTCAGTGAAGACTTGTTTTGTATGACCAGGCAGACAGATATTTTTAGATGACACAGAATAGAAAGTGGTAGAAACCAGAGAACTGGTGAAGATGAGATGGAAGAGGAGAGTCTACAATGATTGACGGGCTAAAAGAAATTAAAACTGGCCTTCCTGGGGCTTCCCTGGTGGCGCAGTGGTTGAGAGTCCGCCTGCCGATGCAGGGGACACGGGTTCGAGCCCTGGTGTGGGAAGATCCCACATGCCGTGGAGCAACTGGGCCCGTGAGCCACAACTACTGAGCCTGCGCGTCTGGAGCCTGTGCTCTGCAACAAGAGAGGCCGCGACAGTGAGAGTCCGGCGCCCCGCGATGAAGAGTGGCCCCCACTTGCCACAACTAGAGAAAGCCCTCACACAGAAACGAAGACCCAACACAGCCAAAAATAAATAAATAAATAAATTTATAAAAAAAAAAAAACAAAAAAAAACTGGCCTTCCTAATTTGATGATCATGGGACTCGTTAATTGCGCAACACTGATTAGAATTTGACCTTAGCTGGGTAGCAGTTCTCAGAAAATCCTGCAACAAAGTTAACAGTCAAAAGTACAAAGAAGTCAGTGCTGTTGGCTCAGATTACAATTAAAAGTTGACTTGCTGGTTACCTTGGGTTAGCCATGTTGACCTTGGTTACACTGGATCTACATTATTTAAAAAAAAAAAAAAGAACTGACAAAAGAATATAATCTACTTTTTTGTGAATGGCCAGAAAATTAATAACTATAGCGATTACCTGTTATCAATAAATTAATACTAATTTATTAATTCTAAGAGATTAATAACAGGTAGCCTCTGTAACTGGTTTGCTACATGCCAGGCACTGTGCTAAGACCTTGACATGTGTCTCATTTATTTCTGCCACAATTCTATGAGGTTAGTACTATTATTAGATCCATTTTCTTTTAGGTAAGGAATCAGATGTTCAGAGAATTTTAGAAACTTTTCCACATTCATACTGGCTAATAATAGCAGAACTAGACTTTATACTCAGGTCTGTCTGATCCCAGAGCTGCTGCTTTAAATCACTAGGCCAGTGATTAGAAATTCCCTAAAACCCTCAATAGAGTTAACATGAACCCAGTATTCTATTACCCAAAATTCTAGTGATTGTCACTACTGTGCATCTGTCTTTACAGTTCAGCACTGAGTATCCATCAAGGCTCTTAAGGAATATAAAAGTACATTGCCTGCACCTTTAAAAATCTCATAAATGTATCATGAAGATTAATTGCACAAACAAGTGCATAACAATACAAAAGAGTTGTGTGATCAAGAATTTAAGTAAGTCATAGTTGGCTTGATTAGTTCACACATTAACACCCTACTTTATTTCAAACACATAGACATGCTGGGCAAAATATAAGAAGAGGGGCTTCCCTGGTGGCGCAGTGGTTGAGAGTCCGCCTGCCGATGCAGGGGAC
>NW_006780910.1:369692-376918 GCF_000442215.2 Lipotes vexillifer | reverse complement strand
TATATATATATATATATATATATATAAGAAGAGAAAACCAGAGAGACATCCTAAACTATATACTTAGAAAAGAAAAGCATTTCAGCGAACTTGAAGTGGAACAATAATACCAAATAATAAACAGACATACTGGACTCTGGCTCTAGAAACAGATAACAGTGACCAGAAGTTTGGCACCTGTGGGCTAATGGGGAGAAAAAGGCTCTGTGTGAGAGAAGGAACTGAAATTAGACTTCCACCCATAACAGTTGTTTCAAAACATTTGCTGGCAACTGCTGTCTAGTGCACTAGACTTATAGGATGTTTGGGTCCAAGGGAAGAAGGAGGGCATAGACATAACTTTACTACCAAACATTTAAATAACCATCCAAGCTTGGTGACAAGATAAGTGAAGACTGCAATAACACCGCAGCAGAAAATCCCTGTCCCGTCACTCACAGACCTACTTCTTTAAGTTGGGGGCTGGGGAACTGATTGAGGCCATTGATAAGGAGGGGTGAATATATATATAGAGAGAGAGAGAGAGATAAAACACCCCCCACTCAAAAGGAACCTACAAATCAATATTTCAAAGTACTTAAAGAAATCGCAGGATGTACAAGACAGCTGTAGAAAATACTGTAGATTGACTTCCTTCACCTCTATTCCTAACCTCCCTTTAACTTTCCTTCCTCTACTATAGAAGCTAGAAAAGGAAATACTATTCCAGCTTCCCTTGCAGGAATAGAAGGCACGTGACACAGTCCTGGACAACGAGACTAAAACAGAATTCCCTGGTGAGACATTTTTTTTTCCCCAAGTGAAAAGAAAGCTTCACTGAGAGAAGGCCCTTTTGACTTTCACCCCTTTTCACATCTGGAATGTATTCATGATGCTTGGAAGCACACATCCATCTTGTGAAAATGAGCACAGAAGATTATGGAGCAGAAAGACCTAATAGACCTAGATCATTGGTGACATTTTTGAGTAACTGCACAGCCCTGAACCGCCTACCTTAAAACCTCTTGTTATATCGAATAAAAATTTCTGCTGACACATACAGACTCATACAGCCTCCCTCCCTATCAACATCCTGCACCAAAGTGGTACATTTTTTACAGTCAGTGAACCCACATTGACACGTCATTATCACCCATAATTTATATTAGAGTTTACTCTTGGTGTTGCACATTCTATGGGCTTTGAAAAATGTATAATGACATCTATCCGCCGTTATAGTATCATACAGAATGGCTTCACTGCCCTGAAAATTCTCTGTGCTTCACCTATTCATTCCCCTTGCCCCCAGCCTCTAGCAATCCTTGATCTTTTTACTGCCTCCCAAGTTTAGGCCTTTCCAGAATGTCATGTAATTGGAATCACATTCAGCCTTTTCAGATTGGCTTCTTTCATTTAGTAATATTTCTCTAAGTTTCCTCCATGTCTTTTCTTAGCTTGAGAGAAAAGCTAACAAAAGGCATTTCTTTTTAAGCACTGAATGATATTCCATTGTCTGGCTGTACCACAGTTTATGTGTCCATTCACTTACTGAAGGACATGATGGTTACTTCCAAGTTTGGCAATTATGAATAAAGCTGCTACAAGCATTTGTGTGCAGGTTTTTGTGAGGACATAACATTTCACCTCCTTTGGGTAAGTGCAAAGGCCAGATCATACGGTCAGAGTATTTTTACTTTTGTGAGAAACTGCCACACTGTTTCCCAAAGTGGCAGTACCATTTTGCATTCCCACCAATGAATGAGAATTCGCATCGCTCCCCTTCCTTGCCAACATTTGACGTTGTCGGTGTTCTGGATTTCAGCCATTCTAATAGTTATGCAGTGGTATCTCATCATTGTTTTAATTTGCATTTCCCTGATGATACATAGTGTGAAATGTTTTTATATATTTATTTGCCATCTTTACATCTTCTTTGGTGAGATGTCTGTTCAAGTCTTTTGCCCATTTTTAAATCAAGTTGTTTGTCTTCTTATTGTTAAGGTTTAAGAATTCTTTGTACATTTTGGGTAACAGGTTTTTATCAGATATGTCTTTTTCAAATATTTTCTCCCAGTCTGTGGCTAGAATTCTCATTCTCTTGAAAAACAGAAATTTTTAAAATGGAAAATGTCACTGAAATTAAACACACACAGTAGACGCAGCTGAACACAGTGCTAGCAAATTGGAAGACAGATCTGAGCAAATCACCTAAAGTTGGAAAACATGTAAGTGCTGTTAAACTACATGAAATAAAGAGTGAGAAACTCTGATAAATGTCTAACAAGAGCTCAATAAGGAGAGAACTGAGGAAATGGGCAAGAGGTGATCATCAAAGTAGTAATGGCTAAAATTTTTCTAGAATTGAAGAAAGACATAAAATACTCACCTTAACACACTGTGGGAAACTACAGTGTCAAAGACAAAGAAAATATATTAAAAGACACAAAAGCCAAAAGATAGATTTTCTACAGATGAATGTGCTCTATAATTAGACCTAGAGAAAACTTTCCATCGGCACTAAATTTGTCAGAAAACAGTGAAATGTCTTTGAAGTGATGAGGAAAATGATCTGTGAGAGTACAACTCTATATTTAGCTCAATTATCTTTCAAGAGTATGGGTAAAATAAAGATATTTTTTACATGCAGAGACAGAAAATTTACTAGTCACATATCTTAATAGAAAGATTTATTGGCTCTAAAGCCTGTAATGCAGCAACAAGATATTAAATCTAAGAAGAAAAAGTGGGAAACAAGATACAACGGTAAGCAAAAAAATAAGTATTAACCACAAAACAATGATATGTTGCTTATTTTGGGGTGGGGGGAGAGGCAGGTGGGTGAGGAATGTTAAAAATCTAGTGGAAATATTTTTTTTCCAAAGAAATAGCTAATTTTTCTAACATTGTTTATTAAATATGTTCTTGATAGAAATGAAATATCATCATATATCAAATTCATATGTACTTGGTTTATGTTGGACTTCTTATTATCTTCCCAATACTATTTATCTTTTGGCAAACCAGTACCATACTATTTTGATTATAGTAGCTGTATAATACATTTTAAAATCTGTTTGAGGAATTTCACCCTTTTCTATTTTTTTTTCCAAAATTGTCTCTTCCATTTTTATTATTTATGCTCTACACCAGGGGTCAGGACACTTTCTCTATAAGAAGGCAGATAGTAAATATTTTAGGCTTTGAGGTCATATAGTCTGTCACAACTACTCAACTTTACTGCTGTAGCATAAAAGAAGTTGTAAACAATATGTAAATGAGTGGATGTGGCTGTATTCCAATAGTGCTTTATTTACAAAACAGGCAGCAGGTTGGATTTGGCTGGTGGGCAGTAGTTTGCCTTGTTCTCAACTATTTCTTACCTTCAGTTTGTTTTCAATACTAACCTGGCTTTTCCAATATCCCTTCTGAGTTCTGCTTTCAGGGTTGGTTAATCGTCTAGGTATCTGCTTTCCATGTGATCTTGGCTATCTCACCACTGTAATACCATCATACTACTTTTGAAGTCTATGTATGGGGCTTACCTAGTTGAAGGCAGGCACAATCTCTCCCTTACCTTTATGACTCCAAGATCTAATAGAGTGTTTCATACAGAGTATTGGGTTGGCCAAAAGGCTTGGTTGTTTTTTTCTGTAAGACGGCTCTAGTAGCACTTAGTTGTCTTTAACTTCATTCGAAACAATTTTGTTAGATTGTATGTGACAGCTGCCATATCAGCGTGCATACAAAAAAAGTCTTATCAAAATTGGTGTATTTTTGTGTAGCTATTTTAATACTGAAGATGGAAGTTAAAAAGCAACATTTTCAGCATGTTATGCTTTATTATTTCAAGGAAGGTAAAAATGCAACTGAAGTGCAGAAAAAAGATTTGTGCGGTGAATGGAGAAGGTGCTGTGATGGATCAAGCATGTCAAAAGTGGTGCAAAGTTTCATGCTGGAGATATCTCTCTGGACGATGCTCCACTGTCGGGCAGACCAGTTGAAGCTGATGGCGATCAAATAGAGATATTAATTGAGAACAATAAACGTTACACCACGTGGGAGATAGCCGACATACTCAAAATATCCAAATTAAGCGTTGAAAATCATTTGCACCAGTTTGGTTATGTTAATTGCTTTGATATTTGGGTTCCACATAAGTTAAGCAAAAAGAAACCCTTCTTGACCATATTTCCACATGCAGTTCTCTACTTAAACGTAATGAAAACGTTCCATTTTTAAAACAAATTGTGACGGGCGATGAAAAGTGGATACTGTACAACAATGTGGAACAGAAGAGATCGTGGGGCAAGCGAAATGAACCACCACCAACCACGCCAAAGGCCGGTCTTCATCCAAAGAAAGTGATATTGTGTATATGGTGGTATTGGAAGGGAGTCCTCTATTGTGAACTCCTTCTGGAAAAAGAAATGATTGATTCCAACAAGTACTGCTCCAATTAGACCAACTGAAAGAAGCACACAATAGAATTAGTCAACAGAATTAGTCAACAGAAAAAGCATAATCTTCCATAATCTTCCATCAGGTTAACACAAGACCACATGTTTCTTTGATGACCAGGCAAAAACTGTTACAGCTTGGCTGGGAAGTTCTGATTCATCCACCATATTCACCAGACATTGCACCTTTGGATTTCCATTTATTTAGGTCTTTACAAAATTCTCTTAATGGAAAAAAAATCTCAATTTCCTGGAAGACTGTAAAAGGCACCTGGAACAGTTCTTTGCTCAAAAAGATAAAAAATTTTGGGAAAATGGAATTATGAAGTTGCCTGAAAAATGGCAGAAGGTAGTGGAATAAAAGGGTGAATATGTTGTTCAATAAAGTTCTTGGTGAAAATGAAAATCATGCCTTTTATTTTTACTTAAAAACAGAAGACACTTTTTGGCCAACACAATAGATGCTCAACGAACACTGTCAGAAGACGGAGAGAGAGGAATCTGGAATCCATTCTAACTCTCTTGTTTGATGCTATGGAAACATTCTTGCTCAGATTTATAAAAATAAGTTAATGACAAAATGGAGAGACAAGTAAAGAGACAATTGTAGTACAGAGAAATAAGGGGCAGGTGGAGGTCAAAGAGAATATCATGTGTAAACAAACATCCACAGGATGAACAGAAATTTGCCAGGCAAAAAGGAAAAGAAGAGGGGAGAATGCTCCACAAAGAAGGGAAGGCATGCGTAGAGGCTTAGAAGTGAGAGTGTGTGGCCGATCTGCAATAGTTGAGTGGGACTGGAGCTTGGGGTGAGAGACAGGATGCAGAGGGAAGCAGAGGGTGGATAAAAAATAGACTCAAGGGAAGCAGAGGAGAGAGAGTATCCTGTAACTGAAGTCTAGGCTTAGGAGAAAACTCATTTCTCTATCAGGCTGAGCAAGCAAAGCTCTGGATGAAGTAAAGGGGATGGGTGTATCCAAGCAAAGAAAGATGCTAGAGTCTTGGGCAAACTGTGATTAGCCTGAAGCAGGGGAATGGGATGAAGCATTGGTGTAAGGGACCAGACAAAGCATGGCCACTCAGCCAGTTGAAAACATCTGCTCACAACTGAAATGGGAAGAAAGGGAGGAGGAAAATACACACCCAGGAGCTCGCCTGCCAAACAGTCGTCAGCGTGGGATTCTCTTGTTCCCGCTCATGCTCTCCTGATCAAACGCACAGCAGCCACACCATGTGTTCTCTGGGGCAGAGAAAGTTTTCGGCAATTGCAGGGCAGGGGAGGGGGGGAGTGATGGGAACATCTGCTCTGTGAAGACACTTGAAAAGTCATCTTCTAATCGCTTGTGGAAAATATCTGGCCTGCACACTCCCAGACCACCAGTGGTGCAGTAAGCGGAGAAAGATTGAGGGAATCCATGAGGAAGGAGGCAAAATGGATGCAGAGTGAACTGTGAGCTAGAGGAAGGCCAGGGGCTTGGGGACAGTGGAGTGGCCCCTCTGGAGACATCGGTCACTTGGGGACTCTCTCAGGCAAGGACCAAACGCAGATGAAATTTTCACCCACTGAGGTCACTGAAAAGTGTCCCTTGGTCCATGCCACGTGGAAAACCACGCCCAACCCTTCAGACATCAGAGCTCTAAAAACATCAAGTGGTGAACAGCTACCATGAGAAAGAAAGAACAAAGCTTCTAAAGGTCTCACTCACGTTGAGGAAGCTGTGTGAGGACAGGGAAGAAAAGAGCCAGAACAATTTTTGAGATGCATAGACAAGGCTCCTTGAATTCGACATGTTTCTCATGCTTGAGCCCCCATCTTCAGTCAACTCATTAATTTGGAAAATTCAACTTGAATTACTCAAGGTGCATTAGAACATCATAGGTTTTCTTCAATTCATCCATCAACAAGTATATTACTGAGTTTCTGTCTTTTTCTTTAGGATTGTTCAAGACTCTGATGCCAATTAAGAGAAATAACTTTTAGCAAAATTAGGAATTTCATAGAGTTTCTCAATTTTCAAAATCTGGGAGTTTAGGAAAATGACACACAGGGAAGTAAAACTCCTTTCAAGGATCATGTGACTGGTAAAAGAGTAGATCCTGGACTGAATTAGGCTTTCTGACCTCAATTCTGGTATAGATTTCTCCTGCTATCCGAAAGAAGAGCGTTCCTATGAAACCTTTTGTAAGCTAAAATGGTATAAAGGGAAGAAGCAATTACCTTAGGACACATCTTGCTAACAGATACACAAAATAAATCAAGATAAAGCACAGATGCTCACAGACACAGTTCAAAGCTGTGATGGCTTGATGCTGAGATGCTGAGTGTGTTTCCCGGGGAAGGAGCTTGGCGGGGCCGCTCTCACTGCTGGGGGTGTGAGTTGCCTCTAAAAGGCTCCTGCAAGACAAAACATCGAATGCTATTCCTACTTTTCTCCTTGTTTTCGTAAAAGGAAAAGTCCTCTTCGGATTTCTTTCCATTAGTGAAAACAGGTACTAATGTAGGTAAAATTGAAGTGGCATAAAGCAAACTTTTGAAAAGGAGGGGATACCTGTATTCTTTCTAGAAGCCCATGTTTTCTTTCCTATGTGGAAAGGCAAGAAAAGTCCTTTCTAGCTGGCAAGGTCTCTCTAATTAGAGAGACATGGCAAAGCTCAGCCTGGAACAAAGTGTTTGCCTTGCTGACCATATAACACTAGCAAAAGAGAGAGGCCAGTGGGCAGAATAGAGGGAGAAAGGTTCTTCTTGGGGAAAGAAACCTGTATAAGGCAGACAGGGGTGGCCTTTCCCTA
>NW_006780910.1:320855-369620 GCF_000442215.2 Lipotes vexillifer | reverse complement strand
TTCCCTACATCTGAATAAGCTCTAGTTCAGACACAACTTTGTGCTCCAATGTCTCTTTTCTGGAACTTCAAGGTAGAACAACAGGGCACCTCTATATACCTAGGGCCCATTGCTTGTAGGAAGGAAGGGCTGCAAAGGGGCCAGTGAAAGGCATGAACCCAGTTACGTGGTATTGTGCCATCACTGGGTCAAGACACTATGTAAGGTTCCTTACATCTTCATAACAACCTCTAAAGTGGGAGTTACCTCCGTCACTTTATAAAAGAGGAAACAGAGGCTCAGAGAGATCCCACATCTAGTGAGTAGAAAAGGAAAGCTAGAAGAGATCGTCAGCCTCCTCACGTCACAAAACGCTTTAGGGTCCGTGACTGGGGTCAGCCATGCTGGAGTTCGCTGCATGTGTCTTGTTACAGAAATGCAGGCTTGAGTCACATCACATCACGTTACCCACATGTTACTCCTGTTTCTCTACCCAACATTGTATATTTGACAAATCAGTTTAAAATATACCAACAAAGGGCAGCAGATGCAAACTAATCCTGAAAGGGTAGCCTTGTGTGTGTCTGAACCTGATTAGGGCTTGCTCTGTTCATTGCAGCTGGTGGTCCAGTTAGCTGGGAATGCAGGGAACTGGAATCAGAACCATCATCTGGGAGGAGTAAGGGTGGGAGAACAGGCCCACACGTAGGATCTGAGAGGGAGTTCAGTTCCACGTGCAGAACCGCACCTGGAAGGAATGGCAACAGGCAACAGACGGCAGGTCAGTAAAGCAGTGGGCATTCATTGGAGAAGTCCAGGGCCAAGCACAGCATGTTCTGACCCATGGAAGGAACATATTGAAAAGGGATGCGGGGAACAGACAAGCGTGCATACTTGAACTTGCTTGCCTAAGCATGCACAGCTTCAAAGGAGACACATTTGGAACAGGAAAGAAAAAGAATTAGCAGAATACAAGAGCAGCCTATGCCAGGAAACCCAGGCAGACAGGCAGAGGCAGCTAGCACGTGGAGAGCAGAGGCCCACCCACCAGAGACAATGATTCTAGTTCTTGGGAGGTGACTGGCAACAATGCAAGGCCTGCAGTGTGGATGGGTTAACAAGGGAGAGACTCACACACAGGAACAAGATAGGAATCCAATTCCCAAAAGGATAGGAGAAGCTGGAGAAGCCTACCTCTTTACCTGAATTCAACCTATCCCTCAAAACCTGTAGGATAACAAATGTTCAGATAGCGGGAGCCTACAGTCCCTTATTTTAAAAGATAATAATAATAAAATAATAATAATTTGTAGCCCTCTTTAAACCCCCCAAAATATCCCGAAACATCACTGAGTAGCCACATTGCAATCTGTTAAGGATTTCTGCACAAATAAACCAACAGTACTTTAATAATTTTTCTAATTTTCTCATGCATAGAAAAAAATTGGATGCACCATAGATGAGGACAAAATTGTGATACACATCTATTTTTTTTTTTACTCAGTCACCTCTCTCAATATACTTTATATCTTCTTATCTTTCTTCCAATGAATGAACTTTCCAAAGCATCTCAGGCCCATCAACTTTATAAGCTTTTCTGTTTCTTAGGAGACATCATCACTTAATGTGGTGAACATGACAGTGATAATGTATAACATGTTGAAATAATGAGATGCAATTATATTAGACCAGCTGAGATTCAGCTGTAACATACTTGTGAGTGTTCTCTCACCTATAATCACATGTGACTTAAGCGTTTTTGCTGGCATACATATACTGATGCTTTCTTCAGGGGAGGTAAATATTTGAGTAATGAGAGTTTAGACAACGAGGGATTCCTATACAAAGGAGAAGCAGGTCTTGGGAGGTAACAATAGCAACGGACAAACCCATGATTTACAATGTTCGAGTCCTTTTTACGTGCCACGCGTATGAAAAATGGTTAATCTTGCTATATCAGGCTTTAGGTATTGCCTAATGAATGTGTAAAGCACAGGGTTGCTCTGTTCCAAGGTTAGAAAGGGGTGGTGCAGACAACTGGAACTCCTGTGTCCAGGTATCAATCCCCAAACATCCAAACTTGAGTGAGGTGAGTAATCATGGGTCTTTATCACAAAGTCCACACTTTATTGCCTCCATTTTACAGGTAAGAAAAAAAGAGGTGAGATGGCTAATGAACAGCAGAGGCTGGCGTGAAAAGAAGGTGTGTAAGGCCCAAACACTGTGCACTGAATGCCAGACATCCCCCCTGAGAACTACGTACATAACTCTAACTCCAATCAGTTCATAAACATTAGATACCTGAGCCAGTGTTACTTAAACTTGAGTGATGTAAAGCATCCTTGAAGGTAGGGGTGGGCTAATTTCTCTGTAAAGGGCCAAATAGTAAGGATTTTAGGTTTTGTGGGCTAGACATTCTCTGTTGCACCTACTCTAACTTCATATTTGAAAAGTAACCACAGACAATATGTAAACAAATGGGCGTGGCTGAGCTCAATAAAACTGAATTTACAGAAGCAGGTGGGGAGCTGATTTAGCCTGTGGGCCATAGTTTGCTGATTTCTGTAAGGGAAAAACAATTTTCTCTGATACCCACGGATTTCTTTTAGGATCCTCGGAATCTACGGCATTGAGTTCTAAAAATTTTGACTTGAGACAATTCTTATCTCATGAATATACTTTTGATTTGCCAATGACAAGATGATATTTTTCCTTACAACCGGTGAAATCGTTTTGTTCAAGGTTAGCCTTGAAATGAAGGAAACAAAAATTCTCTTGGACCTCAAGGATTCCCAGCATCCCTCTTACTACAGTTGGAGAAGACTACCGTCCTGAGTCACTTCCCTCTTCCCACTTTCCGGCAGCTGGATGGGAGAGGGGAGGGTGCGGATACACAGACCAAGCCTGGTTTTTGTTACTATTGGGAGGCACGAGGCTCGAGATCTGTACCACAGAGAACAGTCCACCAAGGGGAGAATCAGAGAATTTTCCACTTGTTGTCCACAGTTTTCTGACCTGCATCACTCCCGGCCCTCATCAGAATTGAGGAGTTCTGATGACTGTCAGGTATTAGATGTTAAGGACGGAGCTTTTTTTTTTCTTTTCTTTTTTTCCTTGCGGTACGCGGGCCTCTCACTGTTGTGGCCTCTCCCGTTGCGGAGCACAGGCTCCGGACGCGCAGGCTCAGCGGCCATGGCTCACCGGCCCAGCCGCTCCGCGGCATGTGGGATCTTCCCGGACCGGGGCACGAACCCGTGTCCCCTGCATCGGCAGGCGGACTCTCAACCACTGCGCCACCAGGGAAGCCCAAGGACGGAGCTTTTAAAAGGAAGAAGAACTTGCTCTCCTGACAGAACGGAGGAGTTAAACTTAGAAATCAGACAGAAGCAGTACCCCAGCCTCATTCTTTACAATCGCCCCCTAATGCCCCTTGCTGTGCCTCTTGCTGTCCTTGCTAACTCATGCCCTTCCCACTCAACAAGGGCGATACTGATAATCCTGTACCACCCCTTCTGTAAATACCTTTCAGGCTGTGGGTATCACCCTCTCTGGTTCCAGGGCTCTGATACCCTCCTTTCCCTATTTCTGCTTCCACTCTTCCACCTTCATATCTAACTCTGCCCTAGCTTAGAAAACTAAGTGCTCAATAAATGGTTACTGTCATTACGGGAATGTCCCCGAAGCATTTAAGACTCCAAACCCCTTGGGTGGTAAAGCAAGACTTCCTCAATCATACTTTCCATCCCCTGGACTTTAAATTCCATTGCTCTTTTCCTATCCCTTTTCCCTTCCCCACTCATTTGTCTTAAGACCTTATTAATGTCATATCACTCTTTGATCAGGGTAGGACTTTTCACTATTTTGTGCCCTAGGGTAGGCTGCTTCAGTATAGAATGCCATTCCCAACCCTCCCACCAGTTTTCACTTGGCCGACCCCTCCTCATTCTTCAAGACACAGCTCATGTATTGACTCCTCTCTGGACTCTTCCCTGGCTTCCCGAGCCAAAAGTGTTTTCTGCTTCTGGTGTTCCCAATGCACTCTGTTCATACTCTTATCCTAGCACTTTCTACATTATATTGTAAGTCATCCGTTTACTGTGAATTTCAAGGGGACACTGATGTGTCTTGTTCATCTCTGTGTTTCCCAGTTCCTAGTGCCTAATAATACAGAGCAGTCAGTAAGGACTGCTTGATTGAATGAATGAATGGATATCTTGATCACTGTGACAATGTCGATGTGGAAACTCTGTTAAAGACCCAAGACCAAATACTCCAATGTTTATCTTGGAACTGATTCCTCAGACCATTATTCAGAAGAATCTTTTTCTGTGGCACTCCAAGACCTTCCTTCATTCATCCATACTTCTTTCATCCCTTTGGAACTCTGAGAGGACTAGGGGTGCTCAGGGCATACTATCTCCTCTTCCAAGAGAAACGTTTTCTTGGCCTCTCATGGATTCCTCAGGGATGCCTCCTCAAGAGCTATAAAATGCTCTGATAACAGATACCAGATTCGTAATCAGCCAGGTACTCTGCTCAGTATATTTATTAGCGGCAGCCATCATTCAAGCTGTCCTGTTTTCACAGTTTCTTCCCTAGTCCTCACTAGTACTTGTGTGTATGTGTGCGTGTGTGTGTGTGTGTTCATCATTTGATAGCACTGCTAGATTTCTACCTTCGAAAGTCAAAACACAAAGATGAACTCTGTATACTCTGAGTAGTTCAATCACTGCTGAAGAATTATTTATTCATCCCCACATCCCCACAAAAACATACAAAATAAATAAACGAAACATCACTGCCTGCTTTAGTTATAAAATGTTTCTAACTTTTGGGACTTCCCTGGTGACACAGTGGTTAAGAATCCACCTACCAGTGCAGGGGAGACAGGTTCGAGCCGTGGTCCGGGAAGATCCCACACGCCACGGAACAACTAAGCCCTAGTGCCACAACAACTGAGCTTGTGCTCTAGAGCCACAACAGCTGAAGCCCCCGCACCTAGAGCCCGTGCTCTGCAACAAGAGAAGCCACCGCAATGAGAAGCCTGCGCACCGCAACGAAGAGTAGCCCCCACTCGCCACAACTAGAGAAAGTCCACGTGCAGCAACGAAGACCCAATGCAAGCAAAAATAAAGAAATAAAATAAATTAATTAATTAAAAATAAATTAATTAATTAAATGTTTCTAACTTCTAACTGGTCTAGCCGACCTCTTATCTAACTAAGTATTTATGAGGCACCTAGCATTTTGGTACCCCAGGCACTCAGAACTATTTATTTCATCTCTTTCTTGCCAAAGAAACTGTATACCTACTACTAGTTTGGCAACACACATCCACAGCAATGGGCTTTTTACATACAGGCATAGAGTCAAATACTATTTCTGATCTGCACTTTCAAAGCTACTCCCACGGAAGGGGCCAAAACCCATGTGAGGACAAAGAGATGACAATGAAATCAGACAATTAAACTTCTCACCTCCTATCAAACCCCATGATTAGATGTGATTTCAAATTTTGGCATTCCCTATCAAGGAGAAACTCATTAGAATATTAGATTCATCCATTTTTAAAGGCATATTTATCGGGCACCTCCTTTGTGCCAGGCATGCTAGAGGCACTGGAATACAAAATTAAATGAGAACATCAAAATCCTTGAGAAGTCCTCAAGGAAAAACAGTCGGAACAACAGCCCAGGCAAGAGGCACTTACAACCTCCTGGGGCAAGTGCTATAGTCAAAGGAGGCTCAGGCTACCACAGAAAGGCGCCCCGTGCCTGCATCCCCAAGTAGGTCAGGAAAAACTGGGAAGGGAGGGTGAGGAAAGAAATTGGATTTTGTACTACAGCAAAATGACCAGAAATGTGGTTGGGATCAATACAAGGGGAGAGGATATATTTGCTCACAGTGACAGGAATAAAGTCACTGCTGGTAGCTTTTCCATCTCCTCAAGACTTTGCTCAAATGTTACTTCTTAAATGAGTTCTCCCATAGCCACCATACTTAATTCTAAAATTCTGCCTCACCCACACTCCTGAACTCCCGTTACCCCGCTCCACATTTTTTTAATTTTATAAAATACTTTTCACTTTCTGCCATACAATATAACTTGCTTTTATGTTATGTTTAATGCCTCTCCCATGCCTTCCTCTCAACCCACAGCCAGAAGTTCCACAGAGACAGGGGTGTATTTTCATTCAGCAATATATTCCAAGTACGTAGAACAGTGCATGGCACAAGAAGGCATTCAATAATGAACTTTAGAGATGCAACTCACTGAAAGAGCATAAGGGTCTGATATTTCACTTTGAGTGAAACTTTACAAAATACTAGTGCCGTTCCCTAGACTAGCAACCACCCATTGTCATACAACTGAGGAATTCCAGAAAATAAAGAATTGTCCCATGAAGAGCAACTGTGCATGCCCCCCTTGTCAAAAATAACAATAAGGGCCCTCCTAGATGGGTTGTGTGACATCTCTGTTTTTGTCTTATACCCTACAGACAATTTGACCTCTCATCAAGTTTACATATTAAAAAATATTTCAAAAGTGTCCACCTCCTCCCTCCCAGATGCCACAACCCAGGTTTAGGTCATCACCGTTTCTTAGTAACACCAATAAGCAGGTCGTAAGTGCTTACTCTGGCTCCAACCTTGCCTACATCCAATCCATTCTCTGGTCTGAAGCAAGAGGGATCATTCTAAGGCACAAATCTGTTTCTGCTTAAAAACTTCAAACATTCCCATTCTCCTTATGATAAAGACCAAATTCTGAAACATGGGCTTTGAAGAGCTGATTCATAGCCACTGGCTCGTGAGAGCTGAT
This sequence comes from Lipotes vexillifer, assembly GCF_000442215.2. Taxonomy (NCBI): domain Eukaryota; kingdom Metazoa; phylum Chordata; class Mammalia; order Artiodactyla; family Lipotidae; genus Lipotes; species Lipotes vexillifer. The sequence continues at coordinate 362,818 of NW_006780910.1, read as the reverse complement.
TGTGTATACCTCTTCCCAATTCTGTAATTAGTAGACTCACGTGGGTAGCTTGAAATTCGCCATGCTGAGAGTATGTTTGCCACGTGGAAATTGGCAAATGGTAGAAATCAGAGCTTTTTAATCCAAAAATCAGTTTGTTAAACAGTATACCACTGGACAAACACCAATATCCTTTTTTTAAAATATGGCTAGATTTGATGTGTTAATATTTTTGTTGAGGATTTTGCACCTATGTTCACGAGGGATGTTGATCTATAATTCTCTTGCTGTCTTTGTCTAATCTTGGTATTAGAGTAATATTGGCCACATGAAATGAGTTGACAAGTGTTGCATTATCTTTAGTTTTCTGGAAAAGTTTGTATAAAATTGGGATTATCTCCTCCTGAGATGTCTGGTAAAATTTGCTAGTGAAACCATCTGGCCTGAAATTTTCTTTGCTGGAAGGCTTTTAATTACAAATTCAATTTTTAAAAATAGACTTATTCATATTTTATATTTCTTCTTGTATGAGTTTTGGCAGTTTGTGCTTTTTCAAGAAATTGGTCCATTTTATCTAAGTTGTCAAAATTATTATTTTGGGGGGGTAGGATTCTATTTATTTATTTATTTATTTTATTTAGCTGCATTGGGTCTTACTTGCAGCACACGCGCTCTTCACTGAGGCGCGTGGGCTTCTCTCTAATTGTGGTGCGTGGACTCCAGAGTGCATGGGCTCAGTAGCTGCAGTGCATGGGCTTAGTTGCCCTGCGGCACGAGGGATCTTAGTTCCCTGACCAGGGATCGAACCTGCATCCCCTGCATCGGAAGGCGGATTCTTTACCACTGGACCACCAGGGAAGTCCCTAAGTTGTCAAATTTAATGGCATAGCATTCTTATTATCTTTTTAATGCCTGTAGGGTCAGTAGTGATATCCTCCTTTATTCTTGATGTTGGTTAATTTGTGTCTCTTCTCTCTTTTTTATTTTTTTAATTTTCTTGGTCATTCTAGTTAGAGGTTTACCAAATATATCAACTTTTTTAAGAAAAAAAAATTTTGTTTCATTTATTTTTCTATTTTTCCAATTTTATTCATTTCTGCTCTTTATAATTTCCTTAATTTTTCTTTGAGTTTAATTTGCTCTTCAATTTTAGTTTCTTAATGTATAAGCTTAGATTATTGGCTGAAAAGTGGTTATTTTCTAACATACACATTTAATACTATAAATTCCCCTAAAAGCACTATCTTCAGCAGCATTCCATAAATTTTGTTGTGTTTTCATTTTCACTCAGCTCAAAAATATTTTCTAATTTCCTTTGAGGGTTCTACTCCAACCCACAAGTTATTTAGAAGTGTGTCTTGAATTTCAAAATATTTATGAATTTTCCAGGTATCTTTATGTAGTTGGTTTCTGGTTTATTTATGGTCACAGTACACACTCTGGATGATTACAATTCTTTTAAATGTGTTAGTTTGTTGTTTTCCTTCTTATGGCCCAGAATATTTTCTCTTTTGGTGAGTGTTTCATGTGCACTTGAAAACAATGTGTTTTCCACTCTTGTTGGGTAGACTGTTCTATTAATGTCAATCAAGTCAAGTTGTTTGATAGTGTTGTTCAAACTGATTTGCTTTCCAATTGTTTTTATCTATTATTGATAAAAGAATGTGAATTTTTCTATTTCTTCTTTTAGTTCTATCAGTTTTTGCTTCATGTATCTTAAAGCTCTGTTACTTAGTGTATGGACACTAAGTATTGTTATGTCTTTCTGGTGAATTGACCCTTTTCCATTATGTAAGGTTTCTCTTTGCTTCTAGTAATTTTCTCTATTCTAAAGTCTACTTTGTCTACTTAATATAGTCACTCTAGCTCTCTTTTTTATCAGTGTTTGCATAGTATATATTCTCTATCCTTTTACTTTTAATCTATCTACTCATTATATTTAAAGTAAATTTTGTGTAGGTAGCATATAGTGTGACTTTATTTTTAAATCCATCTCTATCCTTTAATTGATTTAGATTTAATACAATTATTGATATGGTTGGATTTATATCTCCCATTTTATTATTTGTTTTCTGTTAGCCCCCTCTAGTTTTATTTTGTTGTTGTTGTTGTTCTGTTCCTTCTTTCCTGCCTTTTTAAAATTTAAATATTTTTTATTATTTTATTTTAATTTCTCTATTGGCTTCCTGGATATATCTCTTTGTTTTATTATTTTTTTAGTGGTTGCTCTAGAGATCACAATATTCATGCATAACCTTTCACAGTATGCTTAGAGTTAATATTTTACCACTTCAAATAAAACATATAAGCCTTACAACCAAATAGATCCTGTTAGTCTCCTCTTTCCCATATAGTTGTCATATGTATTATATCTACGTATATTGAAAAATCCCATCAGACAATGTTATAAATTTTCCTTTCAACAGTCATACAAATTTTTAAAGAATTTTAAGGTGAGGGGAAAAAATCTATTATATTTACTCAGCTATTTGCCATTTCTGTTGCTCTTTCTTCATTCTTGAAATTTCAAGTTTCTGGTATAATTTTTTCTTCAGCCTGAAGAACTTACTTTACCATTTATTTTAGAGTAGGTCTGATGGTGACAAATTCTCTCAGTTTTCCTTCATCTGAGAAGGCTTTTATTTTATTTTCATTCCTGAAGGATATTTTTGCTGGATATTGAATCCTGGGTTGATAGTTCTTTTCTTTCAGCACTTTAAAGATACTGTTCCGTTCTCTTCAAGTCACTCTGGTTTCTGATGAAAATTTCACGGTTATTTGACCTGTTGTTCTCCTAACCTTTGTATATTAAAGCCATTGAATTTTGGGGTGGTTTGTTACACAGCAATAGAAAGATACTCAAACTCTATAATCCACACTGAACTTCATTTAGTTCTTTGAAAGCCCTTCACTTTCTTCTGGGATTTTGCACATGTGGTTCCTCCTTCATGAGAACTACGCCATCACACATGTTCACATTCCATTGCACACTCCCAAATGAGCCATATTACCTCCTCATCTTTCAGCTTTTGGGGTTTCTTCCTCCAAAAGTAGCTTCCTTGACTCTTCCCTGCTCTATAAGTCTAGATTAAGAGGCCCTATTTCACATTTCAATAACAAACTGTGCTTTCCGTATCATAGATTTTAAAATAAAATGAAACATGTATTGAGCACTCACTACATACTAGGCCTTGTTCTAAATGTTTTGTAAGAGTCTATGAAACAATCCTGTTATTGCCTCTCTTTTCCCAATGAGGAAACTAAAGAACAGAATGGCTGATTTACCTGCCCATAATCACAGAGTGCAGTTAATTAGTGGTTGAGCTAGGATTTGACCCAGACAGTCTGGCTTCAGAGCCATGTCCTTAACCACTATTTAAAGCTGGTTTCAACTTACCCCACTGCATTATAATAACCTTTACACTGTTCTGTATAGCCAACAAGACTTTAAGATTTGTAAAGAAAAGAACTATGTCTATCTTGCTCATTTTTAGTATCTATAATGCTTAGCCTAATCCATGAAACGTAGATGGCAATCAGTAAATATTTATCAATTGCATAGCATCAAAACACTGTTGTTTTATTTCTCATGTTATGTGTGTGTGTGTTGCCTCTATATTTTGAGATTCTAGAGGTCAAGGATCTTCAATTTTCATGTATTTATCTCTAGATTCACAAACCTGAAATATGATAGATTCTCAATAAATATTTTGAGCACATGACTGTTGAGTGAATAGAAAATATTTAGGGCAGAGTTAAAATGTCTTATGGAACAGAAAAGGTGCAGAGGATCTACTTAGAGAAACCAGGAACCCAACATCAGTAGAACATAAATAATGGTAAGTGCAGAAAAATAAGGACCAAGTCTTCTGGAATCACTTTTCTATCAAAGGTTATTAAACTCACCAGTTATCCAAGTAATGGGATATAAATTAGAATATACCATTTTTGGCCTACTAAATTATCAAGCTGGAATTAATAACATACAATGGTAGTAAGGGTATAGTGAAATAATGTTAGCATTATCATGCTTGTGGAGATTTAAATCAGTATATTTGTTTCAATAGTCATCAAAAATATTTATATAATGGAGACCTTAATTTCTCTTATAGGAATCTATTCCTAAAGCAATAAGGGGAAGTATGGACAAAAATTTAGGTGCCTATGTTAGTAAAACATGGTTTAAAAAATCAGAAGCAACCAAAATTATATAGCCATTAAATTTTTGTTTAGAAAGATATGGAGACATGCTTACCATATATATGCATACAAAAAAAAAAAAAAGGCCTGAGAGAAAATATTTCAAAATGTCAACAGTGATTAACTCTGGGTGATGGAATTATAAGTGATTTGAATTTTTATTTTTATACTTCCCCGTATTTTTCCATTTTTCAACCATTGGCATGTATTTTTCTTTAATCAGATAAAAACAATAAATGTTACCAAAAAACTGCAAACTAACTTTGCAGCTGACCACAAGGCCCATCATAAATAAACAAGCTGGAGCAAGCCATTTCAAGAAAACAGACGTAATAACTGACAGGGTGGTGGGAAAGCATACAAGCCAAAGGCCCTTCTCCTTCAGCAAAGTAAAGATTATGTTGCTAAAGACACCCTGGGAAAGCAGTACAAGCATCAAGGAACACAAGGATCCAAGACTTGTTGGATGGAGAACATATAGGTTTACATCTGCCTATTAAATATTTCTTGGAGGAAACTTTAAAGCAAATAAATCCCAGCACTCCAGTGGTCTAAGCGAACTGCCAATCCACAGCCAGAGCCAATTCAAGCTTTGAACCCTTGATTTGAAGGTTCTTAGCGAGAAGGGAATTGGAGACCTAAAACTTTAATTCATAGCCCACCCCTCTTCATGTGCACTCTGGTTGGCTAGCACTCTGCTGAGGGCCTGCTTGGATGATAGTTTCAGGCTGTTGACCTCCTTCCCCTATGCCCTGATTGTGTCTTGTCACCAGACGTTTAGGAAATGTTGCAAGCACTCTCTCTAGTTCTCCATCCTTGCCTTTGAATTGTCCTGCAAGAAAATAACATATTTCCATACATCAAAGCCTGGTACATAAAGAAAAGTCAGGGTTTCATATCTCCTTGGGTCTGTACAGAAAACTGACTATGACATGGATATGCTTCTTCACAGCTACGTTGTAAGAGCAATGTCTAATACGTTCGGCAATTAGACACTAGACATTTAGACGTCTTTACTTTCTCATGGGGCTGAGCCTGGTTTGGGGCAATACTTTATCCAAGCGATGGAAGATGATCCATAAATACAGAATGATTAATTGATTGATTGACTGACTGACTGATGACTTTCCATTTTCCACAGATAGGATGACAAATGCATTCATTGCACTGGAGTTGTCGTTCCTCCTCCAATACCATCAGTGGACCTCAAAATTTATTCACAGAACTTTTTCTGAAATGCAAAGCTTCCCAAACAGTGCTCCAAGTAGACACTACCAATGAATTTGCACACAGACTGAAGTCTACTTGCCGTCCATTCTACAGGATAAAGTCTAAACTCCTTAGGCCCCAACAATCTGTCCAAAATATGTTTCCCATTATAGGACCACATGCCTCCTGCTTATCTGTCCAACCCCAAGCAATCACCACACTGTCTTGTTTCTCAGTCCCCAATTCAAATCACTATCTTCTTTTCTATACTCAGCAATGTGCTTATAGTTCAGTTGTAGTATTTATTTAATTCAACCTTGGAGTCTTAGTCTTACTCATGATAGCCTTCATCTTTGAAAACCAGAATTCTTTTCTTTAACATCAAAAACTTTCATGGATTCCCTTATTATAGGAAGACAGGGACTATATCCATTTTAACCACATTTGTAACTCCAGTAACCAACAAAGTGCCTGTCCACATGGTAGATGCTTGGTAAATATCTATTAAATGAGCAAATGAAATACATTAATTGAAAAATTTATAATAACCGAAAGCTACTATGAATTGGTATTTTCTCACAAATTTGCATTTCAGAAATTCCATAAACATCTACATATCTTTTAAATAAAAATAGGCAGATTTGAAATAATAATAAACTTTCTCTTTAGGGGAAGGTTCTGGTTATTAAAGCATTTAAGAGAGTTAAATATATCTATGTTATTCAGCAATTACTAACACCTAAAGACTTTGAAGACAATAAAACAGACTTAATACTAAACTTCAGCTGAACATAATTTCAATTTTCTTTGATGATTCAGAAGGTACTTCATGACCAAGCAATACCCTAGAGCCATAATTATGTATCAATTACACTTCCCAGCAATAACGGTTAATAGAAATTTCTGGTAGTTAAATGCCAGATTAACAAGCTGTTCCTGCCTTTAGAGTCCATGTATACACAGACTCTGCCAGCCCCAGGCTGAATGAAGTATTTCTTGATTCTACTGCTTTTAGAGTTTTCCCAGTAGAGTAATTCAAAGTCTAATTGCATTTGGGGGAATTTCAATTGGTCTTCAACATGGCCAGTTTCTACGCCCACTTCCAAAACATAAGATGTCATTTATTAAGTGTATTACAATTGGCACTGTATAGCAATCCCAGACACTACTTTGTGTGACTATGTGTGACCTTAAAAAAGTCACTAACTTCTCCCTTGTGTGGTTCTCTTATTTTTTTAAATTCTTTATTATTGCTATTATAATTCTCACTATCATAATTATCCCCTTATCTTTTAATAGGGATAATTATAGTATCTACTACAGATTATTATTGCAGGGGTCACACACATTGAAAACTCTTGTCAGATGGTAGTTGCTCAGATAGGCTATAACTATTATTATTGTGATGTTGCTTATTCTGTCTACCATTGAATAAAACTCTTGACAAAACAAAAAAATCATCTCCTACTCATCCAGAAACACTTATTCATTCATTCAATTTATTCAGCATTTATTTTGTTTTTTTTTGTTTTTTTTTTTTTTTGCGGTACGCGGGGCCTCTCACTGTTGTGGCCTCTCCCGTTGCGGAGCACAGGCTCCGGACGCGCAGGCTCAGCGGCCATGGCTCATGGGCCCAGCCGCTCCGCGGCATGTGGGATCTTCCCGGACCGGGGCACGAACCCATGTCCCCTGCATCGGCAGGCAGACTCTCAACCACTGCGCCACCAGGGAAGCCCAATTCAGCATTTATTTTGAGAGCCCACTGTGCTCCAGTCTATGAGTCAGGCATCAGAAAAATAAAGACAAAAGAGTCTTAGTATCTCCTCTAAAGGAGCTACAGTCTAATGGGATAGAAAGACGTATAACCAAGACAGTTCTAAAACAATGTGGTGTGTGTACACCCTCTAACTGGATTGACCAGGCTCAGGGAGGACTTTCTTTAGAAATACCAGTGTAAGGTCTTAACAATAAGACAGGGGGCAAACGGGAGGGGGTGGAGGAGGGAGATGATGAGCATTTACTGCCAAGAGGGCATTTCAGATAGAAAGAACCCTTTAAAAAAAACCAGAGAGGCAAGAAAGAGCATGGCTTTATTTGGGGAGGATGGGGACTTCAGATGGTTTGGAATTGCTGGAATATAAAGAACAAGGCAAGGAGTAGTATGAGATACAATGGAGGTGTAGGCAAGGACTAGACCACAGTAGATCATGAGCCCCTGAAGGCCCAACACACACGGGAATCAGAAGTGGCGCCTCCCACTACATCATTGTCAGAGTTCTCCCGTTCTTTAGCAGGGTTCTCAGGACAGTATAAGGTTGAACTATGGCAGTTTGCTTAGGGCAGGGGGCATAGAAAACTGTTTACTCCTGAACTTATGAGGCCAGCGGTAAGTCTTTGGAAGTGGTTTGAGTTTGGGTTAAAATTCTCAAGAATGGAAGATTCCAGAAATGTCCATTTGACCTGGACTGTCTCTCTCCTTCCCCAGTGAAGCACAAAAGCTGGTCAGACAAATAAGCATGTGTAGTGAGTCTCTAGATCTTTGAAGAAGTCCAGAAGAAAACCCTTGCTTCATGGAAGCTGTGTGTGAAGGCCTGGCCTTAGTCTACCCATCTCAGTTAAAAGCCACCAAGCCTCCTTTGGGTTTAGGCCATAGTTAGTGGAAAGCCAGGGGTCTGCACTTATAGACCAGCAAGGGTGTTATGCTTATAGGTGCCTCATAGACCCATGACCCATGACTTGTAGCCTTGTATTCCAAGAAGTTCAGCATCCCCACAGCTCAGCCAACTTTGGACATAAATGTCCCCAAATCAGCAAATAAATGCTGTACTGTGGCCAAGGCAACAGCAGCTACTTCTGAGAATATAATGGGGTAAAGAAGGGACACAGAATGCTTTGCTAAATTTTCTTTCTACAGGAAACTGGAATAAAAGTGAATTAAAACTCCAACATTGGGCTTTTATGGTTAATAACCCTTAACAACAACAACAACAACAACAACAACAACAACAACAACAAAATATATATATATATGTCCCCCTTGTAGTTATGCAAAATAATGTGGAGAATTTGTGGAGTTCTTGATCTAGATGATTACAGCCAAATTTTTTTTAACATATCCACCTAAAATGTTTGGGGGGCTTCCCTGGTGGCACAGTGGTTGAGAGTCCTCCTGCCGATGCAGGGGACACGGGTCCGTGCCCCGGTCTGGGAAGATCCCACATGCCACGGAGCGGCTGGGCCCGTGAGCCATGGCCGCTGAGCCTGTGCATCTGGAGCCTGTGCTCCACAACGGGAGAGGCCATGACAGTGAGAGGCCCACATACCGCAAAAAAATTAATTAATTAATTAATTAATTAAATGTTTGGATAATTGAGGAGAAACATCATTTATTATCTGAATTATCTGAAATGCTCCACTTCAGTGGACTGTATAGACACAATTCTTAATTAATTTATCCAAGAAATGCTGCTTTGAGAAAAAAGATTGACATTGGAAGGGAAGGATGGGCCTCCTCAATAAAGTCCAAGATTGTTTTCAAAGAAGATTCAGAAAAATAAAAGGAAAAAATAAAATTAAAAAAATTAAAAATTAAAAAAAAATCAAAAGGAAAGGAAGGGGTGATATGAAATGCTTTTAACTTTACTGTCATTCTTGGGTACTTACAGATCTACCCATCTCCATGAAGTAGAAACACACTCCTTCAAATTCAAATCAGACTACCTGAATGATCACATTTAAATCCTATTTAATCTGGAAAAATGTGAGCAATGCATCTGCCAGAATATCAATAATGAATTTGGTCACTTGGGCCTGGAGAAGGAAAGTCATCCAAAATTGAACAAGGATGGAGTCTTTGAAGGTGGCCATGATGGAGCTAGTCACAGTGTGTTAACAATCTGAGAAGCATTTCTCTAGAAGAAGCCAAGGCACAAATGGATTTGCATTTTCAGAGAACAGATAATCCAAATGAGTGACATCAGCCCAAAGATTAAGGATTAAAGCCAGTATGTTAACCATTCTTCTGCTCCTTCTCAGTGTCCTGGGTCATCCAACTATCCCAACATTTAAGTAAAATTTCAAAGCATCGAGAACATACATCACCTATGGACAGCTGCCCAGGCACTGGGGAGGTATCATGCTAGTCCAAATTATCTGGTTTTCTTGTATCTCTTCCATACTTAAACTGCCCAAGTAGTATACTCACCCATGCACAGACATACACACCAGACAATACTATTTTAATTCTTTTGAAGCATGTTAATGGATTACATCAAAGTAGAACACTGTTTTTTGTCACCCAAAGTCTATAGGGACAGTCAGATTAGCCCTTCAGGTGCCTGGCAGCTCCACAATTCTCCTCGTACCAAATCTCAATACTAATAATATACTAAATAATATTAACTGACCTTCTAATTGTCTCCTGTGGTTAAGATTCTCCAACCATACTGGAAGTTCCTGGAAAACAGAGACTGGAGTTCTACCTTTGTTTGTTTCCTCTATAGCAAAGTATTGGTAATGGAATGGGCTTGATGAAAATGACATGTGAATTGACTGGTGCACATACAAACATGTTTGTTTATGACATGAACCGACATGCTGTTTATGATATGGTCCAACCAGACAAATTAATTTGAAAAGACAAAGGGTTTAACAATGGCTTTTGTAACTAAGGAGTTGGCATTTTCAGGGTAATTATATATCCTCAGTGAAGAAGAGACTTGGCCGGGGGTCACTGTAGCTCTGAGCCCTAATATAGCTCATGCCATACTCCTAGATCATTACAGAAAGACCTACAGCTCAGAGCTCAACTTCTAAGAAGTGAGTACAGGGGCCCTCTCTGTTCTAAGGAGTTGATTAATATTTTCTATCTGCCAGTTTGGGCACATTTTACTATGAGAACGCAAGTTCTGAAATCCCAACAGAGTCCCAGAAGATCACCAAGCTAATCGACAAAGCTGATCTGGCTTTTATATATATAAGGGGATACATCCGGGGGAGCTTTGCAAAACTTTAGTATATGGAGTAAGCAGCTCTGTTGATTCCAAAGAGGCCAAGGGAAACAAATGAGGCTTTATTGGGGGTTATATAAAATGAGACCATGTCAGAAACATAAATCATTGGGGGGAACATTTCAAATCCAAGGTAAACCATAGCTAAATGTTCTCTGTCTGGACAATTTGCCCTCCAGGAGATGTGAATTTACCCCAGGTCAACGGAAGACCAAGGTCAGAGACAGGACCTGGAATAGAACCCTTCATTCCCAATTTGCAGGCTATAGCTCGAAGCCCAGGCTAAGGATTACATCCAAGGCTAAAACAAGCATTGTGTCAGAAATCTGCATGTCTTTAGTAAAATGAAACAAGTTCATTGAAATCATAGAAATCCCATCTTCGAACAACTGATTTGCGGGATGTGATGATTTGGAGGCGTGAAAATGAGACAATATCATGTATGTGACATGTATGACACCTTCTGAAGTGTCTCTTGGGGGAATTCCTAGGATTAGGCAAGCCACTGTGGGTATGGTAGAAACCACAGCTTAAGATACTCCTTGGGAGACTTAAGCCAGGCACATCCTCATGCTGATATAAAGCATGAACACTGAGATGTTCATGTTTAATGCTGTGACAAGACATCTTATAGATATTGCCCAAAGCTGGAAATGACAAATGCTACCGAAAAATAAGTAGAATTTTTTAAAGGACTTTGGAAATTGCCCACATCAAATGAACCTTGCTGGTCTTGACAGAGCCTATCTGTATCTGATGACTCTGTGGGCTGTTCAGAAGAATCTGTCTTTTTAACAGCCACCTTGCTGAAGAGGAGAAGAGAGGGGGACAGACCCCCTGCCTTTACAAAGAAAGGGATCTTAGCAATAATGGAAGTAGGAAAGACAAAACAGTCTGATGAAATCGAAAGGAGATGATGGGAGACCCTTTCCAGATTGAAGACAACTTTCCTCTTTAATCTACAGATTACCTATAAAAGCTAGCTCAATAGTATCTAGCATAAATACGTATCTAGATAAATAGTATCTGATATCTAGATAAATTGTATCCAGGATTTCACTTTTTTAAAATGTTATATAAATATTATCATGCTACATGTATCATTCTAAAATTTCTTTTTTTTTTCCACACCCGCACCCCCACCCCCTGCCACTTTCCCCCCTTGGTGTCCATACATTTGTTCTCTACATCCGTGTCTGAACTTCTGCCCTGCAAACTGGTTCATCTGTACCATTTTTCTAGGTTCCACATATATGCATTAATGTACGATATTTGTTTTTCCCTTTCTGACTTACTTCACTCTGTATGACAGTCTCTAGATCCATCCACGTCTCAACAAATAACCCAATTTCATTCCTTTTTACAGCTGAGTAATATTCCATTGTATATATGTACCACCTCTTCTTTATCCATTTGTCTGTCGATGGGCACTTAAGTTGCTTCCATGACCTGGCTGTTGTAAACAGTGCTGCAGTGAACATTGGGGTGCATGTGTCTTTTTGAATTATGGTTTTCTATGGGTATATGCCCAGTAGTGGGATTGCTGGGTCATATGGTAATTCTATTTTTAGCTTTTTAAGGAACCTCCATACTGTTCTCCATAGTGGCTGTATCGATTTACATTCCCACCAACAGTGAAAGAGGGTTCCCTTTTCTCCACACCCTCTCCAGCATTTGTTGTTTGTAGGTTTTCTGATGATGCCCATTCTGACTGGTGTGAGGTGATACCTCACTGTAGTTTTGATTTGCATTTCTCTAATAATTAGTGATGTTGAGCAGCTTTTCATGTGTTTCTTGGCCATCTGTATGTCTTCTTTGGAGAAATGTCTATTTAGGTCTTCTGCCCAGTCTTGGATTGGGTTGTTTGTTTTTTTAATATTGAGCTGCAAGAACTGTTTATATATTTTGGAGATTAATCCTTTGTCCGTTGATTCATTTGCAAATATTTTCTCCCATTCTGAGGGTTATCTTTTCGTCTTGTTTATGGTTTCCTTTGCTGTGCAAAAGCTTTGAAGTTTCATTAGGTCCCATATGTTTATTTTTGTTTTTATTTCCATTACTCTAGGAGGTGGATCAAAAAAGATCTTGCTGTGATTTATGTCAAAGAGTGTTCTTCCTATGTTTTCCTCTAAGAGTTTTATAGTGTCCAGTCTTACATTTAGGTCTCTAATCCATTTTGAGTTTATTTTTGTGTATGGTGTTAGGGAGTATTCTAATTTCATTCTTTTACATGTAGCTGTCCAGTTTTCCCAGCATCACTTATTGAAGGGACTGTCTTTTCTCCACTGTATATCCTTGCCTCCTTTGTCATAGATTAGTTGACCATAGGTGCGTGGGTTTATCTCTGGACTTTCTATCCTCTTCCATTGATCTATATTTCTATTTTTGTGCCAGTACCATATTGTCTTGATTACTGTAGCTTTGCAGTATAGTCTGAAGTCAGGGAGTCTGATTCCTCCAGCTCTGCTTTTTTCCCTCAAGACTGCTTTGGCTACTGGGGGTCTTTTGTGTCTCCATACAAATTTTAAGATTTTTTTGTTCTAGTTCTGTAAAAAATGCCATTGGTAATTTGATAGGGATTGCCTTGAATCTGTAGATTGCTTTGGGTAGTATAGTCATTTTCACAATATTGATTCTTCCAATCCAAGAACGTGGTATATCTCTCCATCTGCTGGTATCATTTTTAATTTCTTTCATCAGTGTCTTATAGTTTTCTGTATACAGGTCTTTTGTCTCTCTAGGTAGGTTTATTCCTAGGTATTTTATTCTTTTTGTTGCGATGGTAAATGGGAGTGTTTCCTTAATTTCTCTTTCAGATTTTTCATCATTAGTATATAGGAATGCAAGAGATTTCTGTGCATTAATTTTGTATCCTGCAACTTTTCCAAATTCATTTTTTCACTCAATATCTGCACACTAACCTATTATTTTAACCATTGTATAACATTTCATCTTATGAAGAGAACATAGTTTATTTATTCATTATCCTACAGATGTACATTAATCTGCTTCCAAATTTTGCTAATATCAAACAATGCTGCAATAAACATTCTTGTTCATGTGTCCTTATGCACCTGTAGAGAGATACCCTAGGGTATATCCCTAGAAGCAGAGTTGCTGGGTCATGGAGTTTGCACATTTTCAAGCTTACAGGGTATTTGCCAAATTACTCTCAAATGACCTTCTTATCCTTACTCTAATTTAGTCCACACACTCTCCCAGAGCACAAGAAAAGCACATCACAAGAAAAGTAACAGGATTTTGCAAAAAGAGAGTCAGCACACTAGTGTTCTAAGTTCTGTGGCCTTAAGATAGTCACTGAAAATTTCTGAGTCTTAGTTTCCTCAACTGGAAAAAAGGAATGATAATTTTTTTTTACCTTATTCCCTGGGCTTTGGTGAACAAATAAAATTGTGATAGTAAATGAGCTTTGTAAACTAGGAAGTGCTGGATTGTGTTAATTATTTTTGTTAATAATCATATACACATAAATCAGTCACCTTCACTCATTACATATCTGAGTCTCTACTATGTAAACAGCCAACAGATGAAGACTTAGCTCCTACTCGAAGAAAAGGAAGGTTAGTATACATTTAATTTTTTTTCCAATTCTTAAGTGCCATGGTGCTAAGTACTTTATAGGCAATTCCTGGTTATTTATGATTCTAAAATGAATTTGTCAATTGGTTATTTGAAATTTAGAACAAAATTTTCAAAAGGATACTAAGATCAAGCGATCTGGGTTCAAACTTGCCTATAAATTAAGTGTAAGGGAACCAACATATATGGAGTATTGGCTGTATATAACAGAAGTTGTGCTAAATAGTTTTGTATACATTATGTAATACACTCTCCTTAACAACCTTGGGATATAAAGTTTTAATAATCTCATCTCACAAATAGGCAGCTTGAGGCACTGAGAAGTTAACTAACCTGCCTGAAGTCACACAATTAGAAAACAGTGGAGTCAGGATTTGAACCCAGGACTGGTGCTACATGCTCTTTTTACTACTTTACATGTATACACAGTCTAGTCATGACTTATAACACTGAGTCTATAGAAAAGTGAATGCCAATAAACGGCAAGAAAAGGTGGTGGTAGCTCAGAGAATGTGTGTGCCCCTGGCCAGAGCCACCTCAATCTCCCACTAACTCGTAAGCAATAAATGTGACAACTCTAGTATTAGTTGTCTTTCCAGCAATGCCCCAAGAAAGCATTAACAAGAGAAGGAACTATAAAGAGAAAACATTTCCCTGGGATTGGAGACAGAACTGTTTCCCAATCCTGTCACAGCAGAGTAACCATTCTTGTAATGACTAACATCTGTGTCGTTCTCTATAGCTTATAAGCAGACGTATCTGTAAAATGTAGAAAGATGAAAGGGAATCTTGATGTATGATGGTTTGGACCTTAGAGGCTGTTTTCCCACCCTTTTTTTCCTTTCCAAGTAAGATACTGAAAAATCAGAGTATGTCTGCACGATATAAATTACTACAAACTGGAAGCTATGAGAGAATTATTGAAATCATACATGAAATTAAATAAATCCCTTCAAGGACAAAGTCCCTTCCTACCAAACTCCACTAGGTTGTGCTGATTTCAGAATTATTTTAAATGGAATTTTATTTGAAGCAGTGATAACCAATTAGAACAAGTAAAAGGAAGAAAGTTCTCATTCACCATAGGAAAAAAAATGTATAAGCTACCTATGAATAAACACAGAAACAAAAAGAAAAGTATACACCAAATCACACCTATGAACATAATTTGTTTGTTTGTTTAATAGATCTTTATTGGAGTATAATTGTTTCACAATACCGTGCTAGTTTCTGTTGTACAGCAAAGTGAATCATCCATATGCATACACATGTCCCCATATCCCCTCCCTCTTGAGCCTCCCTCCCATCCTCACTATCCCACCCCTGTAGGTCATCACAAAACACTGAGCTGATCTCCCTGTGCTATGCTGCTGCTTCCCACTAGCTAACTATTTTACATTCGGTAGTGTATATATGTCAATGCTACTCTCACTTCGCCCCAGCTGCCCCCTCCTACCCTGTGTCCTCAAGACCATTCTCCATGTCTACATCTTTATTCCTGCCCTGCAACTAGGTTCATCAGTACCATTTTTTTTTAAGACTCCATATACACACGTTAACATACGATATTTTTCTCTTTCTGACTTACTTCACTCTGTATGACAGACTCTAGGCCCATCGACCTCACTACAAACAACTCAATTTCGTTTCTTTTTATGGCTGAGCAATATTCCATTGTATATATGTGACACATATCCTTTACCCATTCATCTGTCGATGGACACTTAGGTTGGTTCGATGTCCTGGCTATTGTAAACAGTGCTGCAATGAACATTGTGGTACATGTCTCTTTTTGAATTATGGTTTTTTCAGGGTATATGCCCAGTAGTGGGATTGCTGGGTCATATGGTAGTTCTATTTGTAGTTTTTTAAGGAACCTCCATACTGTTTTCCATAGCGGTTGTATCAATTTACATTCCCACCAACAGTGCAGGAGGGTTCCCTTTTCACCACACCCTTTCCAGCATTTATTGTTTCTAGATTTTTTGATAATGGCTATTCTGACTGGTGAGAGGTGATACCTCATTGTAGCTTTGATTTGCATTTCTCTAATAATCAGAGATGTTGAGCATCTTTTCATGTGCCTGTTGGCCATCTGTATGTCTTCCTTGGTGAAATGTCTATTTAGGGCTTCCACCATTTTTTAGCTGGATTGTTTGTCTTTTTGATATTAAGCTCCATGAGCTGTTTGTATATTCTGGAGATTAATCCTTTGTCTGTTGTTTCATTTGCAAATATTTTGTCCCATCCTGAGGGTCGTCTTTTTGTCTTGTTTATGGTTTCCTTTGCTGTGCAAAAGCTTTTAAGTTTAACTAAGTCCCATTTGTTATTCTTCTTTTTATTTCCGTTACTCTAGGAGATGGGTCAAAAAAGATCTTGCTGTGGTTTATGTCAAAGAGTGTTTTTCCTATGTTTTCCTCTCAAAGTTTTATAGTGTCTGGTCTTATATTTAAGTCTGGGTGGGTTTATCTCTGGCCATTCTATCTTATACCATTGATCTATATTTCTGGTTTTGTGCCAGTACGATACAGTCTTGATTACTGTAGCTTTGTGGTATACTTTGAAGTTGGGGAGCCTGATTCCTCCAACTCCATTTTTCTTTCTCAAGACTGCTTTGTGTTTCCATACGAATTGTAAAATTTTTTGTTCTAATTCTGTGAAGAATGCCATTGGTATTATGATAGCGATTGTATTGAATCTGTGGTTTGCTTTGGGTAATATAGTCATTTTCACAATACTGATTCTTCCAATCCAAGAACATGATATATTTCTCCATCTGTTTATGTTGTCTTTGACTTCTTTCATCAGTGTTTCATAGGTTTCTGAGTACAAGTCTTTTGCCTCCCGAGGCAAGTTTATTCCTAGGTATTTTATTCTTTTTGTTGCAATGGTAAATGGGAGTGTTTCCTTAATTTCTCTTTCTGATAGTTCATTGCTGGTGTATAGGAATGCAAGAGATTTCTGTGCATTACTTTTGTATCCTGTAACCTTACCAAATTCATTGATTAGTTCTAGTAGCCTCCTGGTGGCATCCTTAGGATTCTCTATGTATAGTGTCATCATCAGCAAAGAGTGACAGCTTTACTTCTTCTTTTCCAATTTGGATTCCTTTTATTTCTTTTTCTTCTCTGATTGCTGTGGCTAAAACTTCCAAAACTATGTTGAATAAGAGTGGCAAGAGTGCATATCCTTGTCTTGTTCCTGATCTTAGTGGAAACGCTTTCAGTTTTTTTTTTGTTTTTTTTTTTTCGGTACACGGGCTTCTCACCGTCACGGCCTCTCCCGGTGCGGAGCACAGGCTCCAGATCCGCAGGCCCAGTGGCCATGGCTCATGGGCCCAGCCGCTCCACGGCATGTGGGATTCCCCCGGACTGGGGTACGAACCCGCGTCCTCTACATCGGCAGGCGGACTCCCATCCACTGCGCCACCAGGGAAGCCCATGCCTTCAGTTTTTCACCATTGAGTATCATGCTTGCTGTGGGTTTGTCATATATGGCCTTTATTATGTTGAGACAATTTCCCTCTATGCCCATTTTCTGGAGAGTTTTATCATAAATGGGTGATGAATTTTGTCAAATGGTTTTTGTGCACCTATTGAGATGATCATATGTTTTTTTCCTTAATTTGTTAATGTGGTGCATCACATTGATTGATTTGCATATATTGAAGAATCCTTGCACCCCTGGGATAAATCCCACTTCATTATGGTATATGATCTTTTTAATGTGCTCTTGGATTCTGTTTGCTAGTAGTTCAGGATTTTGCATCTATGTTCATCAGCGATATTGGCCTGAAGTTTTCTTTTTTTGTGACATCTTTTTCTGGTTTTGGTATCACGGTGATGGTGGCTTCATAGAATGAATTTGGGAGTGTTTGTCCCTCTGCAATTTTTTGGAAGAGTTTGAGAAGGATCGGTGTTAGCTCTTATCTAAATGGCTGATAGAATTCACCTGTGAAGCCATCTGGTCCTGGGCTTTTGTTTGTTGAAAGACTTTGTAATTACGGTTTCAATTTCATTACTTGTGATAGGTCTGTTTATATTTTCTAATTCTTCCCAGTTCAGTCTTGGAAAATTGTATCTTTCCAAGAATTTGTCCATTTCTTCATGGTTGTCCATTCTGTTGGCATATAGTTGTTTGTAGTATTCTCTTATAATCCTATGTATTTCTGCAGTGTCAGCTGTGATTTCTCCTTTTCCATTTCTAATTTTATTGATTTGCGTCCTCTCCCTTTTATTCTTGATGAGTCTGGCTAAGGGTTTATCAATTTTGTTTATCTTCTCAAAGAACCAGCTTTTAGTTTTATTGATCTTTGCTACTGTTTACTTTGTTTCCATTTCATCTATTTCAGCTCTGATCTTTATGATTTCTTCCTTCTACTGACTTTGGGTTCTCTTTGTTCTTCTTTTTCTAGTTGTTTTAAGTGTAGGGTTAGATTGTTTATCTGAGATTTTTCTTGTTTCTTGAGGTGAGACTGAATTGCTCTAAACTTCCCTCTTAGAACTGCTTTTGCTGTGTCCCATAGGTTTGGGGTCATAGTGTTTTCATTGTCATTTGTTTCTATGTATTTTTTCAATTTCTTTTTGATTTCTTCAGTGATCTCTTGGTTATTTAGTAGTGCACTGTTTAGCCTCCATGTGTTTATGTTTTTTACAGTTTGTTTCCTGTAATTGATTTCCAATCTCATAGCATTGTGGTCAGAAAAGATGCTTGATATGATTTCAATTTTCTTAAATTTACTGAGGCTTGATTTGTGACCTAAGATGTGATCTATCCTGGAGAATGTTCCATGTACACTTGAGAAGAAAGTGTATTCTGCCACTTTTGGGTGGAAAGTTCTATAAATATCAACTAAATCTAGCTTGTTTCCTTATTGGTGTAAATGGGGTGTTAAAGTCCCCTACTATTATTGTGTTAGTGTCGATTTCTCCTTTCATGGTTGTTAGTATTTGCCCTATGTATTGAGGTGTTCCTATGTTGGGTGCATAAACATTTATAATTATTATATCTTTTTTGTGTGTGTGGTACACGGGCCTCTCACTGTTGTGGCCTCTCCCGTTGTGGAGCACAGGCTCTGGACGCACAGGCTCGGTGGCCATGGCCCACGGGCCCAGACTCTCTGCGGCATGTGGGATCTTCCCAGACCAGGACACGAACCCATGTCCCCTGCATCTACAGGCGGACTCTCAACCACTGCGCCACCAGGGAAGCACTATAATTATTATATTTTGTTCTTGGATTGATCCTTTGATCATTATCTCTTATAACAGACTTTATTTTAAAGTCTGTTTTATCTGATACGAGTATTGCTACTCCAGCTTTCTTTTGATTTCCATTACATGGAATATCTTTTTCTATCCCTTCACTTTTAGTCTGTATGTGTCCCTAGGTCTGAAGTCGGTCTCTTGTAGACAGCATATATATGGGTCTTGTTTTTGTATCCATTCAGCTAGACTGTCTTTTTGTTGGGGCATTTAATCCATTTACATTCAAGGTTATTATCGACATGTATGTTCCTATTACCAGTTTTCTTAATTGTTCTAGGTTTGTTTTTGTGGGTCTTTTTTCCTCTTTTGTTTCCTGCCTGGAGAAGTTTCTTTAGCATTTGTTGTAAAGTTGGTTTGGTGGGGCTGAATTCTGGATAGTTGGATAGGAGACGAGTATAAACCTATCCCGACTGCACCAAAGGTGAGTGACATGTGAGAGAGATGAAGCTTAAAGGTTTTGGGCACTAAATCAAATATCAGTGGGGATCCTAGCTTTTTCCCTATCATCTTCACAACAGGACTTGGTGACTGACTGGATATTAAGGAAATGAGAGAGCCAATACTTCAGGATAATTCCCAAGTTTCTAGTGTGAATGACTGGGAAGTTGGAGAAGGTGATATTTTTTGAAGGAGGGGCAGATTTGGCTGGAAAGAGGATGATTTATGTTACATACACAATACTTATCTTACATCCAGGTAAAAATTTCTAGTAGGAAGATATTTGTATACTCGAGAGCTGTGGACTGAGTGCATAGATTTCAGAATCACCAGGGTATGGGTAATAACAGAAACCAGTGTCATGGGTGGGACCAACTTAAATAGAATAAGAGAGAAGGTGGCCCATGAATAATCCTAAGAAAACTGCTAAAGGGTCAAGAAGAGAAGGAGGAACAGGGAAAATGGACAAAGAGGTAGCTAGAGAGGTATGAAAACTATCAGAAGAATATAATCATGGGAGCCAAAGAAAGAGACTGCTTCAAGAAAGAAGGAATATCCCACAGAGACAAATGCCTATTCGGAGGGTAAGCAAAATAAGTATTTAAATCAACCCTCTTGATTCTGGAATTAAGTTGACTACCAGCCTAGATTCTCAGTGTTATTCTGAGTTGTTTCTAAATCCTTTAATTTATATGTATTTTTGTGGGAAATCAAGAAATTCTGCAGTGGAAGCTGTTCTCCAGCTGACTTTCAAAACAGAAGTCTACACTAGAACTGGGTTTTCTGTTTTGTTTTGTTTTTAGTATTCTTGCAATCCTTCTTTTTTGGTCAAGGACCATTTGGTTGCAAATAATAGTATCCTATTCAAATTAGGGTAAGCCAAAAGTGGAATGTTTTTAAAAAATTCCAAGTGTAATTCATAGAACCCAAAGTCGGGAAGTCTAGTGAGGCCTCATGGGGGACTGGAATGAGGAACTGGAAAGTTTTCAGGGACCAAGATAGCCACTTTCTCTCTGTGTCTATCTCTCTCCAGACTCTGTGGTCTCCTGTCTCTGCTTTTCTTTGTTCATCTTCTTAATTCACTCCTCTCTGCAGTCCAGAGCTCTATTTCTCTGTGAACAGGAAAGAAAAGTGACCCACAAGGCAATTCTTCCTACCCTCTCTCTTTCAGCACAGTCTGAGCCTACATATCATTCCTGGATCCCTATTCCAATTTTCTAGGAGAAAGGAATTTGATTGGCCAAGTTTGGGTCATGTGTCCATTCCTAGTCCAATCAGCTGTGAGAGGATCAAATCCTCTGTTCTTTCTCCATTCTGAGAATGGAGAGTAGGAGAGCCCACTCTGAGAAAGAGGAATGGGCATGTAAATTAACTAAACTGCTGCATCTTCCTCATGTCACCCAGTTCCCTTTTCTGCTGAACTTATTGTCTTCACATTTCATCTTGTATTTAATTTCAGAATGGTCTCTTCTCATGATTCTCTGCTCTTATCTTTAAAAAGCCAGTGTTTATTTGTATCTTGTTAAAAATTATTCTGGTTATCATTAAAAAATAATTTTTGAAGATAATGATCTTTATCTTCCAGTCCTCAGAAATGTGTTCCTTTTTTCCACCATGAATTTTCATAGGCCTAGAGGATTCCTCTTTTACACAGTATAGTTTCATACTCTTCAGAAGTTTTTCTTTTCTTCTCTTGAAAAGAGGACAGCTCTATAACCAATGTTTGCTAATAATAGGATATGTGGCTTGCACTTGTGTCTACTCGTGAAGGCTTGGAAGAGACCCCCTATCAAAATATTCTGAGTGGAGCACAAATTGATGTGAACAAGTTCTTGCCCAAACACCATTGTCTACCAGGCCTTCTTCTGGTGTAGTTCTAATGAACTGAGATGAATTTCTCCACACTGGTGCCTTTCCCACTTGTTCTCTAAACTAGTCAAGGGCAGAAAAATTTATAGTCCTCAACATACAAAGTTCCAGAAGATCAGAATCCTTAAGATGCTTTTATCTTTAATTTGTCAGAGCTTCATAGAGTGTGTAGTAGATGTTCAATAAAGGTTTTAATTTGACTTTTTCTAAAATGCCAATTTGATCATGTCATTTACCTGCCTGCCTATAATTCTTTAATGTGTCCCTGAATGCAGAGAGAATTCGAGTTTCTTAGTTTGGAATTCCCAGACCTTAAAAAATTGGCCCCTACTTCTCCCACTCATAGGAGAGAAGCTTTAACTATATCCTCATAGACATCCTGATGGGTCATATCAATCTACCTGCAGTCCCACCATATACAATGCACTCTTACACTTCCATGTCTGTATTACCTGCATCATTCCCTCTGCCTCAAATCTTTTTCCCTTCCTCCTTCTGTCTGCATGATAAAACCTCACTGAGCCTGGCAGCCTCAGGTCCATCATAACCTCCAAAAACTGGGGCAACTGTCAGAGTTAAATTCCCATCCTCTCTTCCCCTATAGCACCTGCATCTATGCTTCTATTAATGCACCTAATGCAACTTGTTGGAATCACTTTATTTTTTACTTGTCTGTTTCCTAACTAGACTGGGAGCTTTGTGGAGACGGAGACCACATATTTTCATCTTGGTATATCTAGCTTCTACTTGGAACCAAGTAAGAATTCCATAAATGCTTGATGAACAAATCCATTAGTGTCTAGGTATTAAGCTTGAAGATATAAAGACAAGAGTACTTAGGTTGGTAAAACAACCCAAAGTCATTAGTTAAATGTTCATTAATCCACTAGCTAACTGTTCAGTATAACATGATCAACTAATTTCCAGGAAGCTTGAGGAGTTATGGAGCCTCTTAATCCTAATTCACAATAACACATCTGGATCCATGCATACCAGTCAGCTGTAAATTGTGTGGTCAGAGACAGGGAGGTAATTAAATGTGTGTGTAGTGGCAAAGCTCCTCAGCCTTCTCTTTGTCACATACAACAAGAGAAAAATGGATTTTTCCAGTAGCTCATGAGGGAAACACTAATAAATACCCTCTTCTTTTGAATAACATTTTAAAGCTTACAAAGTGCTCTCACATCCCATGTAATCCTTAACACAATCCTGTGAATTAGAGTATCATAAACCTACTTGATAGATGTGGACACTTTTAAGGCTCAAGAGGTAAAATGATCACTCTGCCGAAAGGCCGTGAAAGTAGTACTCAAGCTCAAATCTTCAACTTTTATGTTTAAATCAGGGGCTCATTTCACTTAATCAGTTAGCAGAGAAACCCAAGAAACAAACACAATTCAACAACTCGGTTCCCAGAAAACTACGTTATCAATAACAATTTATTGGTTTACACTATATATGCTATTCAGAGGGCTTCAAATCCTGTCATTTGCTTCATACAACAGCCCTGAAGGTAGATGGACAAATGCCCTTATGCTTGTTTAGTTGACAAGAAGTTTGAGGTTCAATGAGTCTAGGTGACTTTCCACAGCTTTTTTCAAAATTAGTCAGTGAGAGACCTGATTCCTGATTCTTTGCTCTATCCATTCCCCTTGTTAACCAATATCTTCATATAATTGAAAGGCTCAACAGTTATCAGAGAGTTAACCCACTCTTGAGAAATCAGGAAAGATAAATAGAAATGATTAGCTCATGTCTAGACAGCTCTAGACTTGTCTCAATAGCAGCAATGTCCTATGATGCTATCCCTTTTGTCCTGATTCCTCAAGGGAGTGTCCAAAACAGATCTGTCATACTCCCTGTGATGCTTGATTTACAGCAGCTTAATGCTGAGTATGAGATGCATTTCTAGTTGAACAGGAAGTCCTATACTATTAGTCTAGGGTGAATTTAAACAGACATCTTTTAGGGGATATATTTTGAGCTCAATGAATTCATACACTTCCTTTAGTTGAACTTTAAGCCTGGAATCTGTGTATTTCTTCCCTTCCATCTGAGCACACGCACGCCCCCCAAGTTGCATGCTCACTTCTGTACTTGCGCACACAGAGCACAAATAAATACACACATGACTTTGCATAATCATCCCTTGTACACACAAACTTTACATTTACACACACACACACACACACACACACATCTTTTTATTATACTCCCCTTCCCCAACAGGGAAGGCACATATGGACACTTAAGACATATCTATGTCCCTCCGGATGTCTCTCCTGCTCATTCCTACCCCACACCCCTTTAATTAACTATACACATACAGTTTTACTCACACACAAAATGTCAAGTTTCATTTGCTTCGTACAACAGCCCTGAAAGTAGATGGGACAAATGCCCTTATGCTTGTTTAGTTGACAATGATCAAAAGAGTCACGTCAACTGTCAGGTTCTGAATGTACATGGTAAATTCTTTGAACTTCACCCTAGGGATGAGATTGCTCCCAAGCCAGAGAGGAGGGAGGATTTTTAGACCCCGGAGCAGGGAGAATAGGGCAGCACAGTCGGAATGTAAGATGGGAGATTCTCCTATTAATAAAGTCAAAGGCCGGAAAATTGTCCAATCAAGAGCACCCATTCATAAATATCTCCCTGACTCAGATAACACAATACTTTAGAAAAGTTCCCTGACAAGCTTAGCTTGGACATTCTTAGGGTTCTCTTCCATCTAAGAAAAAGTCTACATGGAGTAGAGACCATTGAACATTGGAGACGGACCTCAATTTAAAGCCTAGACCTATCTCTTAAACTCTCTGGGCTTCAGTTTCCTCATGTATAAAAATGAAATGATAATACCACTTAGTTTTGTAGTGAGAATTAAATAAAGTGTGACAACTTATATAAAGTACCTACCACAGTCTCTGACACATAGTAGGCAATCAATTAATGATAGGATGAGTGTTATACTCTATAAACACATGAGATGTTACACAAAGCCAAGTTGTCTAAGGGCATGTATGGGGTGCTTCTACAGAGAAATGGTATTTCAGCTGAATTCCTCACTGCAACATTTTTTAAAGATGAGAGGAAAAAACAAAAATTGGATTCTTGATAAAAGAAAATTAGTCAAAGATTTCAGAATTCTTTGCATGGGGCTTTGATTTCCAAATAGTTAGAAAAAAAGATTTTTGCTTTGCCAGAGAAATTGAACTTAACCATATAAGTTTTGGTAGAAGAAAAAAAAACAACCCAGGTTTCCCAGCAGAGCTGACAAATAGGATCCAAGAATCTGGAGTTGTCAATGCTTTTCTAAAAAGTAGTAACCTGGAGTTAGGTGAGACTAGAAAGAGTATTCACAAGGCAAATTGTGGTAACAAGCAGACAGTGTAACTCTAACCTCAGCATGTATGTCCTCAGTAGTTTTTATGTTGCCTGTAGAAAAATAAGAAAGGATGTTTCAAAGATCAATTGATAACTTGAACGATCTGCACCTCAGACCACCAGGCAGTGAGGTCCCTATGATAGAGTAAAAATAAATTAGACTTGGAGTCAGATGTCTGGAAAACTTAGGTAAGCCTTAGTTTCCCCATCTATAAAATGAAAAACTGGGGTTGATATTTGTATTCATCTAGTGTCTTGTTATAAGGATTAAATGAGATATTGCACATAATGTGCTTAGAACAAGGCTTAGAATATCTAGTAGTGGTAGCTATTATTTTTACCCAACTCATAGGTTTATTGTAAAGGTGAAATAAATACATTATAAAATATTATTTTTAGTTTTATAAAGCATGCTTAATATCAGTTAGATGTATTTTGAGTGGGGGAGGGGATCCTAACCCATATGTTCACTTTCATCCAAAGTGGACCTCCATAAAATTTTTTATTTTTATTTTTTACATCTGAAAAATCGGAATGTGGGCAGGCTCCTCCTTCTACTCTCTATTCTCCTGCTTTCATAATCACCCAGCTCTACTGTGCTTCATTAAAGAGAACCACTCCCACCCCACCTCCACAAAATGTCAAAGTGAAACATGGTTTTACCTAGAAACTGCTTACCAGCAATATTTGTAAAACATTTTTGCTCATCTGTCAGACTTTTTGGCCAAAATCGCCATCCTACAAAGCTGTACTAAAGTATGAAATAAACCTTTCCATAAAACATTTAATAAAGTTGTAAAAGTTACATAGCTCATAATAAGCAACCATATAAAAGCATGTAGCCCAGCTCTCGGTCATTAACTTTCCTTAAGGCTTGGAGGAAAACTCAAGCCATTCTTTCAAACTGCCCAACTTACAGTGTGGAATTGAATCAAGGGTATTGTTCCCAGGATTCTCTCTACTTTGAAGCCAAAGGGATTTCACAATTGTTTCGCTGAATTGAATCTAAGATGATCAGATTCTGATCACTGAGGTAAAATTAACTTGCGGAGACTAACTCAATCTCTTGGAATTCCTGTGTTAGGTTTGAGAAGAGAGTGGAATTCTTTTGCTTATTTCTCTAAATGTGATGTTAAGCAAGAAATGGGTATTGTTTTTGGCTGCACAGCATCCAGTTCTCCTTCCTAACAATGTCCTCTTTCCTTTCAGGGAGATTCCATTATATGGATTATTGGAGGATTGGGGTGTCCCAAAAAAACAGGTGCCACCTTTCCCCAGACAAGGATGAAGCATGTGACCAAGCTAATCAGATCATGCCTCCCAGGATCTACTACCATGAATCTGATCAGAACGAAAGCAACAGGAAGCAGATAGGAAATAAAAAGTTGGTGCCCACTGGTTGTCTCATTGAACAGTGGCATCTTGATGGGTCCGTTCAGTGGTTTATGCTGCTCAACCCCACAGACTTGTTCAGATCCCTCTACTCCTCAGCGTCCAATGTCTGGCAATCTCTTTGATTTTGTAAGTACCTTGTATCCCTCTAATAAATTCCTTTTCTTCTCAAGTTGTCTATGGTTGTTTATGCCAAAGGATCCTAATTGCCACAGAGTATCAAGTAATAGTTGTCTTTGATTCCTAGTTATTTTCAAGAAAAGAAACACACGTGGTGCAGGAAAACACCACCAAAAATAAGAATTATGCAATGATAATTTGCCTACCTCACTATTCTTCCCGTCGAAAAAACGACGACTAAGGTTTGTCTATTACAAATTGTGCTAAAAGAGATTAAACCAAATGGTTGTCAGAATACAGAAGGTTTAACAAAAGGAAAAGCATAAAACTCATATCAAAAAAATTTAACTGAGGAGGTATAGACAAGAAGTTTCTATTCCACACAAAATGATTTTAAATCCCCTAATAGCTGAGAACTTCATATAAATATTTGCCTAATGGCTTGAAAGGCATTGAGAAGAAATGAAATCCCTGTGAATTGAAACCTTATAGATTACAGTTGGTGGCTCCAAATTGTTTGAGGTTAAGAGGATTTATAATTTATAAAAGGCTAGTATTGTTAGCCCTTGCATAAAACAGCTACATCTCACAGGCTCATTTTTACCAGGAGCAGTTCCCTGGAGCCAAAATGATATACAAAATGCAATGCCAGCTTCTATACTTTGTTCAAATCCCCTCGCCTTTCAGGCCAAGGTATCTTAAGTGAAAAAAAAATCAGAAACTTGGGAAGTAAACTGGTATTTAATACAATTCCATCAGATCCTTTTCTCTCCCCCTGAAGTCTTACTCACTGAAGAAATCTTAATTAAGGAGAAGGCAGGGAATTGGTCTAAATGCATATGTGATGTATTAAATATCTGACAGACCATTTGCTCGCTGACCTTGCCAGGGAGCCAGGGTGCAGCACAAGCCTGTAACTAGGCTCGAAGGCAGCCTGAAGCCAGGCTGCTGTCTTTTTAAAACTCTCGGAGGTTCACATTGTAGATTTCCTTCCAGTTTCCAGTGGTATGAGAGACACCGCCAGTATAAATCTTGTTGTCACAAAAGAACAAGTTATAGTATATATTCAACCACACACACAAAAAAACTTTCAAATAACATTAACTTAAACCCGCAAAACCAAGGGGAGTCAGAAGCAAAGCTGAATCTCTGTCCTTAAGTCACCCCATTGTGTTTAGATCTTAAAGAATACCCAACTCATCAGGGGGCATCACCACGGCTCTGTCTGCACAATACTAAGACAACAAGTCAGACTGGTTAAAGAAAAGGAGAGGAAAGAAACAAAAAGAAGAGAATCTTGTAGCTCATCTGGTTGACAAAGAAAATATAAACCAGTCTCTTTTACAAATTTTCATCTCAATATGTGGAACTATACCCTCTGTCCAGCTGCCACAGAGCACCAAATGCTGAAAGAAAGGGAAGATGAAGCTTGATGCAACTTGGAGATTTCATTTCTACCAAGCAAAGGTTTTTATAAAACACGTGTGACTATTATTTGATTGAACAATGTATATCCTTTCTTGACTTATTCATGAATCATATCTTCTAGTTTCCCAGAGTCACGTGACCTAAATAGTTAAGAGGCCTGGCTATCTTTGGGAATCCATTCTGAAGAACTACAAGCATTATCAAATCTGAGACAGAAATGCTGTATCTGAGGCAGTAGATCTTAATTTAAGATTAAGCTCAGATCAAGGACCTGAGCTTTAGAGCCATAAAGACCTGGGTTTCCAACCCAAGCCAGCAGTCATTTGAATCAGCTGTGTGACCTGGGACAGGGTGCTCACCTCTCTGAGTGATGAATATTTCACTTACAACATGAATGGAGTAACTCACAGGGTTGCCAAGAGGATTAAATGAGAGATTTGAGAAGCCCTTAGCACTATGCCTGGAGCGTGGTAAACCTTCCATAAATGGTACCTACATCTGTGAGCATCAAAATTTCCAAAGAGGAGAAATAAGACAAGACATCTTTAAGATCAAGACTGGAAGACGCTGAAAGTTTCTAGATGCAAAGAGAATTTGCTTTCATTACGTGGAAAGTAACTTTCACACAAGGAAAAGGCTGCAAAAGTGAATCATTCATTCCACAGATATGCCAACTATGTGCCAGGCATTGGGGAATTCAAAGATGAATAAGATAGAAATATGGTCCCTGCCCTCCAGAAAATAACAGTCTGGAGGGCATGCAGACACAGACAAGGGCAATTACAGCAAGCAGTTTGGTCAGGGTCCCATCTCTCTCACACAGTGCCCTGGTGCTTCCCCCCCCGCCCAACCCCAACCCCACCAGAAACCACACCAGGCCCCTGTGCTCACACCTCACTTCCTGCCAATCCAGGAAGAGGACTTGAAATCTTTGCCCCAGGCGTTGCTGGCCCCAAAGAGCTTCATAAGTTGAGCAACCAGCTTCCAACCAATGACTGAGCCTTAGGACTTGACCTGTTTTAGGCTGCTGTTATGAACGAAATTGTCTCCCCTCATAATTCATATGTTGAAGCCCTAACCCTCAGTACCTCAGAATGTAGCTGTATTTGAAGATAGGGCCTTTACAGATGTGATTAAGTTAAAACGAGGCCAATTTAAGGCAGGCCCTAACCCAATCTGACTGGAGTCCTTATAAGAAGAGGAAATTTGGAGACAAAAAATAGAAACGCCAGGGAGGCTTGCACAAAAGGCCACGTGAGGACACAGTGAGAAGGCAACCATCTTCAAGCTGAGGAGAGGCCTCAGGAGAATCCAAAGCTACCAACACCTTGATATTGAACTTCTAGCCTCCAGAACAGTGAGAAAATAAATGTCTGTTGTTTAAGCCACCCAGTCTGTGCTACTTTGTTATGGCAAAACCCTAACAAACTCATACAGTTGCTTTCCTAGGCGAAGCAGGGGATGCAGTGGAGAAATAGGAACCTTTATGCCCAAGAGAAGACAGAAGTGTATTGAGTGAATGGCAGAGAATGTTGATGCTGATTTCAAAAGCATGTGATGCCCAGTGAAATGAGCCGTCTCTCTAAACAGGTTTGCTTAATAAGGATACTGCCCAACATCACTTTTACCCGCCCAAGCACATACATAATTATCAACAATTAGTTCAATGGGATATTTTCCTAGTCCAGTGAGCCCAGCCAGATGTCTGCAACAGAACAGTGCCAAGCATATAATACTAATGGCTTACATTTTATTGAGCACGTACTACAGGACAGCCACTGTTCTAAGCACTTTACGTGTTTTAACAAATTTAATCTTCACTACAACTTATGCATTAGTTCCCTAGGGCTTCTAAAACAAATTACCACCAACTGGGTGACTCAAAGCAACAGTAATTTATTCTTTCACAGTTCTGAAGTCCAGAGGCTGGACTACAGGAGGGAAATCCAAAATTAAGGTGTCAGCAGAGCCATGCTCCTTCTGAAATCTATAAAGGAGAATTCTCCCTTGGCTCTTCCAGCCTCTCATGGTTGCTGGCAATCCCTTGTGTACCTGGCTTGCAGCTGCGTCACTCTAATCTCTGCCTCGTTTGTCACATGGTGCCCCCCAGCCCCCCACCCCCACCCCCATGTGTTTGTTTTCTCGTAAGGACACCAGTCATGGGACTAAGGCCCACATTATTCCAGTATGACCTCATCTTAATTTAACCAATTACATCTGCAAAGACCCTATTTCCAAACAAAGTTACATTCTGAGGTTCTGGCTGGACATGAATTTTGGGGGACAAAATTCAAGCCAGCTTGTTATATCAGCTTTAGAGATGAGAACACCTGAGCACAGAGATGAAATCACTTCCCAACTTTGCCCAGACCATCAATGGCAGAGCTAAGATACAGCTCCAAAGTCCATGTTCTTAACTGCTACGCTCTGCTACCTATCAAAAAATATTTCCCAGGGCTTCCCTGGTGGCGCAGTGGTTGAGAGTCCGCCTGCCGATGCAGGGGACACGGGTTCGTGCCCCGGTCCGGGAAGATCCCACATGCCGCGGAGCGGCTGGGCCCGTGAGCCATGGCCGCTGAGCCTACGCGTCCGGAGCCTGTGCTCCGCAACGGGAGAGGCCGCAACAGTGAGAGGCCCGCGTACCGCAAAAAAAAAAAAAAAAATTCCCAGATGAACAAATAAGTAGTCATAAATGGTCGAACGCTAGCATGTTCAATTATGGTGCCAGTTTCACTCATCAGCCCTTTCCAAGACCACTGCCCCAGCCTCACAAGTAATATCCCTGGTCTCCCTTCTCCCTTGTCAAGTCCATGTGACCACAAGTGTGTCTTTTCAAGACACAGATCTTACTACCGTTCTTAAAAATTCAAATTCCCAACTTAGCACAGCAAGCCATAGCCTTTTCCCTTTGGACTGAAAGCTCCATGTAGACAGAGACTGTGTGCATTTTTGCTCCCCACTGTATTCTTAAGAACAAACACAGGTCCCTAGTACCTAGTAGACCCTCAGAAATCATTGTTAAATAAATGGAGAAATGAATGAATGAATCAATGAATGAATGATCTGGGTCAGCCTACAATTCCAACCTCAGCTCCTGATGCAACTGAGTGCCTTTGCTGATGCTGTGCCCTAGGCCAGGCATATTGTAATCACTGCTTAGGACCCAGCTCAAACCTCCTCTTCCCATTAGGTACATTTAGACAACACACTCACACACATCCCATGCAAAAGTTGCTTCCACTCACAACTTTGTGATGTCACTGATGATGTAATATGTTGGGTTTCTTCCTAAGTCCACTCTTGAGAGGTCCTTGTGGGCAAGGGCTGTGTCTTCTCTGTCATATGTCATCAGGGATTATCAGAGAGTAGACACTCGACAAATGTTTGCTGGATAAACTACTGAATGAACAGTCTAATGTCAGTGTGTACATAAACACAGCTTTCATTTTTATTTTGACTAGGGCTTGACTGTGCATATACGGAATCCAACTCCCAAATGATGAGGCAACTTCTTGGCTCTCCAAACCACCCAAGCGCAGATGTCACACAGCTAAGAGAAGGTTGAAGCCGAAGGTTCAAAAACAGACATCCTAGGGGTAAACTTATTACAATGCAGTGGAGGCCCTGGGTCGTCCCTGGATTCCTATGTGCCTATGTGATGGGTAAGTGAGGTGAAGAGATGAAGAAATTGCCAGTGCGATTCCAGCCCTGAGGACTGCTTTTACATAACTGACGTAGCTTTATAGCTTTGTTGTTTTTTTGATCACATCTGGAGTCCATTTCAAAGTTAATAAGCCCACTTACTTCCCACTTAATGTAATTATGGGGATAGCATGGCACGGAGATAGAGAGCACGGGTTTTGGAATCAGAGAAACCAAACGTGCTCTAGTGACCGCATCTGTGACGTGCCCGTGAGCAGGTAGGAATATATGTATGCACAGATATGCTTTCCTCGGCCACACATCCTCCTTTTTTCACCCCATTTCAATGCTCTTCTTCACAGCAAGCCCCTCTAAAGAGTTACTGACATATATTTATACATACACCCCACTCCCTCACCTCACATTCTCTCCAGAACCCCAGTTAGGCTTCTGTCCCCTCACACTGAAGTCAATTCCATCAAATTCAACCCTGTCCTGCATGTTGTCACCTCCCTGTCTTTATCTTATTTACCCTTTCAGCACTAGTCCACACATAAGGACCACCTCCCTTGTTTGAAATATCTCTCTTCTCTCTGGGCTACTGTTAACCCCACTTCCTCCTAAGCTGTCTCTCCCCACCATCTCCCGGACTGTCCTTCTGGCCTCAAAATCCTGGTGTGCCCCAGGACTCAGGCCGGGCTTTCTTTGCCTTCCTGTTTCTCTGCCACTGGGTCTTGTCCAGTGGTCCTACTGGACAGGCTGATGCCTCTGCCTGTCCTGGCTTTGTCCTTGGACTTCTCACTCATCTACCTAACAATTTTCTTGCCAGAGAGATAATGTAGAATAGAAGGAAGCATGCGGCCCATAGAACCAGAGTGCCTGAGTTCGAATCCTTACTCTGCCACTTTTTGAGAATTTATAAAACCTGTTTCTTCATCTATGAAATGGGGATAATGCCTCATAAAACTCTTCTGAAGATTAAATAAGTTGATATGTTTAAGGAATGTATACCAGTTTTAAGAACTTGGTAGGTATTCAATAAACGACAGCAATCATTATCACCAGTAGTAGCAATAGGAGTGTCTTCTCTTAGATATCAAAGAGGCATCTCGAAGCTAATGTCCCTAAAATAGAACTCTGGGTTCTCCTATTAAAACTCATGTCTACTTTGGTCTTCTCACATCTCTATCATATTAATTTATCTTATTTTCTTCACATAACTTATTACTATCTGAAATTTCTTTATTTATGTCTTCAGCTGATCATTGTCTGTACTACCCCCAGCTAGGAAGCTAGGATTTAAGCTTCATGAGGGCAGGGCCATGTCCGTCTTGTTCACTGCTGAATTCTGCCACTTCAAACATGTGACTCACATTAACATATAGTAGATACTCAATACACAGCTGCTGAATAAATGGATGGAGGAATGAGTGACTGAACAATCTGACATGGATTTGGTACCTGTACCCAGCACTCACTAGTTATGGAACATTAGGAAAATATTTAACCTTTATGAGCCTTAGTTTGCTCACCTGTTAAATGCTTCCTTACAGGATTACTATGCACATTAAATGCACTTAATATGCACAGCACAGTGCCTGGTCCAGAGCAAGGCTTCATTATGTGGTAATGAATAAATGAAGATAATCATTCCTATGAACCACAGACTAGCCTTTAAGAGGAACTGGCATCTAAGGAGCGTAAGTCAAGATACTGCCAGAAAATAAAAAGTGTAGTATATAGAATCACGGACTTTTAGAACTGGAAGGAAACTCCAGGAAGAAACCTTTTAAACCATTTCAGCTAACACGTACGCAAACACATGTCTGGAGAACTAGGTGATCTGTCCAAGATCATAGACATAAAAATAGAACTAGAACCCAGATCCACAACTCCAAGTCCATTTAACATGACACATTGCTCTGCCTTTCGCCAATTACTTTGATTTGACAATCTACATACACGTACCTCATGCATGAACTCCAGGTTGAATTGCTTTCCATATAAGGATACATTGCAACTCTTCGAAAAGTATTTCTGCAGCTGGCAAGACGTAAAAAGATGGACTAATGTGAACATATACATACCCATTATGTCTCTCGCCATCATTTCTTCTTTCCTTCTTTGGTCACCTACCATATGTTCAGTGCTGTGCTTGACGTAGAAGAAAACAAGTGGAAGACACAGTCCCAGCTTCCAAGGAGTTCTGTGCACAGACTAGTGAGGAGGATATTTACTGATGTTTTTCACTCAACAGACTTGGTTTGTTACCCAACAAACAGATGTTGAGGCCCTGCTCTGTGCAAGATTCCAGAAATGCAGTTGGTGAGTTAGAGTTAAGCTACTGTATCAAGGAGGACTGAAAAAACTCAGTGGTTTGAAGACTGAAGTGAATTCCTTTCTCTTCTAACAATTCGAGGTAAGGTTCATGCTAGTGGGTAGCTCTACTCCACTGGGTCGTTTGGAGACCCAACATTTTTCCCTCATCTTCTGCCATCCTCTGAGGCTTTGGCATCCATCCTCTGCATAGTGGACACTGGGTCACAGTGGCAAGAACAGGAAGGAGTAACAGAAGTGACATCCATCATTTGTGCCCGCATTCTATTTGTAGAAACTTAATTAGGTGGCCACACATAACTGCAAGGGAAGCTCGGCGATGTAGGCAGCTGGGCAGCCATGTGCCTGTCTGTAATCTTATCACCATGGAAAAGACAGCCATCTTGGCCTCAGTGACAAAGCCTTCACAGTATCCCACCGGGTGTGCTCACAATCTAGGGCAAGACAGAAAATAGTCAAATCCTTACAAACTATGGTAAACATCATGAGGGAAAAGTAAATGGGGCCGGAGAGCACAGAACGGGGAGACTGACTTGGTCAAGTCCAGAGCATTCAGGAAGTAGGAACAGCCTGCAGAGAGGTCTGGCAGCAGATGGAGAGGGGCAGTTTAGAAATCCAGACTCTGGAGCCAGACTTCTGAGTTTGAGTCTTAGCTCTAGAACTTCCTAGCTGTATAATCTTGGATGAGTTATTTAACCTCTTGAGTCTTAGTTTCCTCGCTTGTAAAACAATAATTGTTATTATTATCACATTATAGTAATTATTGTTATCATCATCATTATTAGTCTATTGTAGTTTCCTTTGTTACGAGGATTAATTGTAAGTGCTATGTGTTAGGCACCTACCGAAAACAGCCAACACTTCCTAGGGGTTTGGGGAAACATACAACGGGAGGTCAGGAGTTTAGCAAGTAGTAATCTAGGTGAGTTACCTAGTGGTGGTTACTTGGGATTTTCTGGACAAAAGCACAGGCATTTATTCCTCCGAGTGATTCAAGAGTTTCTGTCTTTCAGTCTGTGAAAAAGCCCAAGCGGACTAAGTGTACCCAATATATGCCAAATGAGGAGACATGTCTACCCAGTAAATCATTGAGCTTCTGCCACAGGAGTAGGTACAAATATTATTTGCACTCTGTACATGCGTATGGGAGGTATCAAGGGATGGCAGGTGGGAAACTCAACCTGTGCACTCAGGGGGATATTCATATTCCTTTGTGCCTCTTCCTTTGTGTTTCAAAAGCCCACTAGTCCCAGTTCTAAGTCCCCATTACACTATGCATTTGGGGTATTCAACCATGGTCATTTTGGGGTCTCCCCTCGCACCTGGTGGGTTCCAGGGTGTTAAGGAGCACCCTGACACAGGGAAGCCCCTTTATTCACCAATCACTGTCCAGATCTGTTAGTTCTGACCTGTGTTTTCTCTGTGCAGATGGTCTCCTCAGGTCGTGGGATTGGGACTGTGCCTTTGGAGAGCTCATTGTTTACTTTTGGCCTCCTCCACTGCTGTCCCTTCTGGGATCAGGCCACCTCCTTGGAGCACTGCCAGGGATTGATGGTGAGGAGAAGCCTGCTCACAGAAACCACAAACCTCTGCCCCCTTCCTCCAGTCTGAGAATTATTTTTTTTTTAGTCTGGGAGATCTCACCCTTTATGGTTTCCTCAAGGCCATTCCCCCTCTGCTCAAACTCTCTAGACCAGGGGTCCCCAACCCCCGGGCCGTAGACCGGTACCAGTCTGCGGCCTGTTAGGAACCAGGCTGCACAGCAGGAGGTGAGCGGCGGGCGGGCGAGCGAGCGAAGCTTCATCTGCCGCTCGCCATCGCTCCCCATCGCTCACATTACCGCCTGGACCATCCCTCCGCCCCACCCCGTCCATGGAAAAATTGTCTTCAATGAAACAAATCCCTGGTGCCAAAAAGTCTGGGGACTGCTGACCTCCCACTGAGTGGGCAGAGAAGGACATGTGATAAATTTCTGCAACACAGTGTAGTGAGCCTGTGGTAGATGTAGGTGTGGATGCTCCAGGGGAGGGAATTCTGTCCAGGTTCGAGGTATATCTGGAAGGTATTCTTTAACAGGTAATGCCTGAGCTGAATCTTCAAGGATAAACTGAATGTAATCCAGTGAGGAAAGCAGAAAAGTGCATTCCAGGCAGGGAGGTCATTTTGAGCAAACCCAGAGACCGGGAGAGTCCTGATGTTACCTAGAAGGCAATTGACTAACTGCCAAGTGCCGAGCAGGAAGAGGTGAGAGATGAGACTGGAAAACAGGTCACCAGGGCCTTGTGTGGCCATGCTCAGAAGCTCAGACTCTCAGACTTTCCTTTGTAATCACTAGCAAGTCACTGAAGCATTTTAAGTAGAAGTGACAGAGTCTGATGTGAATTTTATGTCAACTGTAAGGAAAGAGCAGACAGAGCAGCTGCAGGAACACAACTTACAAAATTATTGCAGAGATCAAGGTGAGGGTTGACCAGGGCTTGAACTACAGCAATGGGAGAGAAAGGGAAGGAATGAATGGATTTAATACATTATTAAGAGATGAAACCAATAGGATGTGGCAATCAATTGAGTGGGGGAATACGAGGAGTCTTGGATGAGATCAGGAAGCCAAGGATGACTTCCAGCTTGGGTGACTGCGTGATGCCAACTAAAACAGGGAATACCAGAGAGGGAAGAAGATGAATTTGGCCTTGGACATGCCAAGTTTTAGATGCCTGTGGAATATCCAGATGGAGATAATACAGGAAGTGGGGCTGTTTGTAAGACCTTCAAAGTCCCAGGCACTCTTATTTTTGGAAGCCCCATCCCACATCATAGCAAATATATTAAAATCTACCGACATCCCACGTTAGATCTAACTTTTGCAATAAAAATGTGAGAGGATTTTTATAATTTTGATTTTTGAAATTATTTGCAACTCATTTAATTTTTGACTGGTTATGATTTTTTAATTGTTTACAAATTGAACTTTTTAAGTAATAAATTTACTTTTGTAATGAAACTGACATAATGCTGTGTTTTAAATAACACATTAACTTAGCTTTTGCAGGGTTGTTTTCATATTTTGGAGCTAATTATTCATTTATTTAGGTCTCACAGGAGTTGTAGCCCCTTGAAAAGCTCATAGGCTATAGCACCAAGCTCATCACACCTGATATAAAACTACCTTGTTAGCAGACAGCTGAACATATAGGTCTGATGTTCAAGGAAGGGAGAGATTTATGAGGCAAAATAATATGTAAGTTCTAGGTAAAACCATAAGAGTGAACTTCATTGGCCCAAGAAAACATATAAATTGAGAAGAGACCTGGACGACTGAAGAGAAGAATACCAACATCTAAAAGAAGATCAGAGGAACACGGATTTCACAAAGGAGATGGTGAGAATGGTGAGAAAAGTGGGGAGAAAATGAGAGCAGAGAACCAAGAGAGCAAAGAATATCAAAGAGATCACAGCTGATCATTGAAGTGGCACCAAGTGAAGAGGATTGGTCCATCCAATACAAAAGGGACTGAAAATGTCTAGAAGATTAGGCTAGCGCTCTTAGCTGCCGTGGGGGGGCCATCATAGATTGTAGAGGGACTATCTCCAGGGACAGGGAGTAGTAAAAGCTAAGGGTTGGGAGGGTTGAAGGATGAAAGATGAGAAAGTAGAAGTTTGGATAAGATTAGATAACTGAAGGCCAGTAGTTGGAGTGAGACATTGCTCAAATTGAGGTCATCTGTGTTTGTTTAGAATAGAAAAGTTTTGAGTGCTCTTCTGAGCCAAGGAGAAATATCTAAGACAGGTGGAGATATTAAAGTTAATAGAGAAAGGATGTAACTTGTAGACTAATGGCCTAGAAGAAAGGGGTGGAGTGGAGCGAGAGCCCAGGGCCAGTGTCTCCTTTGATTGGGTAAAAGGATGTCTCATCTCCTGGGGACAATTGTTTGGAATTCAGCGTATCCTCATTTGTACCATTATTTCTCAAGTTTTGAATGTGTCCTGTCCCCCAACAGGGCCATGAAGTCCAGAGAGTGTCTGATCTCTTAACCCAGCCCTTTATGCCACACGTAGTAGAAAAGAACCCTTTTTAGGGATAAAGGACCTTTGAGATCACGTAGAAAGTTCTCTTTCAGTCATTTCTTAGAAGGAAAAATTTCAAAGAATATATATTTATGTCTTCTAAGAACATAATAGTGGAAGAGATTCTCCTGATTTCAGGGGCAAGAGTCTCTCTTTCTTGTAATTCACATACTTAGGAGAGGAAGAGGACAGGAGAAAGAAGTGGAGGGTCTATAACTTAAAAGAAATGGAATCTCCCTTCCTCGTCAGTTACATATGAATCATCTGTGAGTTTATCAAACCCTGTTTGGCCCTATTTATTGCATTCATTTATTCAACAAACATGTGTGTGGGCTTCCCTATGGGGAGTGACCATTTCTGAATGAATACTATTCAATCCATAATGCCAGTACAGATGAATCAGTTTGCAGGGCAGAAATAGAGACACAGATGTAGAGAACAAACGTGTGGACACCAAAGGGGGGAAAGCGGCGGGGGAGGGGGGGATGAATTGGGAGATTGGGATTGACATGTATACACTGATGTGTATAAAATAGATAACTACTAAGAACCTGCTGTATACAAAACAAATTAATTTAATTAAATTTTTAAAAATACATAACACCAGTCTCTCTTCTTTACCCCCAAATACTTCCTTCCAACTTTGAAGGGTGCCTCACTGCTCGACCATTCTAGAATTTGATGAGCAATTCTCTGCTGCCCCTTTCCCAAGCGTTTTCCCTCCACCACAGAGCAGATACAAATACAGCTCACTTTGAAGAGTCTCGGGTTGGCTCTAGGATGGGAGTGGGTTTGGATTGGTTGGAGAAGATGAGAAACGAGCATACTGACGTGATCCCGTATTAGTCAGGAAAATTCTAAGAAACTGTTCCCAAAGAGAGGCGGTACGAGGATTTTTTCTCCTCTATTAGACTTATATAACTCGTAAAATAACAGGCTGCCATTTTAGAATAGTTGGTGTTGGCATGCTGTTGTGAAAATTACATGAAACTATTCTTCTTAGAAAATACTATTTCAGGTTTTAGGTTAAAGCCTGATGCCAAACACAGATGAGTATTTGGTTTACACAATTATCGCCTTTTTCTTAGAAATAAAGGCAAAACCTCAAAACATGCCACAGCAGAAAAGCTATTTCTGTCACTGGCTAACAACTGAAGGACATCCATAAACTTTTGGAAATTAATATCCCCTAGGAAAATCTATTTGACGAAAGTCACAAGGAAGTTATTAACTAGAGTTAAGTCACTGACAAGAGATATTATTAATGATCTCATCAAAGTTTCAAGTGCATTTAACTATCCCACTGCAAGCCTTATTATTGACGACCCAGCGAATATTGAACTATTTTACAGTAGTTACTTGGCTAGAGATCAAATGAAAAAAGATGAAAAGCTTAAGTTCTAGGTAATTCCATAATTCTTTAGGCTTCACACAATTAAAAAGTTAAAGTCATTAGCTTTTCTGTCTCCCTCTCCTCTAAATCTACCCATTGCTAATATAGTCGGTTTCTTTTCATTAATTGTCCCTTGATTCTCTTCCAAATGCTGACGCAGGCAGGACGAAAGTCAGAAACATCCTGCAAGCCTTGGTTTTCCAAAAGCAGTTCAGGAAGCACAGTCTATTTTCAGATTGGAAGAGACACTTTCAAGTATACCGGATCTTCAATCGCCATCCCTCAAAGACGTTTTCCACAAGGGAGAGAGGCATTCTTCTTCCCACTCAATTCTCTGAGATCTTGACCCAACCTTTAGGTTGACACCAGGTTAAACTTTA
Organism: Lipotes vexillifer; assembly: GCF_000442215.2. Classification (NCBI taxonomy): domain Eukaryota; kingdom Metazoa; phylum Chordata; class Mammalia; order Artiodactyla; family Lipotidae; genus Lipotes; species Lipotes vexillifer. Next base: position 323,106 of record NW_006780910.1, on the reverse strand, counting down.
TGCTTTGTCTTCTAGCACCTTTGTCAAGTGCTAAATCTTGATCAAGCACTGATGTTGCGTAATAAATTGTATAGATATAGGTAAGGATATAAATATAGTGCTTTTTTTGAAAAGAAACCTTTTCAGAAATAGAGGTTTTTGTAAGGCTTTTCTAACTTGTAAGTTGATCTGATTACCTAAGACAATTTTGTTCTCACCTCAGAGCCCCTAGTTCAACAAACATTTATTTAGTTTCTATAATTCACGTAACACTGTACTAGGAGCTGGAGAGACAAAGGAAATGTGAAATGGTCCTTAACATTCAAGGAGATCTAGAAATAAAAACAGGCCATCCAATACTATGGAATGCCAGAAAATCTAGGACACAGAGAAGAGTGGAAACCTAGCCCAACACGGAAGGAATGAAGGGCAGTGCGAGGAAAGCGTCCTGAAAGGGGTGATGCCCATGCTGAACCTTGAAGAATCGGTAGGAATTAAGGAGGAAGGAAACTTGCATTTGTTAGTGTCAACAACGAGCAAGTGCTTTACACATGGTTTTCCATGAAATCCTTTCAATGACCCTAGAGAAACATTGTTCTATTTGCAGATGAGAACTCTGAGGCTTAAAGAGAATATATAACTTAGTCAACTTGCAAATGGCAGGCGTGGAACCCCAAGCTTCTGCTCGTAACCACTGTAGTCTGCCATCTCTGGTGTTAAGCCCCCATTCCTGTTCCCTAGGTCTGCCATTCTGATCTCTGCAAAACTTTTAGACAATCCCTCTCTACACACAGACCTGGCAAACCACTTGCTGCAGTGTTTCAGCCAGTTTTCTGTAGGTCACTGTGGATGGCCAAAGAAGATCAAGTATTCTCTGAGACAGAAGCCCTCCTGCAGGTTCAGGAACCCCTCTCTTCCATATTGTATGGCATTCAACGCATGGACCACATCCTTTGGCACTTTATTAAACCATGCTTTCCTTGCTAATTGGTCCAGTCATTTGTAATAAGATGAAGGATTTTTTTTCATCTGTGCAGCTGGTCAGAGCATTCTTTCAGAGGAAGGACCATCCTTTTTTTTTTTATAAATTTATTTATTTTATTTATTTATTATTTTTGGCTGTGCTGGGTCTTCGTTGCAGCACGCGAGCTTTCTCTAGTTGCAGCGAGCGGGGGACACTCTTCGTTGCGGTGTGCCGGCTTCTCATTGTGGTGGCTTCTCTCGTTGCGGAGCACAGGCTCCAGGCACGCAGGCTTCAGTAGCTGTGGCGCGCGGCCTCTAGAGCGCAGGTTCAGTAGTTGTGGCGCACGGGCTTAGCTGTTCCCCGGCATGTGGGATCTTCCTGGACCAGGGCTCGAACCCGTGTCCCCTGCATTGGCAGGCGGATTCTTAACCACTCTGCCACCAGGGAAGCCCCAGGACCATCCTTGATAGGAAAATGTCTTGAGAAGTCATCTTAGGATAGATGAGTCTCCATGGGGCATACATGTCAGCTGGTGCCAAAGCTTCAAAGGAGGGAGCTTCGCAAATCCACGTTAAGACAAAAAAATATTAATTGCTCCTGGGGTATTGGAGGAAGAAATGGAAGGGAAAGGGAGGGGTGAAAGGGGCAAGGGAAACACATGGTCTGGTATGACTTTTCTGTGACCCTCAATTTCCCAGCTAAATCTCTTGTCACACTAAATGCTCAGTGAGATTATTGGACTTATGAAAACCAGTGACGGAGCAGCTTCTGTACACAGAAGCCCAAGGAGAAGGGGTCCCCAAAAGATAAGTCATAATTCCCAAAGAGACAACCAAGAAGCAGAATGTGGTTGATTTATAGAGGTGTGTGTGTTTTGATCCATCACGATGTTTTCCTGCTATTTTCATTTCCTGTTGTTTTTAATCGGAATGAATTTGACAACATTGTAAAATTTAGCAGATCTCACTTTTTAAAATGCAGACTTTCAGCTTTTCTTGAAAACGAGGAAACAGTGTGGCAATTCTGGGTCTACAATACCATAAGGAAACAACTGGTGAGGTTGCCCTGTTAGATGAGGCACACATTCCAGTTTGCCACGGTTCCCACTGCTCCCTTTTACCCTATATAACTGAGTGAACCTAACCAATTTCATCCATTTGCCCTTCATTTGACCCCTGCTGTAAGGCTGAGAAATTATAACAGATCTCTTGGTGGTGGCAATTGGGGTTGCAGGCAGTTTCTTCTTGAAGACAAGGGTTGTACAGTTATGCTTTGTTTCTGCAGCTAGGGAAAGAAAATAATTATTAA